>NC_136520.1:62584932-62604932 GCF_053919585.1 Euprymna scolopes | reverse complement strand
TTCTCATGATGAGTGCCATTTTCATAACATTTCGGTCGATGTAACCTCCGACTTTCTTCAGGTGTATCTTGTCGCACTGGAGAATGCGTCTGTCAAACTCGGGAATTTGGACGAAATTTCAAACGGAACTTTATTTACTTCACGGTGGTCCAAATTCCCGAGTTCGACAAGATACACCTTAAGAAGTGTTACGGGGTTAAATGGTAGTAAACGAAGGAACGCAGGATTTTTAGGAAACGAACATATATTCACATAAATTACAGGCAAAGTGAGTTGAGCAATACCATTCCTCAACGGTGGGGCGTGTGCACCCGACCTCCTTGGCCGAGTGCCAATCTCTCACTCCGGGCACCGGTACTCGATACCGGAAGTGATGTCACCAGAGAAAGTGACGTCATGAGTCTATTAATCCCATGAAGGAGCGTCTCCAACAAGAAGGCTAGAGGTTATATCAACCGAAACGTGAAATCTTTTTGTTCTTCTTTTAAGACCTGTAATAATACAAAAAGGGGGTTGCAAAAATGAGTTGTGATGTGAGGAGAAATATAAACTGAAACAAAGAGAATATTCAGACCTGTAATAATACAGAGAGGTAGTTGCAAAATGAGTTGTGGTGTGAGGAGAAATACAAACTGAAATAGAGAGAAGGAGAGTTTTAAAATATAATCTTAAAAAGATAAGATACAAGTTAGAAAAGCATTTCATCCAAGGCATGAAAATTGTTAAACAAAATGTTTTTATTATAGGCTTTAAAAAGAAAAGTACAAGATTCAATTTGAAATTTATTTATCTTCAAAGTCCACTTTTATAAATTTTACAAAGTAAGGTATAAAAATTTAATTTAAATTGAATCAAAAAATTACCTGGGATTTATTTTATGTAATGTACATTCTGTTGCAATTTAAAAACATTATCTTTCATCTAGCAATTAATGATATAGATATAAAATTTTCAATGATTTTTTTAAAAAGTGCAACAGAATGTACATTACATAAAATAAGTCCTAGGTAATTTTTTGATTCAATTTAAATTAAATTTTTATACCTTACTTTCTAAAATTTATAAAAGTGCACTATGAAGATAAATTAATTTCAAATTGAATCTTGTACTTTTCTTTTTAAAGCCTATAGTAAAAACATTTTGTTTAACAATTTTCATGCCTTGGATGAAATGCTTTATACAACAATCTGTCATATATTGCGATTATCGAATTATAAATTATTTATTCGTAAAGTTACTATACATTCCGTAAATTTATGATTAATTTAAAATTTATTCATTAAAAAAATTCCAAAACTGGTATAAAAATTAATTAATTTTAAATCAATTCAAAATCATTCAAACACACAAATGTCCACCATTATGTGAAGTATGTTTATGAACGGCTGGTACTGCAGATTTTTTTTAGCTAGCAATTCTGTCTTAGTCTTCGTTGTCGATATGGTACATCTCAAGATGTCCTCCACATTTAATTGATTTTGGTACTTGTTTCAAAAGAGTGGAAGTTGGGGGAATTCTGTTTTTCATAAGATGTTAGGAACAGCAATAAAGTCATCATTTGCGATTTTGGGGATTTTTACGGGATTTTTTATTCGCCATTCTTGTAGTTGCCTTTCTTTTTTTTATTCTCTTTCAAATCTGTCACTGAAAAAGAAAGCGACGACACATCATCTATTTTACAAAACTTAAGTGGAAAAAACTGTTTGCGATCGTACAAAGTTGTTTAAATTACGTGTGAAGACGGAAGACGAGAGACGTGGGGGAAATACGTTTTTGCTGGTATGTTTTGTAGACAGACGACATCTCGCAGACGCTTTGGGTTTTTTTCTAGGCATCAAAACCCAACCTTTTATTGTAAAATAATCAGACTCTCTCTTATATTAAAGTAAATTCTTATAACTATCTTTAATAGCATGATACGCATTTAATCCTTGAAACTGTTTCTTTTTGTATTTTAAGTTTCATTATGTGCACAGCATAATGCTAACACTACAGTAATATTCACAGCAGACACATTATACGTAATAAATTCAACTCAATTTCTGCTACAGACGCAAAAAATACACAAGCTGTCACGGATAAATAAGAGGACGACACTGGGGAGCAAATGTACATTTGCGCCCTTCTTCTCTCGGAAAATATTACTTACATTAAATAGTTAACCTAAATATTGTCTTAGTATTCACCCCTGTCTGGAGTACTGTTGTCACATTTGGGTTGGTGCATCTGCTACTTGTCTCTCATTCCTTGACAGGGTTCAAAAGAGAATCGCCAACCTGATAGGTCCTGAACTGTCATCGGGCATGGGTGCCCGGCGTTGCCCGGGTGTTTGGAGGTGTGTGTTGAGCAAAAAAAAAAAAAAGTGGTAATAGGAAACCAGGCTCAAACCCATACCGCGAAGGAGGAAAAGAACGAGTAAAAATGTGACGTCTTTGCTGTTACGACCACCGCCTCTGTCCCATCGACAAAATGTTGCATTCCTTTGCCTGTTCTACAAGTACTTTAATGGTGAATGCTCTGACGAGCTACAAGTACTTGTACTCCCTCGACGTAAATACCCCCGAAAAACCAACAAGCAGCTAAATCCCACCCCTTCACAGTAGAGATCCCTAGATGTAAGAAAGCCTTCTACTCCAACAGTTTCTTCCCCAAAACTGCTAGACTTTGGAACTCCCTTCCGGGATTCTGCTTTCTCAACTGTACTGACATGCAGAAGTTTAAATGTAATGTGAACAGACATGTTGCTACTCATCTCCCTTCATAATATCCCTGCAACTTATATCCCCGATAGTAGCCCTCTACTTCAAAGTGGCACCGTGCCTTGTTTGGGGTGAACATTGAATATTTTTTTTTTAAGTATCAATATTTTTTTCATCGTATTTTATATAATACTAGCAGTCCATCCGGCTTTGCCCGGTCGTAAAATACGCTTAAATATGATATTTTGATAAATGCAGATTTCATATTTATTATTATATTAGCATGGGTGCCCGGCGTTGCCTGGGTGTTTGGAGGTGTGTGTTGAGCAAAAGAAAAAAAAGTGGTAGTAGGAAAGCAGGCTCAAACCCATACCGCGAAGGAGGAAAAGAACGGGGGAAAATGTGACGTCTTTGCTGTTACGACCACCGCCAAACCGGAAATGACTTAGGTTTAAATTAAGGCTAGATAATCGAAAGAGGGGATGACTTTCGCAAATATTGGCGAAAAAGGTGAACCCTCTCTGTAGAAAAGTGTCCAGTTGAGGGTGAAGAAATTAATGTTTTTATCCAATTTTTCGGTATTTGTCGTCTGAAGGGTCGAGCTTCAAAACGATGCTGATCTTGTGAAAATCCGTCGCCTCTGTCAAAAGTTTTAGGCAGACATGCAAACATACATACATCCATTTATATATTGGTAGCTCAAATTTTCGACCCAAACCGATTAAAACGCTTGCCCTATCTATGAATACCCTTTATGTAAAATTTCAAATGTTTAGACCAGAAATTGTCTGAGTTATTTGGTAGAGACCGCAGGGGTCAAATATTTTGTTAACTTTGACCCCTATTATGGCTCCTTAACATTTATTGAAAATCAGTTATGTTAAATTTTTACTCATATCATGTTTAATGTTTATGCCAAATTAAAAAATAAAAATTCCAAGGCGTAGTTTTTGAGAAAAGTGCGGACAGACGAACGGACAAGCCTGAATTTACAGGTACACCCCCCCTTTTGTCGGGGACCAAAAAATGAAGTTTTTGGGTGCCATCAACTTGAATCGAAATCAAAACTGTAGCATTCCAAGCTGGTGACGTTACCACTGTACCAACGTGACACGTATATGAACTGATTTAAAATAAACAAAGATGAATGTAGAAAATGTATAACAATTTTTTTCAATTTTGACCCCTTTTTGTAAACTATTTTAACCGGCTAAAGACCCATAACAGAACAGTCCATAAAAAATCCAATCATTTGAGGCTCCTGGCGCCGCTCTGCGACTTTTAGTTTCGGAGAAGGTAAAGTTTGAATTATGGAGACGGACAGACAGACATAATGTGTTTTATAAATTAGATTTGTTATATCATAACTCACGTTCAACAACCTTCATTCTTTATATTTCGTTTATTTTTCCTCTTCCTTTTCCTCCTCCTTTTCCTCCTCCTCCTCCTCCTACTTCTCCAACCAGACCTCTTAGTTTTGCTCTGTCTTTCACGTCTTCCCTTCCTCGATTCTATTAGATAAGGCTGTCTGAACACACTGTCACTGTTTTTTCTCTCTGCCCCTTTGCGAAACTAAATCATGTTCTACAAAATAAATATTTTAAGATATAAAGAATTTCATGCATAAAAACTTTTTTTTCCAAATTACTGAATTCAACATTAAATAACGCGAACAGTGCTGATACGCTGTAAAGCAAAACAACCAAACCAAACAGAATGAATAAATATTTGAATAGTATCAAGAATAATTATTTTCCCTCAAATGATCAGATTCAGTATTAAATATTCTGAAAAGGGTTTGTATGCCGTAAAACAACATCTTAAACCTAAAACCAGGAAATGAAAATTTGAAGATATCAGCAACTTGAAATATGAAGACTTTGTCCTAATTTTCTGGATTCGGCATTAAATAGTCCGGAAAGAGTTTATATGCCGAATAAAAAAAAAAAAAATTAAAAAAAACAAAAAAAAAACAAGCACTATGAATATACCTTATAACATATATTTTGGACTAAGTTACTGCAGAGAGGCATGTGAAGCTTCCTCTCGAGCGATTTCACGGATTTTGATGACAATAAAAATATAGACGTGTGAAACATTCATTGATCATCATTCAATCCTAGCCAACGTCGGGCCTCCCTGCTAGTGTTGTAAGAACTGAAGGCAAATTTTATAACCTGTAAGATTAAAATGCCTCCTTAAGACCCCTGTCCGCTGTGTCAAACTATTTGTCCCTGATAACTTAGTAAAATAATTAGTTAATGGAAAAAACGAGCCGTCCTTTCGCTTTCTCTATCATGTTTGAACCGTAAAATAAAGCAAAAAAAAAAAAAAAACGGTTCTCACATAAAACGAAGCTTTACTAACCGAAAGATACGGAACACTATGGGAGTACTAACATTAATAAAAGTATGAACTGCGTTTCGTTAATTATGGGGAATTTTACGACCAAAGTCTGTTCTTTTTAAATATGAAGATGAATAAACTCCAGGGACGCAATACCTAGGTAACGTGTTCTACAGACGGGAAGCTCTTTCAAGGGGCTTTATTTATATAAATTCCGCAGGACGTTAGCACTTGATGTGAGAAAGGAAAACCACTTTTCTCTTGTGATAAAGCGAATTCGTTTTGTATATGTTTTACAAGGAGAAACTAAATATGGGATCTCAGTCTTCCAGAGTTCCATAAGTTTGTAATAGCGAATAAGTCTACCAGAGTTCCATAAGGTAACAATAGCGAATAAGTCTTCCAGAGTTCCATAAGTTTACAATAGCGAATAAGTCTTCCAGAGTTCCATAAGTTTACAATAGCGAATAAGTCTTCCAGAGTTCCATAAGTTTACAATAGCGAATAAATCTTCCAGAGTTCCATAAGTTTACAATAGCGAATAAGTCTTCCAGAGTTCCATAAGTTTACAATAGCGAATAAGTCTTCAAGAGTTCCATAAGTTTACAATAGCGAATAAGTCTTCCAGAGTTCCATAGGTTTACAATAGCGAATAAATCTTCCAGAGTTCCATAAGTTTACAATAGCGAATACGTCTTCCAGAGTTCCATAAGTTTACAATAGCGAATAAGTCTTCCAGAGTTCCATAAGTTTACAATAGCGAATAAGTCTTCCAGAGTTCCATAAGTTTACAATAGCGAATAAGTCTTCCAGAGTTCCATAAGTTTACAATAGCGAATAAATCTTCCAGAGTTCCATAAGTTTACAATAGCGAATAAGTCTTCCAGAGTTCCATAAGTTTACAATAGCGAATAAGTCTTCCAGAGTTCCATAAGTTTACAATAGCGAATAAGTCTTCCAGAGTTCCATAAGTTTAAAATAGCGAATAAGTCTGCCAGAGTTCCATAAGTTTACAATAGCGAATAAGTCTTCCAGAGTTCCATAAGTTTACAATAGCGAATAAATCTTCCAGAGTTCCATAAGTTTACAATAGCGAATAAGTCTTCCAGAGTTCCATAAGTTTACAATAGCGAATAAATCTTCCAGAGTTCCATAAGTTTACAATAGCGAATAAGTCTTCCAGAGTTCCATAAGTTTACAATAGCGAATAAATCTTCCAGAGTTCCATAAGTTTACAATAGCGAATAAGTCTTCCAGAGTTCAATAAGTTTACAATAGCGAATAAATCTTCCAGAGTTCCATAAGTTTACAATAGCGAATAAATCTTCCAGAGTTCCATAAGTTTACAATAGCGAATAAGTCTTCCAGAATTCCATAAGTTTACAATAGCGAATAAGTCTTCCAGAGTTCCATAAGTTTACAATAGCGAATAAGTCTTCCAGAGTTCCATAAGTTTACAATAGCGAATAAGTCTTCCAGAGTTCCATAAGTTTACAATAGCGAATAAGTCTTCCAGAGTTCCATAAGTTTACAATAGCGAATAAATCTTCCAGAGTTCCATAAGTTTACAATAGCGAATAAGTCTTCTAGAGTTCCATAAGTTTACAATAGCGAATAAGTCTTCCAGAGTTCCATAGCTTTGCAATAGCGAATAAGTCTTTGAAGATGTTAAGACATTTAAGTGTGAAAGATTTTTCCCAAACTAATCGGATTTAGCATTAAATAACCTGAAAAGGATTGATATGCCGTAAAACAAACAAACAAAAAAAAACACTTTGAATAAATCTTTGAAGATATCAAGGCATATAAGAATGAAAGATTTTCCCCCAAATTATCGGATTCGGCATTAAATAACCTGAAAAAGGGTTGATATGCCGTAAAGCAAAACAATCAAACGAAAATCATATGCCGTAAAACAAACTACCAAATCTTCTTTCCCTCGTCATATTTTCTTCTTAGTATTATTCTTGTCGTGCACTCATTCATATTTCTTCCTTTACATCGTCTGCCACGCCTTCATTTTATATTTTTCCTCTTTGGTCACTTTTTTCTTTGTCTTCCGCTTATAATTTTCCTTCAATTTCGTCCATTTTATTAAATTATTACTATTTTCATATTTCACGTTATTTTTCTTCTTTTTTCCTTCAATTTATTTTAACTTATATATATTATTTTATCTTGAATATTTTTCTTTGTCTATTTACCATTATCCTTTCTTTTTTCTTTTTTACTTTTCCCGAATTGTTCCGGAACCAGTCGAGCGTTTTCCGAACTTCTCGGAATGTATATCAAACTATCTTCATCTCTTTCTCTCTCATACTATGCCTTATCTGTTTCTTTTTTCTTCTTCTTCTTCTTCTTCTTTTTTTTCGTCTTCTTCCTCGGTGCTCCTGGCAGTGAGCGTGTGAACCAACAATCTGGCATGGCGAGCGGCAAACGCAAATAAGCACGAATAGAGCTACTCACCGCGCATGCGTGCGACGAAACAAAATCTGCAGCACGCACACACACGCACACACACACGCACACACGCACGCGCGCACACACACACACACACACACACACACGCACGCGCACACACATATCAAACTCAAAAACATAAGGATTATAGAAGTTGATGGCAATAGCGAATAAATCTATTTTTAATGTTTCATTAGAAAATTGAACGTGTTGTTGAGACCACATCGCCATTGGCCTATCGGTGGCGGTGGGGTACAGTCGAAGAAGTCGGGGGGTGTTAAAAGGTTGGGATTTGGTTCGTACGTGATATTGAATGAGAGACGTATTGACTAGTTCTCATCTCTGTGAGATTCCGGCTCTCGTCGCATATTCTCGTGGATTTTCCGATGTGTCCGATTGATTGCATTCGAAAGGCATTCTTAAAGAATAGTAGAACATGGATCTTGGGTTTACTTTCGCTTCCCTTATTTTATTCTTTTAGTCCTCACATTCCAGGGGCGGTGTTTCTGGCAAAGAGGGAAGAATTGTTAGTTTTCTTAGTTTGAAACTATTCCATCTAACACTTATGGTTGACAAGTTAGAAGTATTATTTTTAGCTCCATACATCAAGTGGCTTCATGTATTGTCTAAAGCGATTTCTATAAAAAATAAATGTATCCAGCCAATTCCGTATTACATAGCTGTCATATAGTCTCGGCAGGGCATGATCATATTGACACACCGGCTGTCATTAGATCGCTGAAGTTAAGCTTAAGGAATGGTGTGCCTGGTTAATATGGGTGAAAATTTAGGAATAGCAGGCGATTTATGTGCGTGTTCAGTGACAACCTCCATGCAAAAACTATAAATATAAGGACTGCAAAGTCATCTTCATTGCCTGGTATATTCATGCGCCTAGTAAGAGTTTATAAATTCAATGTTCCCTATAACGTGATTCCTTAATAAAGGAAGCCTGATTAAATTGACGCAGGGTGAATACGACAATACCAACAGCAGCAAAGATATGAAAGTGGCTTATTGTCAACAAAATCGTTTGAGTCATACGAAATGAATGACTAATGTTCAAAAACAACGACATAAACAACAATAGAAACAACAACAACAACAACATTAGCAACAATAACACCATTAGCAACACTAACAATATTAGCAACAACAACATTAGCAACAATAATATCAACGTTAACAACAATAACAACAACCGCAACATCAACAATAAAAAGAGTAACAACAACAATAGCAACAACAACATTAACAACAATAACAACAACAGCAACAATAACAACAGTAACAACAGCAATAGCAACAACAATAACATCAAGAACAACAAAAATAACAACAATAACAACATTAGCAACAACAAAAACGTTAACAACAATAATAGCAACAACAACATTAACAACAAAAATAACAACAGTAACAACAACAATAACAGCAATAATAACAACAATAGCAACAACAACAATAACATCAACAACAACAGCACAACAACATTAGCAACAATAATATCAACGTTAACAACAATAACAACAACCGCAACATCAACAATAACAACAATAACAACAACAATAGCAACAACAACATTAACAACAATAACAACAACAGCAACAATAACAACAGTAACAACAGCAATAGCAACAACAATAACATCAAGAACAACAAAAATAACAACAATAACAACATTAGTAACAACAAAAACGTTAACAACAATAATAGCAACAACAACATTAACAACAAAAATAACAACAGTAACAACAACAATAACAAAAATAACAACAACAATAGCAACAACAACAATAACATCAACAACAACAAAAATGACAACAATAACAACAACAGCAGCAACAACAACAACAGTAACAGCAATACTAACATCAGCAACAACAACAACAAAAACAAGAGCAACAACACTAAGCAGGACAATAAACAACAAAAATTAAGAGCAACAATAACAACAAAAACAACAAAAACAAGAACAACAGCAACAATAACAAAAAAAACAACAACGACAACGATAACAGCAATAAAAAAATAACAACAACAACAGGAAGGTGAAGTGCTTAAATGCTTACGCGGACTGACAACCAAGGTGTGCCAAGTTCGAATCCAGTTCGTTCCACAGAAACACCTTCACATGGTCCCTAGCGTATGTACCCAAAGTCTTTCTCGAAATAATTCTTACAAAAAAGATATCGTGGAAACGAATGCCAACAATAACCATCTGATTCATTCTAAATAATGATGAACAACAACAGCAGCAATAGAAACAGCAGCAGCAACACCGTGTTCGTTATCAATGATTCATGATATACAACTAATTGAATACAAGTTGTTATTTTAACCAGACGCTACAAATAGGTAAATGACCGCAATAGATCCGATTCGATAAGTAGTCGGTATAGAACGCGACGAGGTCCGTCACTAACGTTCTTTTGGATGAGGTGGTCATATATTTTATTATGTAAGTCGCTTCAGACAAGCCATGAAACCACTTAATGTAAGGAGCTAACAAGAACGAAAGATGATTATCGAAAAGATATGAGATGCCTATTGAACTTAGTCTTGAAAAGGGCAATATTATAGTTAGGAGGAAAGCAGTCAACAAGAACAGAGTTCCATAAGGTTTCAATTCATTGAAAAGAATCTACTGGAATAGGAAGCTGCGTTACAATGGGGTGTTAAAACAGTGAATTGATGAAGACCACTAGACCAAATAAACAAACGAGCTGGAGCAAAGGAAGCAGGCAATTCTGAAGAACACATACAATAACAGTATTTATAGAAAAGGCTGAGACTAGCAACATTATATCTATGTGTGTGAGAGAGAGAGAGAGAGAGAGAGAGAGGGCGTGCAGAGAATAAAAAAGGGTGAGGCCAACCAACTTACATACATGTTCGTACACCGTATGAAGCGCCTTCAAATAGGACGGAGATTCACCAGTCTAACTATGATAATAATACTGCATACATGGTCTGATCGTAGATTTGTAGAAATAAACACTAGCCTCAAGTGTGAGAAAGCGTTTAGAGTAATAAAAAAAAACGATTTACGAGAAGCAGAAGGAGCAATGGATCTAGTATATGAACTTCAAGAAGGATTTGAAAAATTTTCCGACCTTATTACGGTGTTGCAACAATACAGGATGTTCCAAAAGTCTTGGCCACATTTAAAGTTCTGATATCTGCTTACCCATGAATGGTAGTAAGATGAAACTGGTGCCATTTTAAAGCTAAATGCATTAAGTTTTTGTTTTTTAAACGCTATTCATTCAAAAAAATGAATAGCATTTAAAAAAATGAATAGCCTTTAAAAATAAAGGATATTCATTTTTCAAAGGCTATTCATTGTTTTAAAGGCTATTCATTCAAAAAAAAAATGAATAGCCTTTAAAAAAAATGGATAATCTTTAAAAAATAAAGCTATTCATTTTTTTAAAGGCTATTCATTTTTTTTAAAGGTTATTCAATCTTTTTTTAGGTTATTCAATTTGTTAAAGGCTATTCATTTTTTTTAAACGCTATTCATTCAAAAAAAATGAATAGCCTTTAAAAAATGAATAGCATTTTAAAAAAATGAATAGCCTTTAAAAAATAAAGCTATTCATTTTTTAAGGCTATTCATTTTTTTTGAATGAATAGCGTTTAAAAAAAATGGATAACCTTTAAAAAATAAAGCTATTCATTTTTTTTAAGGCTATTCATTTTTTTCGATTTCCTTTCTCAGTTCTCGAGATATCCAATGTCAAAATATGCCCAAGATTTTTGGAACACCCTTAATATTGACGTTGATGTGACCTATGTTAAGGAAATTCATACACAACACCATTATCAATTAGAGGCGGTATCCGTGACAGCTCAGTGTGTAACCGCATGACAATTATTTGTTTTAACAGTAGAGCCATCCAAATACAGAAGATTGATTAATCAGAAATTGTTCAATGTTTAAGGACCAATTAGAGCGTTCGTAGTCTCTGTGGTTAAAGTTAAAGTTAAATATAAGTTCAAGATAATTTATAATTTAAAGAAAAAATGAAAATGTAACGTAAAATATAAGTTAAGGTAAAATATAAGTTAAATTAAAATATAAGTTAAATTAAAATATAAGTTAAATTAAAATATTAGCTAAATTAAAATATAAGTTAAATTAAAATATAAGTTAAATGTAAATATAAGCTAAATTAAAATACAAGCTAAATTAAAATATCAGTTAAATTAAAATATCAGTTAAATTAAAATATAAGCTAAATTAAAATATAAGTTTAATTAAAATATAAGTTAAAATAAAATATAAGTTAAATTAAAATATAAGTTAAATAAAAATATAAGCTAAATTAAAATATCAGTTAAATTAAAATATAAGCTAAATTAAAATATCAGTTAAATTAAAACATAAGCTAAATTAAAATATAAGTTTGATTAAAATAAAAGTTAAATTAAAATATGAGTTAAATTAAAATATAAGTTAAATTAAAATATAAGTTAAATTAAAATATAAGTTAAATTAAAACATGAGTTAAATTAAAATATAAATTAAATGTAAATATAAGTAAAATTAAAATATTAGCTAAATTAAAATATCAGTTAAATTAAAATATCAGTTAAATTAAAATATAAGTTAAATTAAAATATAAGCTAAATTAAAATATGAGTTAAATTAAAATATAAGCTAAATTAAAATATCAGTTAAATTAAAATATAAGCTAAATTAAAATATGAGTTAAATTAAAACATGAGCTAAATTAAAATATAAGATAAATTAAAATATAAGTTAAATTAAAATATCAGTTAAATTAAAATATAAGCTAAATTAAAATATAAGTTAAATTAAAATATCAGTTAAATTAAAATATAAGCTAAATTAAAATATAAGCTAAATTAAAATATAAGTTAAATTAAAATATAAGTAAAATTAAAATATAAGTTAAATTAAAATATAAGTTAAATTAAAATATAAGTTAAATTAAAATATAAGCTTAATTAAAATGTAAGTTAAATTAAAATATAAGTTAAATTAAAATATAAGTTAAATTAAAATATAAGTTAAATTAAAATGTAAGCTAGATTAAAATATAAGTTAAATTAAAATATAAGCTTAATTAAAATATAAGTTAAATTAAAATATAAGTTAAATTAAAATACAAGTTAAATTAAAATATAAGTTAAATTAAAATGTAAGCTAAATTAAAATATAAGATAAATTAAAATATAAGCTAAATTAAAATATCAGTTAAATTAAAATATAAGCTAAATTAAAATATTAGCTAAATTAAAATATAAGATAAATTAAAATATAAGTTAAATTAAAATATCAGTTAAATTAAAATATAAGTTAAATTAAAATATAAGTTAAATTAAAACATGAGTTAAATTAAAATATAAGATAAATCAAAATATAAGTTAAATTAAAATATAAGTTAAATTAAAATATAAGCTAAATTTAAATATAAGCTAAATTAAAATATAAGTTAAATTAAAATATAAGTTAAATTAAAATATAAGCTTAATTAAAATATAAGTTAAATTAAAATATAAGTTAAATTAAAATATAAGTTAAATTAAAATATAAGTTAAATTAAAATGTAAGCTTAATTAAAATATAAGTTAAATTAAAATATAAGTTAAATTAAAATATGAGTTAAATTAAAATATAAGTTAAATTAAAATATAAGTTAAATTAAAATATAAGTTAAATTAAAATATAAGTTAAATTAAAATATAAGTTAAATTAAAATATAAGATAAATTAAAATATAAGTTAAATTAAAATATAAGTTAAATTAAAATATAAGTTAAATTAAAATATAAGCTAAATTAAAATATAAGTTAAATTAAAATATAAGTTAAATTAAAATATAAGTTAAATTAAAATATAAGTTAAATTAAAATATAAGTTAAATTAAAATATAAGTTAAATTAAAATATAAGCTAAATTAAAATATAAGTTAAATTAAAATATAAGTTAAATTAAAATATAAGTTAAATTAAAATATAAGTTAAATTAAAATATAAGTTAAATTAAAATATAAGTTAAATTAAAATATAAGTTAAATTAAAATATAAGTTAAATTAAAATATAAGTTAAATTAAAATATAAGTTAAATTAAAATATAAGTTAAATTAAAATATAAGTTAAATTAAAATATAAGCTAAATTAAAATATAAGTTAAATTAAAATATCAGTTAAATTAAAATATAAGTTAAATTAAAATATGAGTTAAATTAAAATATAAGTTAAATTAAAATATAAGATAAATTAAAATATCAGTTAAATTAAAATATAAGTTAAATTAAAATATAAGATAAATCAAAATATAAGCTAAATTAAAATATAAGCTAAATTAAAATATAAGTTAAATTAAAATATAAGTTAAATTAAAATATCAGTTAAATTAAAATATAAGTTAAATTAAAATATAAGCTTAATTAAAATATAAGTTAAATTAAAATATAAGTTAAATTAAAATATAAGTTAAATTAAAATATAAGTTAAATTAAAATGTAAGCTTAATTAAAATATAAGTTAAATTACAATATAAGTTAAATTAAAATATAAGTTAAATTAAAATATCAGTTAAATTAAAATATAAGTTAAATTAAAATATAAGTTAAATTAAAATATAAGTTAAATTAAAATATAAGTTAAATTAAAATATAAGTTAAATTAAAATATAAGTTAAATTTAAATGTAAGCTTAATTAAAATATAAGTTAAATTAAAATATAAGTTAAATTAAAATATCAGTTAAATTAAAATATAAGTTAAATTAAAATATAAGTTAAATTAAAATATAAGTTAAATTAAAATATAAGTTAAATTAAAATATAAGTTAAATTAAAATATAAGTTAAATTAAAATATAAGTTAAATTAAAATATAAGCTTAATTAAAATATAAGTTAAATTAAAATATAAGTTAAATTAAAATATAAGTTAAATTAAAATATAAGCTTAATTAAAATATAAGTTAAATTAAAATATAAGTTAAATTAAAATATAAGTTAAATTAAAATATAAGTTAAATCAAAATATAAGCTTAATTAAAATATAAGTTAAATTAAAATATAAGTTAAATTAAAATATAAGTTAAATTAAAATATAAGTTAAATTAAAATATAAGTTAAATTAAAATATAAGTTAAATTAAAATATAAGTTAAATTAAAATATAAGTTAAATTAAAATATAAGTTAAATTAAAATATAAGTTAAATTAAAATATAAGTTAAATTAAAATATAAGTTAAATTAAAATATATGTTAAATTAAAATATAAGTGAAGGTAGGAGTATCGTTTAGGTAAAATGTAAATTTACGATAATATATGTTTAAAGAAAAACACAAGTTCAATGTCAAATATAAGTTTAAGATAAAATATAAGTTAAATATATCATATAAGTCTAAGATAATTTTTTTCATTTAGTATAATTTCTTAGTATTACATATGTTTATTAGTTTACATTTACTTTCTTTCTTTATTTTTTTCATTTTCTTTTCGTTTATGCTTCTTAAACTTTCTTTTGTTTCTGTTTTCCTGTAATTTCCGGTCAGTTTTTAATGACCGTTTTTAACCACTTTCTTTCCTTGTTTATTTCTTTCTATTTGTACTTATTCAGTTTTTCTTTTACTGTTATTGTCATTACTTTAGTCTTTCACTTTTTATTTTTCCTCTTTCTCTCTTTCTTGGTTTCTGATTTCGAAGGAGCAATTTATTGCACAAATTAATCGTTTTCACAACCAGTATCGCAACCGGAAGTCAGCCATTATTTTATTACCGGAAATGGCGACGTAGCAAAGTATTGCTCTTCTATCCTGAGAATAATATTGTTTAGAGCGCATCGAACGATAGCTGCTCTTCACCGCAAACTATATATTTTTTAACAATATAAACAGAAAATTATGCGTAAAAATGTAAAGGGGGTAAATAGTCGTTGTTTAGGGTTTGAAAAATTAGTTTTGTTTTTATTTTTCGAAGGATGACAGTGCAATGATAAACATGTCCGCCACATGTCAGACGAATAATTCGTTTGAATAATTTATGTAACCATGAGATTGGCTACAAAAAATGGCGGGTTGAATGTCTTTTTACATAATAACAAATTTGAAATTGTTAACAATATTGTGGAATATTTACTCCACTAATTACCTCCGCCAAGTGACCAATGGAATGCTTTCTCTTTCTTTTGATGATGCTTATGAAGTGAGTTATTTCTATTATTTCCAGAGGAAAGATAGTTTACTTGAAGCGTTGCTGGTAAAACAAATATGTAAGTGTATAAGAAGGTTGTTAGCAATGTAGAATACCGAATGAAGTGATGTGAATGATTAACAAAAACAGATTACATTTAACCATATTCAATAATTAGTTTGGCATAAAGCACTCAGTCTAAGTGAACAAGCTATAACTATAAAAGCTAAAAGGTCTCGCATATATATAAATTTAAAACATGCTTATTTAATATAAATTTGAAATTAACTATATATTTGATTGTATATATAATTTTTAATATATATGTATATAATTTTTAATATTTTTATTTACATTTGATCAGCACTTATCAAGGTCAAGAGGCCACTCGAGGATAAGGGTTAAAGAGTGTACAGTGTTCAAAAGGATAATATAATAGTAATAGTTAGAAGTGTAAATTTGGTTAATTGGATTACTTAGGGGAACGGCTCATCAAGAACTTGTTTACATTGGACTTGAAGACGGCCATATTGTAGTCAGCTGGAAAGCAAGTAAACGAAATAGAGTTTCACAGGTGGGCAGTTCTTAGAAAGTAGCGTGTATATATATATATATTGCAATTAGGAAGGGAAGACTTTTATGATTCATGATTAAAAGTAAATTTGTATATATATATATATATATATATATATATATATATATATATATATATATATATATATATATATATATATATATATTCCTTTAATCTTCTCTCCAAAAAGGGGGAAAAAGGGGTACAGGAGAGGAAAGAAAGAGAAACGGGGAGTCAGCTCACCGGTTTCGACCCTCGCTTCTCAAAGCTGTATCGATGGAATTTTTAAAACAAAGAATGAAAAAGCAATTAAAATTGCGTTTTATTCAATTTACGGGGAGAAAAAACAGTGGGAAAACGATTGAAATAAAACAGATTTATGGTCGAATACCCTAGAGATTAATCACGTTCAAAACCCAGGAGGCATTCCCTTTGCAAGCAAAGGGAAAGTTTTCTAAGTCGAACGTGAATAGTCTCCAAGATCTTAAGGTGATATAGTGAATGAGCAGCAAAATAACATCCATGAACTGCTGAACTTGCTTGTTTGCCAATAAGTTCAGCAGTTCATGTTCACTTATCTCCCCTAGAAATTCCTCCTCATCCCGTTTCGTCTTCATAACGGAATGAACATATTATTGCTGGTTTATTTAATGACTAGCAGGTGTACCTGGCGTTGCTAGGTATTAACCGTAACGTTGAATTCCTTTAAAAATATATATAAGTAAAAATAAAAAATGGAAAGAAACTGAAACATGTGTATGCAAGTATTATGTTTTTTGTTTGTTTGTTTGTTTGTTTTTGTTTGTTTGTTTGTTTATTTGTTTTTGTTTTTTGTTTTTTCTAAACAGTTCACTTTTTGTAAGTAAACTTTAAATATAATACTCAGTACTGGTCGCTGGTTTCTGAGAAGCAGTTGTCTACATTGGAGTTTTAAGTTACTGTGTTGTAATCTGCAAGGAAGCAGTCGTGCGGTAACGTGTTAGATGACAATGCTATGAAAAAAAAAAGGTATCACTCTTTCTCAAAACGCTAGGAGACATTAAAAATAGAGTGGTTCTGTTTACTTGTTTTTATTTTTGAATTTTTCTACTTTTCATTCCTAGCATGCAGTGATATGAATATGGATTGTCACACAGTTTTAAAGAAACAAACATTAGGAAAAAAATGGGAGAATTCAGTCGAAAGTATTCGGAGAAAAATGGAGCGAAATTATTTATTACTAGCAGGCCGCCCGGCGTTGCCCGGTCGTAAAATACGTATAAATATTATATTTTAATTCATACAGAAACTGGGACGTGTACATGCGAGTATAATGTTTTTTTCTAAACAGTCCAAGTTTTGTAAGAAAAATAATACTCGAGCTGAGATCGAAACCAAAACCTAAAGACAATGAGTCAAGTACGATAACCATTAGGCCAGCTTGCATAATTTTTAAAAAATGTTTTCAAACTTACTTATTCTTACCATAAGGAAGCTGTCATGTGAACGATTCGCGTATGTGCAGTCGTGAAACAGTTGGTAAACAGATAAATATCCGATGAGCCCAAATATCATTTTTTAAAATAATTTTTTACCCCTTAGCAGCCTTTTTCCCGAATGAAAACGGATTAAAAAGTTTTATAAATGTCTGAATAACTTATATATAAAATTTCACGTCTGTAGATCAAACATTCGTTGAGTATATCAGCTGACTTCTCGCTGTTATAGATATATTAGCAGGCCGCCCGGTTTTGCCCAGTCGTAAAATAGGGATAAATATTTTATTTTTATTCATACAGAAACTGAGACGTGTGCATGCGAGTATTATGTTTTTGTTTTTTTTGGGGGGGGGTCAAATCAGTTCGCTCCTTGTAAGTAAATATTAAAAAAATAAGAAAATACGGGGTCTGAGATCGAAACCGAAACTCACAGACAGTGATTCCAGAGCAACATCTATTAAGCCTGTCTGACAAGATGTATAGAAACTGCTTTTAAACCCACATTTTTTTTAAATGGATTTGTCATATGAAGCATTCACGCATGCGCATTCGTGGAACAGTTAGCAAACAAAAACCGACGACCAATCCCACGTATCAATTTCTAAATTTTGAGCCCTTAACAGCCCGGTTTTTTTTGGGGGGATTCGGATGAAAATCGATTAAAAAGTTTTCTTCACGTCTGAATATGCAATAAATGTAGATAAAAATAGTTTAGTATATAGTTTGAAAAGTGCCCTCACACATACATACACATTTTCGTTTTTATAAATATATAGATAGATTAAACCAAAGTCTTGGAAAAATAAAAAGGAAGAAAAGGTTTTAATCCTGGAAGTTTTAAACAAGAAAGACGGTAATCCGGCCATATTGAAAAAGAAGCGAAAAACAAAATAATTCTTTGAGCTAACACCGATCTTGAGTCGCCCAGAATTTCTAGGTTGAAAAGCAGAAATGCTTAAGAAATATCGATCTACTGTAGCTCGGCTTAAAAGCGATCGCTAAAAAATAAATTGACACGTGAGGGATTTTATTCTTTCTTTTTTTTTTTACTTTTTTATTTATTTTATTTTATTTTACTTTATTTTATTTTTTCCCCCGTGTCGCGAAATTCAGAAGACAACTGCAAAGTTTCCCACACGAAAACGAAAACAAAATCTTCTTTTTGATAATTTTGGCGCGTTTTTTTTTTTTTTTCGTTTTTGTTTCTATATTTTCTTTTTTTCTTCTTCTTTTTTCTCGTCTTCCGTGCTTTCATTCTTTCAAATCAGTTACTTTTCTTTTCCTTTTATGTTAGTTGACCATTATTATACTAAAGAAGAGACAATCAAGGAATAATAATAATAATAATAATAATAATAATAATAATAATAATAATAATAAATAAATAAATAAAGGATGACTATGGCAGCAAGAGACACTGAAAAAAATCAACAAAACAGAAAACAGAGAGACAAAGGATAAAACGAGAAAATATAAAAATGGGAAGAGAAGCAACTACACGGAAGATTTGATAAGAATGACAAAAGATGAAAATAACGAAAACACCTGGACATGGATGCGAAAAGGACACGTAAACCGAGAAATCCCTAATAACAGTAGCACAAGATAACTCGATAAGAACCAACCACAGCAAAGCAAAGATCGACACAATACAAGAAAAAAGCAAATGCAGACTCTGTGGACAAAGAGACGAAACGATAAACAATATAGTTAGTAAATGCAGCAAACTGGGCCAAAAGGAATACAAGAACAGACCAAGTGACAACGATCAAGTGAGACGGGCAGTACACTTGGCCACGACCAAGTGAGAAGGGCAGTACACTTGGAATTATGCAAACAAACGCATCTCGGACGCACAGATAAATGGAACAAACATAAGCCAGCAATAGTACTTGAAAACGAGGATCACAAAATCCTATGGAACATGGACATACAAACGGACAACCCCATCCAAGCAAAAGGACCGGATGTTTGTAATAATTAACAAGAAAGAAAAATCCTGTCAAAGCGTAGACTTTGCTGTTCCAGCTGACCACAGGGTGAATATCAAAAAAAGGAGAAACGGAGCAAATACTCAGAGCTAGCCAGCGAGCTGAAAAGGATATGGAAGACGAAGAAAATGAAAATAATACCTAGAATAGTAGGAGCACTAGGAACAATTCCGAAAAATTTTGAAAAAAGAATGGGATAAATTGGAATCAGAGGAATGGCAGCAAATATACAACGAACAATGATAATGAAAACAGCTGAAATATTTAGAAAAAA
>NC_136520.1:62572432-62579932 GCF_053919585.1 Euprymna scolopes | reverse complement strand
CTTCGTCGATCTGGCGAGACCCGTTGTGTCAACGTGATTGCGTTGTATATATAAACAGTAGTCGGAAAAATCTAAATAATATGAATAATTTAACCCTCATCGCAAAAAATTCAGAATCAGAGTGAGAGTAAATATTTGGGAAAAAAGAAAGAGAGTAATAAATTTAAGAAAGAGGGAGAGGTTACGTAAGACAGGTACGGAGGGAGAGAGGAGGGAGAAGCTAAGAGACCATTGGAGACATAGAAAAGATAAGAACGAACGAACACAATGCCCTTACAATTGCCATCGTCCACTTCTTGTCTCAGTACAACTATCTGCACAGAATTGCAAACCTTAACCCTAGCCATAACCCCCCCCACACACACACACACACCAAAACCCTCTTACCAACACACCCTTTCTCTTCCCTCTCACCCAGATTTAACACGACGTCCATTATCAAGTGGCTTGCCCAAGTACGGGAAAATCCTCCTTTCCTCGCACCTGTTCGCTGGAGCTCGAGAGAGGTTAATCGATAGACTGTTTTCCGGCGTGCTGCATACACTGGTCAACGATGCTAATAGTAGCCAAAACTATGCGTGAAAACGGGTGATGCTTGCAATCAGGCGAAACGCTGTTCGCCTTTGTGTTTCTTGCGTTTTATTACTGTTATCTACAGTTTCATGTCTGACAACTACTGTGGGATTTAACAGATTCTAAACGCATTTGCATCACGTAATTGTTTTAAGTGTTCCGAGAAATTTCGATTTCGAATAGAATTGCAGCTGAAATATGTATGCATATATGTAGCCATAATGTATAAAGGAATTTATACTAGAACGTACTTCTACTGTTTTTTAGCGCTATCTTACTATGACTGGCGTATCACTGTATAACACCTAAGAGATAACGATACAAATGATATGTATATATATATATATATATATATATATATATATATATATATATATATATATATATATATATATATATACTTGTTTATTGTTATATAAACATGCTCACTGAATGTTCAATGAATAATCTTATTATTATTCATTGAACTTTTGAATAGTCAAGTCGCTGCCTGATGATATCTGTTGTTTGATTGAAACAAGTGGCTATTTGTAGCAGCGGGATGTGAGCATGTTTATATAACAATAAATAAGTATTATCAGCTCTTTTTATTGAGCACTATCTAACAACCCCGTTGAATTCATTAGTCCATTACTTTTGAATATAAAAAACCCGAGTATATATATATACATATATATATATATATATATATATATATATATATATATATATATTACCCACGTTCACCCCCCAACACGGCACATATCCACTTGGATCTAAATGGTCTAATATTTACGACCATGACTAGGAAAGATTAACAAGATGTTGGTTTACGTTACATTTAAACTTCTGCATATCAGTACAGTCAAGGAAGCAGGTAACAGGAAAGGAATTCCGAATTCTACCTGTCCGAGGGAAAATGCTATTAGAGTAGAAATATTTTAGGCATTTAGGGACCTCAACAATGAAAGAGTATGATTTTGCGGGTTTGTCGAGGATATGTACGTCGAGGGGACACAAGTGCAACGAGTTCATCGGAGCACATTCCATTAAAATACTTGTAAAAATATTTCGGAGATGAGATAGGAGTTTGAACTTAGTCAACAAAGTGAGACTTATTCGATTGGAAACTCTTTTTTTACCCTATCTAAGAGGGAGAGATTAGTTGTAGATGGACCAGCTCAGATGTGGCAAAAATACTCCATGCATGGGCGAATGGTGGCCTTGGAGAGATACAGGATATTCTCAGGCTTGAATAGTCTTCTAGCATGATAGAGGGACCCCACCTTCTTTACAGCAGCATTCGCAATATCCTCAGTGTATTTGCTCCAATTCATATTGCCCGTGAATGTTAAGCCAAGGAGTTTGAAGGACGAATTCTCAGGTAGGGTGTTATTTGTTATGGATATTGGTGGTTGGAGAGGCGTCTTGTAATGTCACCATGTATTTCCGGCTCCATTCTACTACAGTCATTCCCTAACGATTCTGTTATTGTCTTAGATTTGTAGACATCCGTTCTTTCTTAGTGCATGTTATAGAGCATTGCATCATCAGCAAATATGCTAATCTCGGACACAATGTTATAAGGGAGATTGTAAATGAATGTCAGGAATAATAGTGGTCTAATGATCGATCCGTGAGACCCACCTGCAATAATGTCATGCTGTTTGGATGTACACCCATCAATGACAACCTGTATTGTCCTATTGTTTAAGAAGGATCTAATTACATTTAGTACATATGTATATATTCAATTTCTACCGCTTGGAAACATGCCACGAAAATGGACAGCGAAAACACTCTTATACGGTATTATTATTATTATTATTATTATTATTATTATTATTATTATTATTATTATTATACGTTTTAAATATATTTTAAATATTTTACATCTTGAATACTTTCTGAACAGACCGCTTCACAGAACGTCTGAAACGCGCTAAAAACTATTCCAATGATTTTTAAAAAATTATTACTATAATCTAAATATTAAAATAAAAATACGGAATAAAATAAAAATACGGAATAATAAAATTATTTTAGAAAGTACATACCAATTGTTGGTGACCTCGCTCATTTATATATATATATATATATATATATATATATATATATATATATATATATATATATATATACTCGTGAGCAAAAAATGGGTCAAATAAATTTTATACATTTTATTGCACTAAAAGTTATATTGAACAAAGAACAATTGAACAAGGAAACATCTATTAGACTAATAACACAGAGCAAGACATTTACTTTAATAAATGCTTAGGGTAGAATCGCATCCCCTTTTGATTTCTTTAAAAGATCAATCCTTTTAGACATGCTCTCAACCAAAATGGTACACCAAGAAGAAGAGATGGTATTCCATTCGCTTTGTACAGCTTCCGACGGTTTGTCATTGTTCGAAAAAGTTCTTCTGGCCAATGCACGAGATATTATGAATCAAATATCCTCGATTAGGTTTAAAATGGGGCTTTGACTTGGCCAAAAGATCACATCACACACACACACACACACACACACACACACACACACATATATATATATATATATATATATATATATATATATATATATATATATATATATATAGATATAAAACTTGAGTTCCTTCGGCCGTAATCGAAACCGAAACAAAAACTTATGAAGAATTTTTGATAATATTATTAATAAAAAAAAATAGATGATTTAAGTGCCATCGGCTATCGTCGAAACCGAAACCAAAACTTATGAAGAATTCTTGATAAAATTATTCATGACGAGAATTAGAAGTACATAACAATAAAACGATCCGGATGTAAGCGTGACACAGAAAATAACACACACGCTATCGTATTAATATATAGATCACAGATTTATTGATATACTAGCAGGGTACCCGACATTGCTCAAGATTGAAAGAGGATAAACGAATATTCCACACTTCTAATACTTACGCGAGGTTGAGGAAACTGACGCAGTCTATCCTTCTCACGCTTACATCCGGGTCGTTTTATTGTTATGTTCTTCGATTATGGCCGAAGGACCTCAAGTTATATATATATATATATATATATATATATATATATATATATATATATATATATATATATATATATATTGAGTATTTTTGACTGATTGATTGTTGCTATTTCTTCTGATAAGTTAAGGGCATAATAGATTCCCTGATTGATATAATAATTAAGTGATTGATTTTGCGCTACAAAACAGATAATACAAAAGAATTGTATAAGTCAACTGAATTAAAGGTATAAATTATAAGATGGTCAACATCATTAATTTTGGAATATAACTTTTTGCTATTTATTCTCTCTATATATATACATCATTTTTTTTAATCGCAACTTTATAACGTATAAAAATCGATAGAACATTAACTCTATATACGAAATCTGCAAGAATTAAAATATCATATTTAAGCATACTTTATGACCGGGCTACGCCGGGCGTCCCTGCTGGCTTAGATAAATACTTTTGCAATTTTAAAAGAAAAGCCACAATAATATCAGCGCATCTACATTTACACTGAACATCTACAGAATGCCAACATCAATATATTACACAGGTCCTTCTAGTATTTCATTATTGAAGTATGAGACAAACCAAAACAGAATTTCAATGGTCAATGTTTCAGAGAATCCATTTGTTTATCTGAAGGTGGGCAGCATTAGCTTCTTCTCTCGAGCCCAAACATTACAAAAGCCGTTTTACATGGTTACAGTTTAAAATTTTTGAGATGAGGAATAATTGTCCGTATTATTTGGATTGTTCGTGCTACTGTTCTCATTCTGAGTCTTAACTGTACGACATTTCGGTCGATTTATCCTTCGACCTTCTTCTGGTGTATATCATCGAACTCGGCTATCGCCAGGGAATTTCGAACGAAATCCATCAATTAACCAACAGGACAATACGCTATCGTCCCGTCAGCCATGATTGGATAGAAGTCACTAGTACGAATTTCAGGAACCTTAAACCAATTTTTGTTTCTAGATGTAAATGTTACTGCCTTTTGCTGTTTCGGATTATTTTACTAAAGTAAGTAAAGCTTCATTATTTTTCAAAACTGTTTGTGTTTCTTTGTTTTTCGATATTGTGTCGATATTATTTAGTAAGAGTGTTTAGCAGAAAAGCCAACAAACGACTACCCGAAAAAATAAATACACAGGAAATAAATGTTACCATAGTCAATAAAAGTTAAGTTCATGTTTTTTTTTTGTTTTTTTTGGAAATAGTTTTTAATGCTCTTTACTTGAAATAATATCAGCGAACCGAAATTAAAACGACATTTGAGGCGATAACTACTTAAATGAATTTTTATATAAACTACACATACCATAATCGAATATTCCTCAAGCACAAAATAACGGAAAACGTTAAAATATGTTTATAAATATTCATTGCGTTGACGGAACTCTCTTAAATTGTTAACACAGAATGCTCGGGTGCCCCTCCTTCAAATTTAAAACGGGCTCTCCATTTCAAAGTCGCTGCCATTTTGATTTTTTTTAAACCGGTTCGTGAATTAAATTTTTTTTTTTTACAAACTACATAAAAATACAAACCAATGAACTTTTCAACCATAAAAGTAACTTTTATTAACTATGATAACATTTATTTCTTGTATATTTATATTATTATATATATATATATATATAACATTTTCTCTTTGTAAGGAAACATCATTTTATTGGTCACTGTTGGCTACGAATGGAAACAAAGTTGATATAAAAAAATATATTTTCGCGAAAATTATCTTTACTTTCATCATATTTTGCCTAGGTTAAAATTTTTGAGTATCTTTACAACCCCCTCCTTTTCATAACCTATCATACTTTCATCAATTACTGTCCATTTTCTGTAGGCTGTTTGTGAACCCAGTCAACAACGGGTACTTCTGCTAGTATATATATATAAAAGTGAACGTTTCTGTGTATCTGTGTGTCTGTGTGTCTGCGGTCTCTACCAAATTACTCAGATAATTTCTGGTCTAAACATTTGAAATGGTCGTAACAGCAAAGACGTCAGGATTTTCCCCCCTTCTTTCCCTTCTTCGCGGTACGGGTTCGAGCCTGCCTTCCTACTATCACTTTTTTATTGCTCAACCGACACATCCAAACACCCGGCAACGCCGGGCTGAAATGCTAGTTTAACTATAAAGTTATTTTTCCCGATTACCGTAAAAACATATGTTAAATGTGTATATATGTTTTTCAAGCATAAAAACACACTTATGGTAATTAAAAATCAATAAATATTTATTATTTGATTATGACTATAAGCAGTGGAAGATTTTGTTTTAAACAAAATCAAACAAAAATAAGATAATTAAAGGAATCGTTTTTGGCATCAGAAAATACGCACAATTTTTTTTCGATTTAGATACTGAATCCGATACTCCCGAAAGTTTGGATTTTTTTTTTTTGATTCCCGATTCCGATTAATCGTCGCAACACTAATATACACGCTCGTTATATAGACGGCTATATAACAGTGTTGAGCCGCCATGTTTGATTTTGTTGTTGCATATGTTGGGAAATGTGAGGAAAATTGTGGCTTAACGTTACAGCGTCTGCGCGTATGTGCGTCATGTGGAAGCAAGCTGTCGGGGGGAGGAAAGAAGAATCAAGATGGCGGCGTCCACAAGTTTTATAACTAAGCCGTCTCGCAAATTAACGGAAAATCTCGCGTCTGCGTGTGCAAAATCTTGGCGCTTGACTGAATAAAAGGAGGCCGCAGGAGAGAACGCAGATGAACGGCGGCGAGAATCCTGGGAGAATGTTGTACCAGAATCTTTGTAGACTCTATTACGCTGGACACTGTTGTTGCATGCTGCTGAGTAACTTTGTTGTCTTGCCTTCTTTTATTTATTTATTTTTTTTTTTGTGTGTGTGTGGTTCTTTTCTTTTTTTGTGTTACGGGAAGTACATGTCAGACAGGGAGAGTCACAAGTGCATATTATTTATAAGTTGATATACTGAAAGACAGTTGCTAACTGTTGTTCGACGTTACAAATATTTTATTTATTTATTTTTCTTTAGTTTGTTACGCTTTCTTAGTTTATTTTTATATCCAGCCTTTATATACGCTTCACCGCGTTGACACGCGACTTGTCCTTCCTGATATGGAACTCACTGCGAGAAGTGACACGCGACTCGGGAGCCAGTAAGGACGTCAATCAAACGGCCAGATACGAGAACCGCGAAATTTCGTGAATATTGAAAAGGTTAGCACTCGCTACTGATGAATACGTACTGAATAATGTATCGCATGATTCGGCATATTTTGTCCGTATACTGGTCACTGAAAGGCCCTAAAGTGATTTCGCAGAATTGCACACAATTTAGCATAGGTCGTCTATGAGATATCGGGTTTTGCTCATAGAGGCGTAAAAATGTTATTGTACTATTGCTACTATTAATATATTAAACGTTTAGGCTGCATAAATCTTTGCTAGAACTTTAATTGCCGATTTGGCAACTATCGGTTATTTTGAGTTCAGCTTGGTTTGGGAATTCATTATACATCTATACTCCTATGAATCTGTTTTGTGTGTGTGTATGTTTATATTGATATTCATATTAACCCCCCCTTTTCTATTTATTTAATAAGAAAATACAACTTTGTTATATATGGGTCGTGGAATTGCATTCATCTGCAAAAGACCTAATTAATTTGCATATTCTTTTAAACATTCATCATATATATATATATATATATATATATATATATATATATATATATATATATATATATGCTGTGGGGGACAAAAGAGTTTGCAGACCTATTTTTTCTTAATTTTATTATTAATTTTTTTTTTTTTTACCTCTTTCATCATTTGCTGCTTACTATTTTGTTTATTTTTATTACTATATTTTATGAAAAAAAAACAATTTAGTAATAGTTTAACATTTTTCTCTTTTCAGGTGAGCCTAA
>NC_136520.1:62549932-62569932 GCF_053919585.1 Euprymna scolopes | reverse complement strand
ATAATATCGATTATCTTTAATCGAAATTCAAAAATAGGAAAGATCAGCTTAAATTGAGCCCACTCCTTAATCTGCTACGAAGCGGTACTTTTTAAAAAACATCATAAAACGGGTTCAAAGTTTCGCGAATTTGTAACCCGTGTATCTCAGAAACTAATAAAGACATTCGCTTGCGGTTTGTTTTCAAATGAAGTGTGATACTTACAAGATTACTTTATTTAGAGCGAAAGCGTTTGTGAAAATAGTTATGCTTGACTGATGTCAGGTACTGTGTGAGGCTAAACTCATTCTTCTCACGTGCTAACATAATTTGTCTAAAAGGTATGAAATTATTATGTTTTTCCTTTTCAAGTAATGTGTTACAAAGGTTTTTTTTTTAATTGAAGTCCCCAGTATCATGCTATATTGAGCATCACTTTTTGAAAAACGTCAGAAAACTGGTTCCAGGTATCGCGACATTGTAACCCGAGTATCTTAGAAACTAATAAAGATATTCGTTCGGGTTTTGTTTTAAAATGAAGTGTGACACATTTATTATCATGTTATGTCATGTTTGTTTGAACAATAATGATTATTGCGATGATCGTGATGATTATTGTGATGATTATTGTGATGATTATTGTGATGATTATTGTGATAATGAAATTTATGTATTATTGCCTGTTAACATAATGATATCGACCCAGAATTGGGGCCACGAAAGGACAACTCGGAACACAGTATAGATTTTTAAGATCTATTGAAAAGGAACAAAGTAACTAATAAAAGTGGTTACGTAAGTGAGACTTACTTGTCATTCGGTAAAAAATGCCATTGCAATAAGAGTACTTGGCTCTCGAATTATATATAGTGGCGCCAAAAAGACAATTCGCACTTGTCATTTTTTTAAAAAACCGCACATTTAAGCTAAATTGAATGCAACTGTTTAAACAACCTATACCTCATTAGATTCGCCCTTTATCCCCCTATAATTTAATATGTTCATATTTGACTTTTAATTTAAGTATCCTAGTGTTCACGTCAATTGAAAAAAATTAGCTTCAAATATAGAAGGCCATAAGAAAAAAAGTCCGCAGCAGCAAATGAGTTAAAAACCAGCTGAAAATATCCACCTTTCAGGCAACACAGTATGTCTAATAATATTGTTGTTCCAGGTTATACAAAGTAACTTTTAGTCCATATGCCTCGATTTTCTCTTAGCAATCGTCAGGAGCTTATTAATCTACGCCTTTCTCGTTTATTTAATCGAGAAATCGACCGTAGATTGAAATGTGATGAAAAAAAAAAATTAGCTTCAAATATAGAAGGCCATAAGAAAAAAAGTCCGCAGCAGCAAATGAGTTAAGAACCAGCTGAAAATATCCACCTTTCAGGCAACACAGTATTTCTAATAGTAATTATTGTTGTTCCAGGTTATACAAAGTAACTTTTAGTCCATATGCCTCGATTTTCTCTTAGCAATCGTCAGGAGCTTATTAATCTACGCCTTTCTCGTTTATTTAATCGAGAAATCGACCGTAGATTGAAATGTGATGAAAAAAAAAAATTAGCTTCAAATATAGAAGGCCATAAGAAAAAAAGTCCGCAGCAGCAAATGAGTTAAGAACCAGCTGAAAATATCCACCTTTCAGGCAACACAGTATTTCTAATAGTAATTATTGTTGTTCCAGGTTATACAAAGTAACTTTTAGTCCATATGCCTCGATTTTCTCTTAGCAATCGTCAGGAGCTTATTAATCTACGCCTTTCTCGTTAATTTAATCGGGAAATCGACCGCAGATTGAAATGTGATGAAAAAAAAACGGCACGAATGTCTGTGTAAAAGCACTAAAACACCGACAGTGTTCGTAATGACCCTAAATCTGGTCGTCCTAGAGTTACTTCTTACAGGGAAGACAATGCTAACAAGATCCGCAACCTCAGAAACAGATTTGAAACGGCTCCCCAAATCCAACAACAGTGTAATCTTATCAAAACTGTTCTTTTTTACAGTTAAGAACAAATTGAAAGCATTTAATTTGCGAGGCTATGTTCCAAGACGCAACCCAATGATTTCTGTAAAGAAAAGAAAGCGCCGTCTAGACTTCGTCAGATGCAATGAAAATCATGACTTCTCGTATTGATCGGAAGTGATTTTTAGCGACGAAAGCAAGTTCAATATGCTAGGCAGTGATGGTAAAAAGTACGTCCGTCGGAGAAATTACGAAGAATTTAATCCTAGGTGCAAAGTTTCAACGCTGCAAGGTGGTAGAGGTTCAGTTTTGGTGTGGGGCATTATTAGTGCCAATGGGCGAGGGTTCGCTTGCACGATCGAATTAATTCGATCAATACATTAATATGTTGACTGAGCATTTTGTACCCTACTATGGTCAGAATTTTGATGATAATCCCATCTTCCTGCAGGATAATGCTCCCATTCACATAGCTGGCAATGTCAAGTTTCTTGAAGAGCATGATATTTCGTGTTTGGATTGGTCTGCACAATCTCCAGACCTCAATCATATCGAAAACGTATGGCATTACATCAAGCAATAGCTACGCGATGATAAAATTTCAAATTTGGATGAACTTTGGACAAAAATTAAAGAGAAGTGGGATGCACTTTCACCGGAGTATTGCCGCAGATTAATTCAAGGAATGCTCAAAGATTGCAGGCTGTCAAATTGCAGAAGGGATATGTTACTAAATATTAACTAGTTCATTGTGTTCCTGTTGTATTTGTGTTGCATTAATGTCCTAAAGTTACATTTAAATTACAATTTTCCATTCTCGATTAGAAGTTATTTTTTTAATTGATGTGAACACTAGGATACTTGAATTAATCTGTTGAAAGGGCATCCCACTTTTCTTAAATCTTTGTCCGAAGTTCATCCAGATTTGCAATGTTATCATTGCGTAGTAATGCCAGATATTTTCGATAGGATTAAGGTAGGATACTTCAGTTAAAAGTCAAATATGAGCAAGTAAAATTATAGAGAAATAAAAGCCGAATCGAATGAAGTGTCGTTTTTTTAAAGCAGTTTCATTCAATTTAGCTTAAATTTGCAGTTTTTGAAAAATGACAAGTGCGGAGTTTGTTTTTGATGCCACTCTAGTATTTAGTCGTACTCCAGGAACTTATAAAGATATTCGTTTGGATTTTGTTTTAACTAGAGTGTAACACCTACGATAACACATCATGTAAGTTTCGTGACATTGTAACCCGTGTATCGCAGAATCTAATGAAGATATTCGTTTGGGGTTTGTTTTAAAATAAGGTGTAATACATACCTTATCATATTGTCATGTTTATTTCAACAACAATGACAGTTGTAATATAATAATGATTATTGTGATAATTGTGATAATGAAGTTTGTTATGTATTATTGTATGTAAACATGGTGATCTCAACTCAGAATTGGGACAACGAAAGGACAACTCGAAACACAGTATATGTTGTTAAGATATATTGAAAAAGAACAAAGTTACAAAGAAAAGCTACTTACGCCTGAAAGTATCATGTACCTCTATAAGGCCACCATTCGCCCATGTATGGGGTACTGTTGTCACATTTGGGCTGGTGCATCTGCTACTTGTCTCTCACTTCTTGACAGGGTTCAAAAGAGAGTCGCCAACCTGATATGGCCTGAACTGTCAGCTAAGCTTCAGCCTCTGTTCTATCGACGAAATGTTGCATCCTTTTGCCTCTATTTTGCCAAGTATTTTATTGGCGAATGATTTGACGAACTACAAGCACTTGTACACCCTCGACGTGAATACACCCGACAAACCCGAAAAGCAACTAAATCCCACCCCTTCACAGTAGAGATCACTAGGTGTAAGAAACAGTTTCTTCCCCAGAACTGATAGACTTTGGAACTCCCTTCTGGGATTCTGCTTTCCCAACTGTACTGATGTGCAGAAGTTCAAGGGTAATATGAACAGACATCTTGCTGTTCATTTCTCCTCATAATACCCCCGCAACTTATGTCCCCTATAGTAGCCCCTACTTCAAAGTGGCATTGTGCCTTGTTTGGGGTGAAAATTGAATTAAAAAAAGAGTACTTAGCTCTCGATTAATATAGTATTTGGAAGAGTCTATCAATGAGTAGATAATGACACTATAATCGACAGTAATAAAATTTATATTTAATCATCTTATTGAATTAAATAAAATTTCAAAAAAAAAACGCCTTGTTTGTACAAAAAATAGCTTAATTATTTAAGAAAATTACCTCCCTTTTGAACTCTCCTGTGTCTTACGATCGTTTTCATCAAATTCTATTTTTTATTTTCTTTAATAAATAATTTTCTACCTTACCGATTTTCGTAATTTTTGGATATAATCATCTTAAAAATATGAGGAACATGTAGATACCATTGTTTTCATGTGAAATTCAGTTTTACAATTTCTGAAATTTCGTCCCAATAGTGTAGAAGCGCCAATTTTTCTAATTTTAAAATAAAGTAAAATGTTTAGCTAATCATAGGTACAGGCAAAAATGGATAGGAGGACCTAATTTTGAAAGCCGATTTATCATAATTTTTTTGTAGGTTTCCGACTACTTTTTCATTGTATTTGAAAGATTAAAGACTAAACTTAATTTCCAAAAGTAAAAACAATATTTGCACACGTAAAAAAAAAAAAAAGTTATGAAAAATGTTTTCACAGCTAGCTAACCAATTCAGCTAAAATTTGAAGTTAAATAAATTCATTGTAAAAATCCTTTAAACGATAAATCTTAGTTTTCTGTGTCTATTTCAAAGATAATTAGTAAAGTTCTAAGATATTGAATTAAATAACATTTTTAAAAAAAAAGTTTATAAAAAATTACAAAGTTTTACTGCACTTTCATTGCTTTTCAATCATTCTACGCTGATGTTGGTGTCACCATAATCCATGAATGCATTGCAATCATCATCGTCCTCAGATTCTTTTTTGATAGTCGCAGTTTCCTGTGAGGTCGTGTTTTCTTCAATGTCTTAACGAAAATCTTTTTGTTCATCTAGAACACCACGGAGAAAAGAGGCATGTGTAGGGAGTACAAAAATGAGCAGAATCTCCACATCAAACAGTTTACCTTTTTTTCAACATGGCGATAACGGCACATCACTCAGGCGCAATTGGGACGGTCGCTAGTCTCCAGTGTAAAGAAGATTTTGAGTAAAACGGGGATACACAACTCCTTCTCTATATATATCGCACTTTGTGCTGTATGATTCCAGAGGCTTCAATTAATCTGTATTAATAAAGATAGCATGTTGTTAAAAAAAAATAACATTCCTTCCTTAAAATACGTTTAAATAATCTTTAAGTAGGGGAAGTGTCGACAGTGGTTGTATCTAAACGAGTGTTTGTTGTGAATATTTTACAGGTGGGGGGGACCATAGATTGGAGCTCAGCCAAGCACCTATTATAAAAGAACGATAAAACAGATCTAGAATCGCAACGTCACTTCTGTGAGAAATAGGTGACAAAAAAAAAGGAATGGAAAAAAAGACTCCGCCCACTAGATTTCGAAGCCGGTTTTAGTTTATCAAAATATATGTACTCGGCGTTGTTTATCTGATTACTTTTAATGTACTATGGTCTCCCTTTTTGGTACTTCTAGATCAGCCTGTCTGAAGATATCGGCTTCCTGGCTTAAAATGCATTAAACATTAACTTTTTTTCTCATTTCCTTTTGAAAAACTCCGTCATGTTCTGCGTAGCCGAAAACAAAGCAATATTCTTTCTCTAAATAGTATGCACAACTATTTGAAGAGATAAACAACTCGAAGTATATAAGACTTTTGACAAAATTATTGAACTCGAAAAAAGAGTTGATATGCCGTAAAACAAAGCAACCAAACCAAACACCATCAATAAATATTTGAAGATATGAAAAAGCTGAAGAATAAAATCCGTTTTTTTTTTCCTAAATTACCGAATTTGGAATTCAATAACATGAAAAGAGTTGATATGCCATAAAACAAAACAACCAAACCAAACACTATGCGTAAATATTTGACAATATAGAGAGTTTATAGTATAAGTAAATATAAAAACTTTTTCAAAAATTACTGAAATTTACGCTTTCGCCATTAATAGAGGAGACACTCGAGCTTGATCTCGGCCTGCCATGTAAGGAGAGCATATTATGTTCAGAACTTAAGCTTTTATTTTAATTTAGTAAGTAAAAAAAATTCCATGGACTTTAAATTTGTTATATGTAAGTTTGTATGTTGTTTTTTTTTTTTTTTTTTTTTTGCTGTTGTTGTGTTTTTTTGTTTTTTGTGTTTGTTTGTTTTTTGTTTTGTTTTTTGTTTATTTGTTGTTGTTTTTTTACAGTAAAGTTTGAAATCTTGTAAGAGTTTTGTGCCGTTATGTTAAGAATAGAATTAGTTTGATTAAATTTTAAAACAAGATTTGCATTACGTATTATTTGGATTCTTCGGACTACTGTTCTCATCTTAGGTGTTTTATTTATAACGTTTCGATCGATGAAACCTCCGACATTCTTCACGTAGCTTTTGTCGAACTCGGGAATCTTTCTATCAAACTCGGGAATCTACAAAATTTCGAAAAGAACTCTTTATTTAATACCCGAAGATAGCATGCTTTCTATTCCCTCGACCATTACTAGGTAGAATTCATAAGTAATTGCCAAGTGTATTTTTGAGTGTCGCCCGCCACGAGGATTGAACCTTCAACCTCTAGAAATACAATTGCGAATTACTTAGGCACTTTATTCAGTAATTCTTGACGGGACGAGACCATGCTACTCCGGTGATTTCCCGATTTTTTACAAGATGCACCTAAATAACGTCGGAGGTTGCACTGTAATGTTGTAGGGAACTAATACATTGTAGCCTCAGTCGCAAAGCAGACAAACAATAGAAAAGGACTTCAACTCGCTTTTATTTTTGTACAACATTTATTTCCTTAATCTCTCGTTTCCGCTGTGACGTCCCTCACATGATTGTGTTCTCGAACGTTATCCACGTCTCTAACGTGATCGTGAACGTTTTCTCCGTGTATAACGTTATCTCTTTTTTTAAAGTATTTATATTTCTTTGCTGTATTGGTGACGTCATGTATTTAACGTTACGTTACACCTCGGCCGAAATGTTGTTAAAATAACATGTAGAAAGAGACCAGTAGTCCGAAGAATCCAAATAATACGAATAGTCAATCCTCATCTAAAAAATTCAGAAACAAAATTTTTATTTATCTGTTACGCGTGAGCTGTCGTGTTAAGCGCGCGTGTTTAATGTAGAAAATTTTTAGGGTGTTAGAAAAGAGACGGTCATATGGGGCACTTGTGTATGGGGAGGACATGATGTTATCAGCCACAAGTTTTCTTTACTCGTTTGTTTGTCAAACTCGATTGTCTGAAACGAGGGTGCGTGTATGTTTTATTTTTTATTTTATTTTATTTGTTTTTGTACACAAAAGAAAGGGATAAACACAAAGGTGCAAGACACAGAAAGAAATTAAGGAAGTACCAGGAGGTGTATGCGTATGTAGCGGACAAGGAGTTAACAATGGCGACAAACTAACGGTTATCATCTTTAATCAAAATCCCAAGAAACAAAATGGCGAACGAACATTTCCGGCTTCTTTCCAGTGATGCCACGTGTCGTTTCTTGCGCGCTTCCATTTCCCAACACACTTCGGGAGAGTAAGTCACGTGTGAATGCGGACAGTTGGAAAGAATAAGCGGGCAAACATTCACTTGAGAACAAAAAAAAATAAAACTATCGCTGACAAATACCTTCGTCGTAAACCAATCGTGAACACTTGCTGCTCTTCAGAGAGTTTGATCCTCACAGGTATTCAACATTCTTTGCTGAATCAGTGATCACTAGGGCTACGACAAGAGAATATTCTTTTCATTATTCTAAAAATGATAATGCTGATAATAATGATGACGCTGATAATAATAATAATAAAATAATAATTGGCAAAAGCAGTTGAATTTTAAGAAAAATCCTCGAGCGCGGAAACCCACATCAACCACAAACGCGAACCTGCTACATAGAAATTACAAGAAAGGTTAAAAAAAAAAGAAAGAAAGATGGAACGCCGCACGAAACTAAAGAAACTGAAACTACAAAAGTACTTATAAAATCAGCCCTCTACCCGAAAAAAAAAGGCATCAGCCGTGTCCAATACACCACAAAAGGGACGGGACGCGTCAAGGAGGATGGGAGGACCGAAAAGGGAAAGCACTTAATCCGACTTCCACTGGTCGTTAATATCTTATATGTTTTTAGATAGAGTGATGTGGTTCTCGATTGATTAACTGTGTCTAACTGTGGCTGATATATGCTCGAGAGTTCAAACAATGAAAAGATGACACTCTCTACATAGAATTAGAACTTCTGCATAAGAAATCGTTTTCACGGCATGTGATCGGCTGAGCTCCAATCTCTGCTCACCCCCCTTGTCAATCTTTCTCAATAAATACCTGTCTAGCTGAAACCACTATCAATAACTTTTCCTACTCTTTAACTGTGCCTAAATCAAAACGTAGATTCTATGAACAATGCTTCTTTCTTAGAACTGCACACCTGTTGAACTCTCTTCCGTTTGCCTGTTTCCCAACTGACAACAATCTGGTTGTCTTCAAGTCAAACATAAACAAATTCTTGATGAACCGCTCCCTTAAGTAATCCAACCTACCAAATGCCCATTAATAACGACTACTACGATATTATCCCATTGAACACTGTACACTCAATAACCCTTATCCTCGAGTGGCCTCAAGGCCTTGATAAGTGGTGACTCTTATGTAAAAAACAGAAATTCTATAAGCATAACATATTCTAATCAGTCCGTAGATTAGCTGTGGTCCGTAGTGGAATGGGAAAAAATGGATGACAACATTTAATGCTGCCAAGACTAAGCTTGTCTCCTTTAATAATCACAAGAAACCTTCTCAACCACTAACAGCCATGATTAATGATTAGGGCTATGACAACTGAATATCCTTATCATTCTTTTGACTCTCGAGTATATATCCGACACAGTTAGACACAGTTAATCAACCGAGAACCACATCACTCTATATAAAAGCATATAAGATATCAACGGATACACACTCGAGAGTCAAAACAATGAAAAGAATATGCTGTTGTCCTTGCCCTACTAATCATACATTACCTGGGAGAACTTCGTTCAAACTCCTCGGTTTAACGTTCACACGAAACATGAGTTGGAACAGGTACATCGAGGGCATTGCCGAAGTTGCTACGAGAAAGGTCGGCTATATCTACCGTGCTAAAAAGTTAATTATGTATGAGAGTATCCTATAGCTTTACAAGGCCACTATTCGACCATGTCTGGAATATTGTTGTCATATTTGAGCTGGTGCATCTGCTAGTAGTCTCTCTCTCTCTCTCTCTCTCTCTCTCTCCCTCTTAGACAGGGGTCAAAAGAGTGTGTGCACGTATATATATATACATATATATATATATATATATATATATATATGTATGTATGTATGTATGTATATATATACTTCAGAATAGTTTTTATTTAACAATCAGTTGTTATGGAAACGTGAGATTGTAAGTTTTACAAAATATTACTGGCAGTAATATTCTATAAGTTATCCCATCTAAACAAGAATTGCTCGATATGCAAGATAGAGCAAATAAATTAAATTGTAATTCAATGAATTTAAAAAAAACTCTCATTGAAATGAATTTCAAAAAACACTCATTGAAATGAATTTCATATCAAAGAATTTTTATTATTCTCAGCAAGACAAAAAATGCTTTAGAAAGTTAATCTCCTTAACCTATAGGGTCTCGATGTCTACCATCTCATCAGAGGAGTGAAAATATTAGCAAATATTGGTAAGGTATGAACCCTATTTGCTAAAGATTTTGACTTTCCATGTCTCACTGACTTTAGCAAATAGGGTGCATACCTTTATAAATATTTGCTAATATTCTCTCTCCTCTGATGAGATGGTAGACATCGAAACCCTATAGGTTAAAGAGATTAATTTTCTAAAACATTCTTTGTCTTGCTGAGAATAACAAAAATTCTTTGATATGAAATTCATTTCAATGAGTGTTTTTTGAAATTCAATGAATTACAATTTAATATATATATATATATATATATATATTTATATATATATATATTCATTAATAACTTACTGTATATATGTGTGTGTGTGTGTTTGTGTATGTATATATCATATTTAGTAATTTAAATTTTGTGATTTGAAAAGGTTAAATTTTAAATCTAGAATTTTTTATTGTTAGCAAAATAAAGAATACATTTTAATAAATATATTTCCTTAACCCATGAATTTTCGATGTTAATTCATCTCCTCAGAGGGAAAATATAAGCAAATATTATAAAACGTTTGCACCGAATTGGTTAATGGTAATGAACATAGAAAAAATTTTACGTATTTTTTTACTAACGAGAAGTGAACTGTTTAGAAAAAAAAAACTTAATACTTGCATGCACATGTCTTAGTTTCTTTTCGTTTTCATTTTATTTAATTTCTTTTTAAGGAATTTAATATTAGGTTTAATACCGGACAACGCCGGGTACATCTTCTATAAGTAGTAATAATAGTAATAGTAGTAATAGTAATAATAATAGTAGTAGTAATATTAATAATAATATTAATAGCAGTGATAATAATAATAATGATAATAATAATGATAATAATAATAATAATAATAATCATAATAATAATAAAAATGATAATAATAATAATAATAATAATAATAATAATAATGATAATAATAATAATAATGATAATAATAATAATAATAATGATAATAATAATAATAATAATGATAATAATAATAATAATAATAATAATAATAATAATAATAATAATAACAACAAATAGCGGGACCTGTGAAAATTTCTCTTGCTCTTGAATTCTTTCAGTTGTAATCGAAACCAAAACTTAAGAAAAATTTTTGGTAATATTATTCATAAAAAATAAATGACTTGAGTACCATCAGCTATAATCCAAACCGAAACTAAAACTTATTCTTGGAAAAATTATTTATTATAAGAAATATAAGTCCATAAAATTTAAACGACAGTCACTCGGATGTAAGCATGGCACACGAAATAAATAACTGAACAACGGTATCCTATTAATACGTAGATGATAATAATTATAGCAATACTTATATTAGTTTAGTGCAAAAACAACATCGTTTTCTCACATACGTTACTTTTATATATGATTTATGAATTAATTCATTAATATATATATATATATATATATATATATATATATATCCATAACATTTTGAAGCGCGTTTTTCGTTCTATCGAATTGTGCATTCCTTACCGTTCTCAATCTCTTCATTCAATTTTTTGCAGGCTTTTCGACAACGTGGACAAAATTCAAATCCGCACAATTTTCTTGTTCCAGTTCAAACTATGCAGAAAAGCTGCCGAGACAGCTCGTGATATCAATGATCCCTTTGGCCCAGGAACCACTAACGAAGTGTGGCACAATAGTTGTTCAAGAAATTTCGCAAGCGTGACGAGAGCCTCGAAGATGAAGAAGGTCGCGGCCGGCCGACTGCGGTTGATAACGAACATTTGAAAGCCTTTGTTGAATCCGATCCTCGCAAAACCACACGAGAAGTTGCTTTTGAACTCGAAGTCGACCACTCAACGGTCGTTCGCGATTTAAAGTAAATAGGGAAATAAAAAAAGTTGGATAAATGGGTGCCGCATGAATTGAACGATAATCAAAAAGTCCTCGTTTTGAGGTGTCTTCTACGCTCCTTCTGCGCAACATAAACGACCCATTTCTCGAGCGGATTGTGACGTGTATGAGAAGTGGACCCTCTACAACAACTGACGACGTTCGGCATAGTGGTTGGATGCCGAAGGAGCTCCACAACACTTCCCGAAGCCGAAATTGCGCCAAAACAAAAAGTTATGGTGACTGTTTGGTAGTCTGCGGTCACCTCCATCACAGTTTCTTGAATCCGGGCGAAACGACTACGGCGGATAAGTGCTGCCAAAAAATTGACGAAAGGCACCAGAAACTCAAACGTATGTGCTCAATATTGGTCAATAGGAAGGGACCAATTTTCCTCCATGACAACACTCGCTCGCATATTGCCCATCTGACTTTGCAGAAACTGAACGAATTGGGCTATAAGACTCTGCTTCATCTGCTATATTCACTGGACAACTCGCCCACCGATTATCAATTTTTCAAGCATCTCGACAACTTCCTGTGCAACAAAATGTTACAAAAGTCGAAATGATGCCTAATCGGCATTCAATGATTCGCAGTTTTCAGAACTCCAAATTTCTGTGGTAATGGGATAAATAAAATTGTCTCTCGTTGGCAAAATGTGTCGATTATAATGGTTCTTATTTTCATTAATAAAGTTTATTATAAAAGGAGTTATGATCTTTTGAAGTTGAACGTCAAAAAACGACATTATTTTTGCACCAACCTAATAATAATAATAATAATAATAATTGGCAAAAGCAATTGAATCTTAAGAAAACCCCTCGAACGCGGAAACCCACATAAATTACTAACGCGAACCTGCCACATAGAAACTACAAGAAAGGTTAAAAAAAAAAAGAAAGAAAGATGGAACGCCGCATGAAACTAAAGAAACTGAAACTGCAAAAGTCCTTATAAAATCAGCCCTCTCCCCGACAAAAAAAGGCACCAGCCGTGTCCGATACACCACAAAAGGGACGTGACGCGTAAAGGAGAATGGGAGGACCGAAGACGGAAAGCACTTAATCCGACTTCCACTGGTCGAGTCCGAAGAGTACTGAGAGGTGTAGGAAGGTTGTTGCCACTGAAATTTCAATTAAGACCAATGGTCATTGCCAGCGAATAATTTACGGTTATCGAAAAGGGTGGAGTTTACTGGAAATGTGGAAAGTCTTGCTGTCAACCAGACTCCAGGGAATACCACCAGTTTTTATCAGTGAGTAATCTCTAGCTATGACCTTTGTGAAAACTCCAAGTGAGTACAAGCGATGATGATGATGATGATGATGATGATGATGATGATGATGATGATGATGATGATGATGATGATGATGATGGTGGTGGTGGTGGTGGTGGTGGTGATGATGATGATGATGATGATGATGATGATGATGATGATGATGATGATGATGATGATGATGATTGCAACAGGGGACAAAAATAGGCAAGATAATGAAAAGAAAAACAGCAGATAACAAAAAGAAGAAATAGCAACCAACTTCAAACGAATGGAGTAAAAATAATAATAATAATAATAATAATAATAATAATAATAATAATAATAATAATAAAACTCCAAAAGGACAAAGGCACAAACTGACCACAACAAACCGAAATGGTTGTCCTATTGCTTGAAACATATGTCCAAGATTTCGCCATATCTTTTGAAGCCAAATATCTCCCGTGTCAATCCGTTGCTATGGCGGTCGGAGACGCTCATAAACAGGCCCGCATCGTCGCCATTTTTTTTTTTTTTTACCCCGGTGTTTCTCGCTTAAGCATATCATAAACGTGTCACTCATCGGCGTTCCAGTTTACCGCCATTAGACAAACAAACCTTCACGAAACAAAAAAACATAGTTTTGCCCTTCTGAAGGAGTCCTTTGTCGTCGACTTTCGTGATGATCAGTTCGTCTATTTACAAAAGGTTTATACAATAGAACGAAAAACTTTCATTTTTCGTAGCTTTCGATCGTCTTTTTTTGTTGAAGAGAAAGAAACTTTCAATAAGACTTATATAGCTATCTATCTATATAATAATACAGCCTGTTCAAAAAGTCACCGAAGGGTTTTGAACTTAAATAGATTTTTTAGTTTTTATGATATCTTTTTGTAATTTTAACACAATCTGACTAACACATTGGGAAATTGTTTTTTGTTGATTTTAATGTAAAGTTCAAACAAGTTTTATTTATGAAAATATAATGTCTTTTAAATCTCGCCCATTTTCAGCTTCGCATATTTGTGCTCTTTTGAAAACATTATTCATTACAGATTGCAGAATCTCTGGGTTACGATTCAAGTCTCTTATTTCGTTTATGATGTTTTCCTTCCATTCCGGCAGTGACGTTTTGGACACCCTAAATCCTGCAAGAATTGAAGGAAAACATCAGGAATTAAATAAGGGAGTTAAATCGCAATCCAGAGATTCTGCAATATGTTTGGAAAGAGCACAAATATGCAAATCTGAAAACAGACAACATTTAAAAGACATTATTTTTCATAATTAAATATTGTTTGAAGTTTGCAGTTTTTAAACATTTTCCGAAGTCTAAGTCCGATTATGTAAAAATTACAGAAGATATCATTCAAATAAAGAATCTATTTAAGTTCAAACCACTTCAGTAACGTATTTGACACTCTGTACTAATACTACTAACACTACTAATACTACTAATACTAATAACCACAGATAATCAATAAAACTGAAATTGTATAATTGTAAGTTACCCTCTCTACTCAAAAAAGGGTGTCGCCATCAACTGATATCACATCCAATAATCGAGGACGTTCTAGGAGGATTAGAAGACCGAGGAAGAAGAGCACTAGCCAGACCTCCACTTGATGAGTGCGAAGAGAACTGAGACCTGTGAAAGGCGTGTTGCCTTCCAAATTCCAGTGAAGACAAGTGGTCGCTACCAACGACAAACCAATGGTAGATGGCTGTTGCGATAACGCAAATAAATTTGCAAAGGTTATCGAAATAATTGGATAGCATTAGAAATCTGAAGGGAATTGTTGTCACTCAGATCCCAGAGAATACCACAGGTTGTTCTCAAATAGAAATATTTAATGGTGGCCTGTGTGAAAAACTCCAATAATAATAATAATAATAATAATAATAATAATAATAATAATAATGATAATGATAATAGTATTAATACTGATGATGATAATAATAATAATAATGATAATAATAATAACAATAATAATAACAATAATAATAATAATGATAACAACAATAATAATAACAATAATAATAATAATAACAACAACAACAACAATAATAATAATGATAATAATAACAATAATAATAATAACAATAATAATAATGATAATAATAATAACAATAATGATAATAATAATAACAACAATAATAATAATAACAATAATAATAACAACAATAATAATAATAATAATAATAACAATAATAATAATAATAATAATAACAACAATAATAATAATAACAATAATAATAATAATAATAATAACAATAATAATAATAATAATACGCTGAAGCCTGACATGTTTATACTTCGCCATCACCTTCCACACACATTTTTAAAACAGTGAGACATTCTGATCATGGCGCTTGTACCCAATATATAGTAATGGTTCCAAAAGTAAAAACAATTAGATAGAATCGAAACTAAAACATATGGTGCCCGCACCTTAATCATTGCCATTTGTATTCTCGTCAAATGGATAAAAACATTAAAATGAACTGACTTAAACGTATAAATGTGTATGTGCGCATGCGTACACAGCACTTTCCGTCGACTTACGCCTGTTGAGTCCCAATTTCCTTTCAATTTTGCAGCTATGTTTATCGACTAAATACCAATCGAATTTTTTCCACGGGTTCAAATCCATTATATATTAAGTTTCAAGGCTGCAGACCAGAAATTGACGTTGTAGTTTTGTAGAGACCGTTCCTCACACAGACAGGCATACTCAAGGTCACTTTTATCTGTATATAAAACAACGGTCCACAAAAAAAAACAAAAAAAAAATGCTGCAATTTGAGCTGCCTCGACCTTGTGTCTTGGTAGAGATGCACTTTAAAAAAAATGGAGACAGACAGACACACAGACACATTGAGTTTTATACATTAGATTAATCAGAAAACATGCATGGAAACCCATTTTCTTTAACTATAAAAGAGTGTGCTAGAAAATCAGCTGAATTTTCTCTACGAACCATTTTTTGTAATCAGAAGTCCAAAGAGATTAGTTCAGTTGTTAGCTCCAATAATAATTTTTATGTTGACTAAATAAAAAGTTACTGTTTTACTGGGTAAAGTTTAGGGCTCGTGCCTTTCATTATATAAAATTTGTTAATGTCTTTCATCATTTTCTTTTTTATTACTCTTTTTCACTTCAAACAAGGTGGGATTTTGCCGCCTGCTGGGTTAGTTGAGGATGTTTATGGCGAGGGAAAGGTCACAAGGGTACGAGTTCATCAGAGCACATTCCATTAAAATACTTGTAAAACAGGCACAGAGATGCAACTTTGTGGTGATGGGACAGGAGTTGAAGCTTGGTTGATAGTGTGCGACTTATTAAGTTGGAGACTTTTCATTAACCCTGTACAGAGGGAAGAGACTGGTGTTAGATGCATCATTATCACTATTGACAGTGTTGTTATTGTTTTATTCAATACATAAATATAAGAGAATGGACTAAGTGGTGGAGAAAGAGATGGTTGGGGAGAGGGGGGAAACAAGGAAGAGGAAGAAAAATTGTTAGACATATGTAGAGGAAGGGAGAAAGTTAGAAGTTTTGAAATAAATATGTTAGACACATTCTACGTGTATGTTGGCCACGAGTAACGCTGAGTAGCGCTGTTAGTATTACGCCAAATTTATATGCCAAACTGATTTTAATCTCAAGTTTAAAATATTTTTGGTCACTCGACAAAAAGAGTGTGGACCTGTAAATTCACCCTTGTCCGTTCGTCCGTTCGTCTGTCCACACTTTTCGAAATAACTACGACTTGGAATTTTTTTGAAATTTTGCACAAACATTAAACATGATATGAGTAAAAAAGTAACAGAACGGATTTTCCGGGAACACTCGGTTGTTCCCGTAGGAGTGTCTTTAGGGTTAAAATGTCTAAAAGTGACACTTTTGTGCTTATTAAAAAAAAATTAATGCTTTGGATTTTTATAAAACCTTCTGAAAAGTTTTAACTAACTGATTTCTATATAATTTTGTTTGTCTATACTTCGCGATAACTCTTGGGTGTGCCCCAGTGGCTCTTTTAGGGCTAATAGAAACATTCCATTTTTCGGATCATTTTACCATATTTGTCTAAAGTTTTCTATGTATGTCTAGGTAGCAGTTTTGCAGGGTGCCGAACTCAAATTTAAATATGTCAAGACTTTGGGGACTTTTGGGGCTAAATGGAGTGTGCAAATGACTGACTAAGTCATTTTTTTTTATTTATTCATTTATTTTTTTTTGCATGGTGCAGAACTTAAATTTATATATGTTAAGACCTAAAACTGCACCTTTTGTTCATTTTCACCAGGATTTGACGTCCCCTGGGGACGGGGGGATGCTAAACTTAGTCATTTTTTATGCCTCGTTCACTGTGCACTCACGGGGTACCATGCATGCTTCGCTTCTTTTTATTTTATTTTTTGAAGCCAAGTTGCTTAGGCTGTTCAGTGCGGGCGGCAGTGGGAAAATCAATGAAAACTAAATAGAACAAAGACACAAAAATCTGTAAATGTCAGTTTATAGTCTACGGGATATTTATAGATGAATTTCACCGAGCCCTCTACCAAAAACTAAGTTATTATTTTAAACTTTCATAACAACAATCCTCTACAAACACAAAATTTAGAGACGGATAGAGCGGAGGGGAGAAAGATAAAAGTTTTGATATAAATATGTTACACACATTCTACGTTTATTTTTTTTTTCGTGGCTCCGGGTAACACCGGATAGCCCTGCTAGTATTACGTTAAATTTATATGCCAAATTAATCTCAACCTAAAGTTTTAAATTATGTTTATGTTATTCTTTAAAACCAATTTGTTTAGGTGGTTTATTCCAGGTGGCAGTACGACAAGAAATGAAAATTAAAAACAGAAAATGTATAAAAGCCAATGGAATTATTACAGGTTAATTTCGTCAAGCATCTCAACGAAAAATGAAACATTATTTTATATTTTCATTCCCTACAAGTACATATATCTACACTTTATTTTAAAAAAAAAGCAAATAAATGTCTTCAGTAACCACTAAACCTACCAGCAATTCCATACTGTAAAACATTAACAAGTAATAAATTACTACATATAATAGATTCGCAAGAACTCGAACTGTGTATGGGTGATTACATAGTCTGTTATGTTATTAATAAGTCCAATTACACACTATCTGCGTTTATATGTTTCCGGTGCAAATGGTTGGATCAGAAAATCATATGGTAGCGTGCTACGGGGATGAATATTTTCAATCAATAAGTTAGATCCGAAACAAACAAAAATGGCGTCGATTCAATTCCGAAAATGCTATAGTTTGTGAAAAGTGGCACAAGAAATGCATTCTTAGTAAAAATAATACCCTACTTGCCCAACCCCTAAATAGGAAAATCCTCGCCGAAAAGATGAATTACAAAAGAATAACAAAGATGTCAGAAAAGAAAGAACGAATAAAATCTGATGTAAGATGAACGAACGTCTTCAGATTTCGCAGTTGGGTAAATATTTGCTCAACATTTTCGCCATTTTGTTTTTTTAAGTCTCATTTCTGTATTCGTGACGCCATTTGTCTTCTAACTTGGGATTAATTTTGTTCTTTTTAAAAGAAATATTTCGCCTACTTTGATATTAGTCTAATGATGTCTTCCCCCTCCTCCTCCTCCTTTCCCCCTCTTTGTTTTATTGTTATGCTACATCAATCTCGTCTTTTTTCTTCTTTTTTTCCTGCTTTCTTCTTCTTTGAATGATTTCTTTTCTTCTCTTTCTCCTCCTCCTTCTTCTTCTTCTTCTTCTTCTTCTACGATTACTCTTTTTTCCAATTCTTTGAGCTCTTAGAAGTACTGTCTCCATATTTGGGATGGCGCACCAACATTCACTGCTTTCTTGATGGACAGGGCGCAAAAATATAATAAATCTAACCTAATATGTCCTGCACTGTCTGCAAAGCTCTAGGCCCTATCCCATCCCCGCAACGTGACATGACATTTCTGACATGTACAAGGTAGAACGATAAATTTGTCGCCCTAAAGAAAACAACACTAGAGCTTTATTTTTAAAATTTTATTGAAAAAAATCAATTCAGGTAATTTAATTATGCAGTAGAGCTGACATGTATTTAATGTAACCGCCTTCAGCCTTAATCATCGCACCGACATGTGTCTGGAACTGGGAGTATATTTTTTTTACAAAAGCCGTCGGGAGATCTGCGATTACTCGCTGGATGGCGGCGATCAGACTGGCTTTGGTGTTGTAGGAGGTCATGTTGGTGATGTTCTCAGTGTATGACCAAAGGAAATAATCCAGCGTATTCAGGCTGGGGGAGAAAGGGAACTACAAGGGTAAAAACACGTAGCACTCCTTCTGAAGCCAATCCTGGGTCTCTTTGGACTTGTGGGCCGGTGCCGAATTCTGCTGCCACACCCAGGGTCTGCCAGCTCCCATCTGATTGCATCAGGGATCACCATACTCTTCAGCATATCCAGGTTATACTTTGATATTGACTTTCAAGTCGACTTTGAAGATGTGGGGTGACATGATGTGGCCCTCACTTGAAACTACACCAAAGATCATAACCAAGGGTCGTCCGATGCGTGGAGCTGTAACTTCAAGCGTTGGACTGGCCAGATTTGCATTTTGAGGGTGCTGGCAATGGTCCTGTTGTCATAACTTGGATCGATAGAAAGCATGAGTTGTTCATCGGCGCATTTCTGATCTCGCTCGTTGAACATTGTGTCACTTTCAGACATCATATCGCTCTTAGGATTTGTACACAACTGGTCAACTAGTAGATGGTCCGTCAGAAAAAGAAAACCGGTTTTCATCAAACGGAAATGGAACCATGTTGTCTTTTCCAGAGCGGCAATTTTATCGTTTCTATCCTGTACTTCGACGAAATTTGCTTTGATAACCTTACAGCGCTTGCTGTTCCTAAACCTTCAATCTACCCGACCAGCAGCAAAATTAAACCACGTCATTGTATCATCCTAGAAGATACGTCTTTTAAGTTTTTCCATGAGTATAAAGATAGGCAAAAAGCCTAGACAACTCCATCATCATCATCATCATTGTCATACAC
>NC_136520.1:62527432-62544932 GCF_053919585.1 Euprymna scolopes | reverse complement strand
TCATACCCCCCTTGAAAATTGAGTTTATTAGGTGTAACTTTTGTAAGAATTTATTGTTTACGTCCATATTGATACATATTCTTAATAAACCTCTTCTGATCATTTTCGTCATTTTAAAATCTCGGGATACTTGTAATAAAAGAAATATACAGCTATTTATAAAATCTGCAATGTTCAAAAATAATCATACCCCCTTATTTTTTCAGTATTAATCGAGTTTCTGACTGTTTGTTTTCTGTTTGATTCTTATTTTGAATGCTTTTATACAACCTTTGATTAATTTCATTTCGTTTTTTGCATTTTTCAGAAATTAAAATGATATCAACTGAAAACCAATAAAAGAATAAAAATTATTAGAATGGGGAAGAAAAAAGAGCTTAGTAATGATCTTAGGACTAAAATAAATAGAATTGTGAATTCACATAAGGATGGTTTAGGTTACAAGTCAATTTTCAAGAAATTTGAGGTCCCTACAGCAACAGTACAAAGCATCATCAAAAAATTCCAGAGCCACCACACAACAAACAACTTGATTGGTAGAGGAAGAAAAAGGAAACTGTCTGCTAGAGCCACCAGGAATATTGTAAGAAGTGTTAATGCAAATCCAACCACCACTAATAAGGACATTTTAGAAAATCTGGAGTCTTCTGGCATAAAAATATCAAGGCAAACATTGCAAAGGACTCTGCATGAAAATGGTCTGAAAGGAAGAAGACCAAGAAGGACTCCATTGCACACCGGAAAACACCTTGCAGCACGTCTAAAGTTTGCTAGGACCCATGTGAATTCTCCAGAGTCCGTTTTCTCAAGTATTTTGTGGACTGACGAAACAAAAATTGAATTGTTTGGCCATATGGATGCTTCTTACGTTTGAAGGAAGAAAGGAGAAGCTTACAACCCAAAGAACACCATACCCACGGTGAAACATGGTGGTGGTAGCCTAATGTTTTGGGGCTCCTTTTCGGCTAGTGGTCCAGGTAGTTTGGTCAAGATAGATGGAACCATGAAGAAGGAGCAATATTTGGAGATACTCAAGAAAAACATTAGACAGGATGCGGAGAAGCTCCATTTAGGACCAAACTGGGTCCTTCAATAGGATAATGATCCAAAACATACTGCCAAAATAGTCAAGAAATGGTTTGAGGATAATCAAATTAATGTTTTGAAATGGCCTAGCCAGAGTCCCGACCTGAACCCTATCGAAAACCTCTGGCACATATTGAAAACTGAGGTTAAAAAGCGGAAACCTAGAAATTTGAGGGATTTGGAGAACTACTGCATTGAAGAATGGTCAAAAATCAGTGTTGATGCTTGTAAAAACCTTGTTGATAAATATCCAAAACGGTTACAGGCAGTTATTAAGAATAAAGGGCATGCTATTGACTATTAGTAAGAGAGGTATGAATAATTTTGAACTAGTGCCATTATTGTTTTTCTTTGTATAATGTTTCAAACTTGCATAATTTATTTATTTGTTGAGTTTAAATTAAATGCTTATGCTTGATTTATTGTTTGAAATCCCTTTAATATTGTCTACCTTCTGGTTTGAGCAATATTCTTATAGAAATCTCAAAGATCCGAGGGGTATGAATAATATCGGCCACAAGTGTATATATATATATATATATATATATATATTATATATATATATACTCCTATAAATTCGTCTTTCTTTTGTGTGTATTGATATTCATATTAAAAACCCTCTTTTCTATTTATTTTTAAAAAAAAGTACAATTTTCTTATATATTGGTTGTGGAATTGCATTCACTAGCAAAAGATCTAGCTAATTTGCATATTCTTTTAAATATTCATTTTAATTAATTCCCTATTAGTTTTTTCGGTTTCCTTATGAAATCATCATCTTTTGTCAACTACTACGTGTAATTATATTCATGCAGATATTCTACATGATTTATACTTGCATAATATTTGCGTAAAAAGGTTACAGCAAACACAAAATTGTTTCCATATATATTTATCTATACGTATATATTTTTGTTGCATCTATAAAAGTGTAAGTGTCTGTCTGACTGTGTGTTGTGCACATTTCCCTACGCAATAACTCTGCCAATTTTAAGTGTACAGATTCGAAATTTGATATACAGGGTAAATGTTAAGGGGTCAAAGTTCAACGATTTGACCTTTGTGAACTCTACCAAACTCCTCCGACAATTATGGGTCTAAACACTTGAAATTTTATATATAGGTTCCTTGGACATGGATCTAACTTAATAACTTGATTTGAGCCCAAAGCAATAAATTTTAAGGGGTCATAATAGGGGTCAAATGTTAAAAAATTGACCTTTGTTTTGTTTTTGTTTTTTTTTTTGCTCAGCATACACCTCCAAACACCCGGGCAACGCCGAGCCGAAATGCTAGTCTATATATCTATAAAAGTGAACGTTTCACTGTTTCTGTGTGTGTGTGTGTCTGTCTGTGTGTCTGTGTACATTTTCCTCGTAATAACTCTGTTAATTTTCAGTCTACAGACTCGAAATTTGATATGCAGGGTACTGAGATTTGGGAAAATCGATGTGATCGGTTTTCGGTCAGAAATTTCGCTGTTAAGGTGTCAAAGTTCAACGATTTGACCTTTGAGAACTCTACCAAACTCCTCCGACAATTTTGAAAACTTGAAATTTTATATATAGGTTCCTTGGGCATGGATCTAACTTAATAACTTGATTTGAGCCCAAAACAATAGATTGTAAGGGGTCATAATAGGGGTCAAAGTTAAAAAAAATTGACCGTTTTTTTTTTTTTTTTTCTCAGCATACACCTTCAAACCCCCGGGAAACACCGGGCACCCATGCTAGTATATCTATAAAAGTGAACGTGACTGTGTGTTTCTGTCTGTCTTTCTCTCTGTCTGTCTGTATGTCGGTGTACATTTTCCTTCGCAATAATTCTGTCAGTTTTCAATCTACAGACTCGAAATTTGATATACAGGGTACTGAGATTTGGGAAAATCTATGTGATCGGTTTTTGGCCAGAAATTTGGCTATTAAGGGGTCAAAGTTCAACGATTTGACCGTTGAGAACTCTAGCAAACTCCTACGACAATTTTTTTTTTTTTTTTTTTTTTTGCTCAGCATACACCTCCAAACATCCGACCAACGCCGGGTACACATGCTATAAAAGTGAAAGTGTTTGTCTTTGTGTCTGTGTGTGCACATTTCCCTACGCAATAACCCTATCAATTTTCAATCTACAGACTCAAAATTTGATATACAGGGTATTGAGATTTTGGGAAAATCGATGTGATCGCTTTTCAGACAAAATTTGGCTATTAAGGGGTCAAAGTTCAACGATTTGACCTTTGAGAACTCTACCAAACTCCTCCGACCATTTTGGATCTAATCACACTTCAAATTTTAGATATAATGTCCTTGGACATAAACCTAACTTAATAACTTGATTTAGCCCAAAACAATAAATTTTAAGGGGTCATAATGGGGGTCAAAGTTTAAAAAAATTGACCCCCTTTTTTTTTTTTTTTTTTTTGCTCATCATACACCTACAAATACCCGAGCAACACTGGGCTGAAATGCTAGTATATATATATATATATATATATATATATATATATATATATATATATATATATATATATATATATATGAACAAATGATTAATAAAACATGTTAAAAGATATCTTGAAAAAGAGTTAAAAACATATTTAATTTAAAAAAGGAAGCACAAGATAAGTGGATAGTCCTTAATCCGCGGAGTTTCGAAGAAATACTCTCCTTCTTATCAGAGGGCAGGAATTAGCAAAATGCGGGATCGGATTTGGCATGTAAAAGTATTTAATAAAACTACAAGTAAGTCACAGATCTTACTTGGTTAAAAAAAAAATGGTGAGATAAGGGGAATAGGAGGTAAAAGAAAAATGATAAAAAGATTTCACATGAATGGATAGTCCGGTGAAGGGTACAAAATCCATTTTATATATATATATATATATATATATATATATATATATATATATATATATATATATATATATATATATGGTGATTTATTTAAGATATTATTATAGTAATAATTATATATACATGTATATATATATTAGTGTTGGACAATTAAGCGACATAGTGAATCGAAAAAATCGGAACTCTTTTGGGTACCGGGATCGGACAAATTTGTGCTTAATTTCCGATGCCAAGAACGATTTTTTTAATTATATTTTTTTTATTTTATATTGTTTAAAACAAAATCTTCCACTGCTAGTTGTAACAATGACACAAAAAATATTTCATATCAGTAAAACTAAAATTTATCCCCCCCCCCAACCCTTACGCACACGCGTGTATTTTTACGTTTGAAAAAATATCTGCACAATTGAGGAGAAATAAAAACTTTATAGTTAAATATTTAGAAATTTATAACGTACCGGGAATTTAGTACAGAATTGGTAATTGTATAGGAATTGAGAAAAATAACCTCACTAATCTGTATACACACACACACACACACACACACACGCGCGCGCGGATTTTCGCAACACTGTTAGCGCTTTGAAGCTCAACCCTTTGGAAGACAAATATCGAAAAATTGGTTAAAAACATTAATTCCTTCACTGTTAACTAAGCACTTTTCTACAGGGGGGGGGCACTTTTTTCGCCGATATTTTCGAAAGTCGCCACTGTTTTCGATTGACTAATTTTCAATTTAAAACTTCGCCTTTCGGTTTGGCGATGGACGCAACAGCAAAGACGTTACGTCTTTTTTTTTTTTGTCACGTTCTTTTCCTTCTTCGCGGTAGGGGTTACTTCAGTCGCGTCATGAATTAGAGGTATAACGCCAGGTTTTCTGTCACTATCTTTTCCGCCTTCGCGTCACGGGTTCGAGCCTGCCTGCCTACTATCACTTTTTTTTTTTTTTTTACTCAACACACACACATCCAAACATCCGAGCAACGCCGGGCACCCAGGCTAGTTTTAATTAAATAAGAGACCATTTGAGAATGCCAGGTGCTTATATGTGCTCTCACTTATTGTTGGCTTGTTTTCAATCGTCCTGGACTTCTCCTTTATATATAAGAGTGTTTAGGTTTGCGCAACCCTTACCTCATTGCACGCATAAAAGTGTAAGCAAACTTACATGAGGCATTTATTGACTTTCGAGAATTAATGAACGCACACACACACATACACAAATATATATATATATATATATATATACACACACACACACACACATATATATATATATATTAAGGGGATAAGAACAATAGTCTAAAGAGCAGAGTATATTTTAATGTATTAGTAAAGTCATTAATACTATTAAAATAAAATAAAAGAAATCAGTGCCCGTTGTAATGTAGATATATAAGCTCGATAAGGATATAAAGCCTAGAACTATTTAATATTGAGTAAGATGGTTGATAATTTGTAATTAAAATTAAAAATTAAACATCGGTTTCACAAGGAAGAACATACAAAATCATTAAATTGTACGATCGTTTCGTATCATCGTCAATGCATTCATGTTAATATTACTTACGAGCATTAGAAGGCGATCCATTAAAAGACACATCTGCCTTATTAAAAAAAATTGCTAGTTTTATTTTTGTTGTCTTTAAAAAAAACGCCCAATATTTTCGTTGATGAGGAGACTTTGTTTCAAAAAACTAAATGATAAAATTATTGTCCAGGACTTGTTGTCCATCTCAATAAAACATCGTTTCCGAAACGATCGTACAATTTATTGATTTTGTTTGTTCTTCCTTGTGAAACCGATTTTTCAATTTTTAATTTTAATTACAGATTATCAATCATCTCAATATATATATATATATATATATATATATATATATATATATATATATATATATTATAATAATAATAACGCCGTATACATGTCTGTTATTTCACATATTTTAAATATATATAAAAGGTACACAGTTTCACAAATTAATTTTCATACTGAAAACTGACTTTTATACACAGTTATTCCATCATCACCTCAATATATACTATTTATTCAAATGGAAATCTACATTATAGAAGTTACCTAATTTAGATATTGCATCAAAGAAAATTGATTTTAATAATAAGCTCTATGTTATTGACGGTGTATAATTATAGAGTTGTTTTAATTCTTCTATTTCAGAATTTTATGAAAAGTTTACTTGTTTAGTTTATTTTAAATTTAATTTATTTTTTATTATTTGTTTAACTGGCAGCTTTTAAATAAATAAAGCTTTCTTCCAGTTAAAAACGAAAGGAATTATTTAAAAGCTGCAACAATGGCAACTGGCTAGAGATACGTTGATAAAAGAAAGAATGTTTTTGGTTGTTTTTTTTGTTTGTTTTTTTTTTTGACTACAGCAAATTATTAAATAAAAAAAAAAAGCTAGACAGAAGATAATTTTTTTAGCATTAATTGCCGAGGTTGTCTGAATTCTCTCGGGGGAATTGTTTATTAAAACTTTCGATTAATTATAAATATAATTTAAGCAAAAACATAGAAATCTTTCTAAACTGCGGCAGCATTTACTCATTGTTATATTTATTCCGTGTGGATAATTATACAATATTTCGACAACTTTTTATTCGGCTGTTTTAATTGTATTTTCGCCCCCCACCACCACCACCATCACAATAATAATTTTTAAAAAAAGGAACTGTATCCAATATATCGTCTCTAAATTGGATATACGGGATACCTTCAATAAGTTTTCATACTTTTTTGTACGTTATTGCTATACATCTTATGAGATGATTGACCAACTTTTATGATTCCAGGTTGAAATGAACAGTTACAGCGAGAATTGGAATACGCCCTACTAAAGCCTGATGGTCACAGCTGGTGAATTCAAAAATGCAATCTGGATGCGAGGACAATTAAGAAGAACGATATGCATAAAATTCTGTTTTAAACTTGGAAAGATGCCGCATAAACGTGTGGAATGCTTCAGACAGTTTTTGGACCATCTTGCATGAATCCAGCATTAGTTTTTTGAGTGGCATAAGAGATTCAAGGAAGTCAGGGGGATCTGTTCTGCATGATGAGAGGTGTGGAAAGAGTAATGAAGTCATAACATGAGAGTTGATTAGCCAAATAAAGAATTTCATGTATAAGGACATATAGATATACATATATATATATATACGTATATATATGTATATATACATACATTTATATACATACATATACATATATACATATATATGTACATACATATATATGCATACATATATATACATACATATATATACATACAGATATATGCATACATATACATATATACATATATATATACATACATATATATATACATACACACATACACATATATACATATATATACATACGTGTATACACATACATACGTATATATATATATACATATATATATACACATATATATATATATATATATATATATATATATATATATATATATATGCTATGGTTGGGTTAATTTGGTTATGTTGGGTTAATTTAGTTAATAATGTTTGGGGGGTATTTATTTTGTGCTATGGTTGGATATTTATTTTGTGCTATGGTTGGATATTTATTTTGTGCTACTATGGTTGGGTTAATTTAGTTAATATTTTTTTTTTGGGGGGGGGGGTATTCATCCAATAAAAAAACAATTAAAACACCTATATAATTAGGAGGACTTTTCTGATGACCCTTAAAATGCAGATTCTTCGTTTTTCTTATGGCGATTATCTGTTTAGTAGCTTCTGCAGTTTACGAACAGTGCTATTTTAAGATATGTTTTTTTAATATTTAATTCAATTTTTACCGTATCTTTTGCTTATTAATTTGTTATATAAAAGTACAGAGTAGTTGAGGAAGCTTCCCCTCCCATATTAAAAATGCGTTTCTAAATAATCAAGTTATTCTTTCTACACGGTCCATAAGTTGCAAATGTTTTTAAGTGTTCGCACGCGCCCTACTTTTATTTGAAATTGAAAACCAAATATATAGATATTTGAGTAATTTCTACAGGGTTTTATTTCATTATTATTCATTACATTTTCACCCCAAACAAGGCACATCGCCACTTTGAAGTAGAGGGCTACTATTAGGCACATAATCTACAGAGGTAGTATGTGGGAAGCTAGCCAGCAAGATGTCGGTTCACGTTACACTTGAACTTCTGCATGTCAGTACAGTTGGGGAAATAGGAACCCGGAAGGGAATTCCAAAGTCTAGCGGTTTGTGGGAAGAAACTACTGCAATAGTAATCGTTATTATTGGAGATTTGATAGAGTGTCTTACTTAAGTAAGTAAATCAGGAATTTGTTTATGTTGGACTTGAAGACATCCAAGTTGTAGTCAGATGGGAAACAGACAAACGGAAGAGAGTTCCACAGGCGTGCACTTCTAAGAAAGAAGCTTTGTTCATGGAATCTACATTTTGGTTTAGGCGCAGATAAAGAGTAGGGGAAATTTTTGACAGTGGTTTCAGCTAGACGGATGTTTATCGTGAAAGATTGGCGAGGGAGGGACCAGAGATTAGAGCTCAAATGAGAACTTGCCATGGAAGTAACAATAAAACAAAGACAGACTCGCAACGTCTCCTCTGTGGGAGATAGGGCGCAGGGAAGAGAAAATGGCATACCCCACTAAGCCACGAAGTCTATTTTGTGCTCTGTCAAGGCAGAATAGGCTGTTTTTAGCAGCTCCTGTCCAAATGTGGCAGCAGTACTCCATCCTTGGACATACTTGGCTTTTATATAGATAGAGAATTGCATCAGCAGTGAGATATCTTCTGGATCGGTAGAAGGATCCTACCATTTTTCCAGCGATATCTTCTTCCGTTTAATATAAGCTTATTTCAGTTCTTAAAATGCAAATGTATGTCGACTATTCACACACAAAAAAATATGAAATCTATAACTAACAGTGTCTTGTTGATTCCACTATATAAACTCACGCATAAATATGGGAGGGGAAGGTATCTTTAAATAATATCTTTAATTCCAAATTGGAACTACGGACTTATACTAAGTAAATATTATTAAGTCTCTGTAATCCCTTTTTTTCATGGAGTGTAGACAATGCATTGTGGATGAGTTATCGGCAGTTCTTGTTATTCTCGCTTCTCCTTATTTGTCTCTCAGTCCTCATTTTTTCATTGAGTGATTTTTCTGACAAAGGGAGAAGGAAAAGCTGTTTCCTAGGTTGGCAGTATTTTATGTGAACAGTTTCCAGAGATGTTGGAAATTCTGTTTTTTTGTTTTTTGTTTTTTGTTTTTTGTTTTTGTCTATCCTTGTGGCCATGCCACTAGTAAGGGTGCTGGAGTTAAATGTTTCAACTGGGCTGACGTTATCCGCATGATAGTCAGGGACCCGAACCTTGGATTAACCCTAAGAAGGCTTCCCTATCAGCAGGTGCAAAGTACTGGGGCTGCTGTATTGCTATTTGTTGAATGGATTCTGATCCATGCAGTAACTTATCGTGGGACCTCTCGGTGCCATATCAATGGGTAATTGTTACGGCTTTACCTTATCATGTGCTACAAAAAAAAAAGATTTCTTCGTTTCCTTTTCTCTTTCTTTTCCTCTCTTCTCTGCTCTAAGCAAGTCTGTCGACCTATTCCACAAATCCCAAATCTCGATCATGAAAGCTTTTCAGAAAAAATACTCGATCAAATCCAACGTAGACTCCCACTACCATGTTTCCTTCTCCAACATCAGGGGTCTACGTTCCAACCTTCCAGGGGTTCAAACTCTATTACAGGAGACTAAATCTGGCCTATTATTCTTAAGCGAAACTGGCATTGAACAAACTACTTCCCTAGATGAGTTCGTATTTAAAGGATATTCTAACTTAACCTCTAAATCCGATCCCCAAGATCGCCATGGGCATGGAGTATGTGCCTACATTAAAGACAACTTTCCATGTGGCAGGGACATCTCCAGAAAAGATCATAATTTTTCCCATATGTGCTTTCAGGTTGCACTTACTCACAATAACGCATTTATATTTGCACTCTGTCGCCCCCACAACAATGGAGTTACTATCTTTAAAACCAAATCTAAGAAAATTGAGCACGTCCTATCTGCGTACCCCTCAGCAAACATTCACGTCTGTGGAGACTTCAATGTTCACAATGTGGAATGGTTAACCCACTAAAACAAGACTGGTGACGAGAGGAGGTTTTGTCACGATTTTTCCATTGCTTATGACCTCACTCAGATTGTTCATGAACCCACCGACACTGACGGCCAGTATGCAAGTCTCCCAGACCTTTTTCTCACAATTTGCTCTGAGCTATGTTCATCTTCCGTTCTGTCTTCACTGGGATCTTCCGACCAATCTATTATATCAGTTACGATTAAAACGAAATGTAATAGGTCCTCAGACGTACCCCTCCATTGTACAGTATATCGATACTCCATGGCTGACTGGGATAGCTTCCGCACATTTATATCAGATCTACCTCTGCGTTCCATTTTTAAAATGGACGTGTCCTCTATAGTATCAGACCTGACGGAATTGTTAATTGTAGGTATAGACCGTTTCATACCCTAGAAAATCTTTCGGCAAAAACCTAACAGCCAGCCGTGGTTTTCTCCAGAATGTGCTGCTGCTGCCATTGAACACAGAAATCACTTTTTTTCATTGCTTCCAACGTAATAGATGTACTGAGACTAAAGCCGCCTTCAGGTCCGCCACCAACCTCTGTAAAAAAAGTAATAAAGAATGCGAGAGAGTTGTATCCTCAGTCCGTCAAGTCCAAAGTAGCTGGGCAGCGGCTAGGGTCCCATCAGTTTTGGCAAATAGCAAACAGAATCCTGAACAGAAGTGTGTACTCTATCCCAACTCTATCATCAATAGACCTGAGGTAATCTCGTCAGCATCAGACAAAGCCCAACTCTTTGCCAAGATCTTTACAGCTAATTCTACCCTATGCGACCAAGGTCGCCAACTCCCAGTATTTCCTTGTGTATCTGAAAACACGCTGTGCGACATACAAATACCTGTACGTGATGTTGCCAAGCTAATCAAAAACCTTGATTCCAGGAAAGCAACTGGCCCTGACGGCATTCCAATTATAATGTCCAGAAAGCTTCAATCAGAACTAGCGCCCATACTTACAAGGTTATTTAAGCGTTCTTTTATGGAGAAATGCTTCCCGACACCTTGAAAAATCTTCCTCTCTAGGGAAATTGCTCTTGACATATCAAAGGCCTTTGACAAGGTATGGCATAAAGGTCTACTTTACAAGATCTCCAGCTATGATATAGCTGGAAATGTCTTCTCAATTATTAAATCATTTCTCTCTGATAGGTTCATAAAAGTAGTGGTTGATAGGCAGAAATCAGAAGCTCTCAGTATTAATGCTGGAGTCCCTCAGAGGTCCATCCTGGGCCCAACTCTCTTCCTGATCTACATTAATGATCTTCCAAATCGCATCCTTACATCATTCGTAGACATTTATGCTGACAGCACTACAATCTATGGTAGCACATCAAAGACCGTAAACGACCAATTTTTTGGTGACCCTCTCTCCTCTGATCTTGAAAATGTGGTACAATGGGGAAAGAGGTGGCTGGTTACTTCTAATGCATCTACAACCAAGCTTCAATTTCTACACCACCTATACGCGAGGCCAATGCGGCATCGGTTGAAATAAATGGTTCTCGTCTTCGGGAGGCTTAATGTTTTGACATGCTTCTGGGTTTGACCTTTACTCTTGACCTGAAATGGAACACGTATATCAAATCCATTGCCAAGGTCGCTAGAAAAATGGTAGAATCCTTCTACCGCTGCAGTAGATATCTCACTCCTGGTGCAATTCTCTACCTATATAAAAGTCAGGTACCAACGATAGAGTACTGTTGCCACATCTGGGCAGGAGTTGCTAGAAACAGCCTATCCTGCCTTGACATAGTTCAAAATAGACTTCGTAACTTCCTGGGGGATGCCTTTTCTCTTCCCTGCAATCTTTTTCCCACAGAAGAGACGTTGTGAGCCTGTCGCTGCTTTATCGTTATTTTCAAGTGCTCAGCTGAGCTTCAATCTATGGTGCCTCCACGCCAAAAAAAAAAAAAAAAAAAACGCTAGCCTGAACCGCTATCAATAGTTTCCCAAACTCTTTATCTGCGCCTAAACCTAAATGTAGATTCCATGAACAAAGTTTCTTTCTTAGAACTGCACACCCGTGGAACTCTCTTTCATTTGCCTGCTTTCCAGCTCACTACAATTTGATTGTCTTCAAGTCCAATGTAAACAAGTTCTTCATGAAACGTCCCCCTAAGTAATCCAATGTACAAAATTCCCACTACTTATGTTTACTACGCTATAATCACATTGACTAAGGTATACATATTAACCCTTATCCTCGAGTGGCCTCCGGGCCTTGACAATGATGTTTCCTGTGTAAAAAAGAAAATGTATCACACGGTGTTCGAATTTATCTAGATCCGTTCATTAAAATACCTCTATTATATTTCTTTTTAGATAGATAGATAGATAGATAGATAGATAGATAGATAGGTAGATAAATGAGCGCATTGATTGATAGAGTGATAGATGGAGTAATAGATGAATCGATGGATAGATGGATAGCTCGATAGAAAAATAGTGATAGATATATGGGTGGATTGATGGATAAATAGATTGATAGATAGATGGATGATTAGTTTCATTGATAGAAAAATTGTTTGATAGATAAATTGATAGACGCTTGAAATGATAGATTAATGGATGGATGGATTAGATGGATGAATTGATTGATGGATGAATTGATTTATCGATGGATTGATTAATGGATGGATGGACAGATTGATGGATGGATTAATTGATGGATGGATGGATGGATGGACAGATTTATCGATGGATTGTGTGGTGGATGGATCGATAGCTAATTGATAGATGGATTGATTTGATTTATGAATGTATATATATATATATATATATATATGAATAGATGAATCGGTGGATGGATAGATGGATTGATCAATGGATAAATGGATTGATTGATAGATGGATCTATAGATAGATTGATGGATAGTTTGATAGACAGATTGATAGATGGATTGATGGATGGATAAATTGATAGATTGATTGACGGATAGATAAATGGATGGATTGATAGATGGATAGATTGATGGATAGATGAATGGCTGGATAGACAGATTGATTGGTGGAGTGATCGACCTTTATGTATGATTGTTTTTGTTTAATGTACAGTTAGAGATAAATATGGGTCAATACGAATAAGTATTTAATGTCAATTGAGCACAAATTTAACCATATTCATCCACCAATTTGGCATGAAGCATTCATTCTTAGTTAATGCGTTATAAATTATGCCAGTTTTTAACCGGCTAAAATATTAGTGTTCATATAATTTTGGAAAATGACAGAGTGGACGATAAAATTGTCGTGCTAGAAAAGACGACATGATTCCATTTCTGTCTCATTAAAACCGATTTTCTTTTTCGTTGTTGCAGACCATCTACTAGTTGACCAGTTGTGTAAAACTCCCAAGAGGCATCTTCTATCGTTCAATTGTTCAATGAGATGTTACGCCGCTGTACAACTCGTGCTCTCTACCGATCTATGTTTCGACAACAGGATCATTGCCAGCACCATCAAAATGCATCGCCGGATTGCCACGAATAACAGGCACATACCCAGGGTGATGAAAACAAAGTTTCCGGTCTCTGTTAAAAGTCAACACTAAAATGTACCTGGATGTGCTGAAGAGTGTAGTGCTCCCTTGGTGCAATCAGATGGTTGCTAGCATACCCTGGGTGTTGCAGCAAGACTCGGCACTAGTTCACAAGTCCAAAGAGATCAAGGCTTGGCTTCAGGGGTGCTATGACTTAGTACTCTTTTCTCACTAACCCCTCCCCATCCTCACCGATCTGAACCCGCTGGACTACTACGTTTGGTCATACGTCGAGAACATCACCAACATGACCTCCCACACTATCAAAGCCAGCCTGGTGGTTACCATCCGTCGAGTGTTCACCGAGCCCTCGTTGGCGCTTGTGGAAAAGGCATGAACCCAGTTCCGGACTCGTATCGAATCTAGGCGGATACATTGAATAGATGTCAGCTCTATTGTATAATCAAGTTACCTGAATTGACTTTTTCAATAAAAGTTTTTAAATAAAACTCTATTTATTTTCTTTAGGGCGACAAATTTATCGTTCCAGCTTTAGTTGATGGAAGTGGATAAGCATTGCAACATGCTCATATTTTTTTATGTAAAAATGAATGTTCTGATCTTTGAATTTTTCTCTTCTGTTTCTTCCCTTGCCCCTCTTTCTTTTTTTTTTTTTTTTGTTTTACTTTCCCTTCTTATCTCTGTCTTTTTCCGTGTTATTATTCCTTTGTTTTTATTCATTTTCCGTTTCTTTTGTCGTTTGAGTGTCGTAATAGCGATTTGATTTTCTCTCACCAAAACGAAGTGTGTATGTGTGGGGATTGGACACGGTTGGCTCGTCTGCTGATCTCTTCCTGTCCCGAACCCCCTCTCCGACGCTTTCACGATTGCACGTGCAATGACCAATTCAAGAAACCCGTACCCCCCCCCACACACACACACATGCCTTTTAGTCCCCACTTTCCCTTTAAAACCCGGCGGGTGGAAAGAACTGCGGCCGAGGCTCGCGGGTAAACAGAGAATCAACGAAAAGACTAAAGAGAAAATAAAAAGAGCGGAGATGACGGAAGGAAGACGCGACTGGCGAGTTGATGATGATGATGATGATGATGATGATGATGATGATGATGATGATGATGATGATGATGATTGAAGAAAAAGACGAAGAAGAAGAAGAAAGAGGAGGAAGAGGAGGAAGAGGAGGAGGAGGAGGAGGAGAAGAAAAATGAGGAGGAGAAAGAAGGCGGAAGAAAATAAAGAAGAAGAAGAAGAAGAAGAAGAAGAAGAAGAAGAAGAAGAAGAAAAAGAAGAAGAAAAAGGAGAAGAAAAAGAAGAAGAACAACAACAACAACGATAACAACAACAACAACCAGTTAAAAAAGAAGATAAAAAGAAAAGGAGATGAATGAACAAGAAGACAAAGGCGAAGAAGAAGAAGAGGAAGAAGAAGACGAGAGAAAAAGAGGAGAAAACAAAGAAGAAGAAGAAAAAGAATAATAGGGAGGAGTAGTCTTCTTATTCCTCAATTTTGTCCCTTACTTTTGGGCGTTCCTATTTTGAAAATAAATAAATAATTGTTATAATTCTTTTTCTATCCTTTGCAAACGATTAAAATTTTAGTTTGTTATGGATGCTAACGACTAGCAGTTGTTAGAATTCCAGCTTTTCACAGTAATTTCTGATTAATATTAGGTTTCAACATTTTGTCCCTTAGTTTTGGACACTACTGTATATATATATGCAAGATAATTTATATATATATATATATATATATATATATAAAGCTGAATGTGTGTGTGTGTGTGTGTGTGTGTGTCTTTCTGTCTTGTCACGAATAGGCTCCTATATGGTTGACTATTTAAAAAAAAAATGATTACATATAATGATAGAAGATGTATTGAGACACAGGAATGGGTATGTTTCATCTGGCAGAATGGTGGGTCATTAAAACTGTGGGGTCTGGGTTCGCGCCTGGTCCACAAAGTATGGAAATAAAAAAGTTAAAAATTAAATAAAAGAAAACGTTTACAAGTGTTTTTGATATAGATGTACATAATAATACTATATATATATATATATATATATATATATATATATATATATATATTTTTTTTTTTTTTTTTTTTTTTTTTACAAAGGCATCACCACATTATCAAGGCCCAGAGGCCACTCAAGGATAAGGGTTAAAGAGTGTACAGTAGAAGTTGGTCAATATAGTAATCATTAGTAATGAAAATTTGGTAAATTTAATAACTTATATGGAACGGCTCATCAAGAACTTATTTACCTTAGACTTGAACACAACCATATTGTAGTCAGCCGGAAAGCAGGAAAACGGAAGACAATTCCACAGGCGTGCAGTTCTAAGAAAGAAGCTTTGTTCATGGAATCTATGTTTAGGTTTAGGCACAGATAAAGAGTGGGGGACATTATTGATAGTGTTTACAGCTAGACGAGTGTTTCTTGTGAAAGTTTGGCGAGGGGGGACCATAGATTGAAGCTCAGTTGAACACTTTCCATGAAAATAACGATACATCAGAGACAAACTCGCAACATCTCTTCTGTGAGATAGAGGTTGTAAGGAGGAGAAAAGGACATCTCCTACGAGGCTACGAAGTCTATTTTGAACTCTATCAAGGCAGGACAAGTCCTTTCTAGCAGCTCCTGCCCAGATGTGGCAACAGTATTCCATCATTGGACGTACCTGGCTCTTATATAGATAGAGAATTGCATCAGCAGTGAGATATCTACTGGATCGATAGAAAGATCCCACCATTTTTCCAGCGGCCTTGGCAACAGATTTGATATACGTGTTCCATTTAAGATCAGGAGTAATGGTCAAGCCCAGAAGCTTGTCAAAACTTGAGGCCTCCTGAAGACGAGAGCCATTCATTTCAATTGATGACAAATGTGGATTAAAATGTTGATGATGTAAAGAGAGAAGCTTGGTTTTAGATGCATTAAAAGTAACCAGCCACTCCTTTCCCCATTGTACTACATGCTCAAGATCAGAGGAGAGAGAATTGGAGAGTACTTGCTCGTTTACTGTCTTAGATGTGGTACCATAAATGGTAGTGTCGTCAGCATAAATGTCTACAAATGATGTAAGGATATGATTTGGAAGATCATTAATGTAGATCAGGAAAAGAGTTGGGCCCAGGATGGATCCCTGAGGGACACCGGCATTAATACTGTGAGCTTCTGATTTTTGCCCCTCAACTACTACTCTTATGAACCTATCAGAAAGAAATGATTTAATAATTGAGAAGACTTTTCCAGCTATACCATAGCTAGCGATCTTATGAAGTAAACCTTTATGCCATACCCTATCAAAGGCTTTAGATATGTCAAGAGCAATTGCCCTAGAAAGATTGCCACCGTCGAGAGATTTGCTAATCCTATGCGATATAACTGTAAGGACATCTGCTGTAGATCTAGCAGAACGGAAACCATATTGAGTGTCACTAAGAAGGTTATTTTTGTTGAGATGTTTGATTACTTCTGTATTTAACACAGATTCTAGCAACTTACTCATGACGCACAGGAGACTTATTGGCCTGTACTGAGAGGGAGATGAGCGATCACCTGAATTCTTAAATACAGGGCATACTGATGAGATTTTCCAGGGAGATGGGAAACTATTCTCCTTAAGACAACGTTTAAACAGTTTTGTAAGTATGGGCGCTAGTTCAGGTTGAAGTTTTTTGAGTACTATAATTGGAATACCATCAGGGCCAGTTGCTTTACTGGAATCAAGGTTTTTGATTAGCTTGGCAACATCACGTACAGATATACGTATATCACATAGCGTGTTTTCTGATACAGGAGGAAATATTGGGGGTTGGCGGTCTTGGTCGCAAAGGGTAGAATTAGCTGCAAAGTTCTTGACAAAGAGTTTGGCTTTGTCT
>NC_136520.1:62412432-62522432 GCF_053919585.1 Euprymna scolopes | reverse complement strand
CACACACACACACACACATATATATATATATATATATATATATATATATATATATATATAATTCCAGGTTAATATTTACAGAGGCAGAGTAACCAATTAAATTTTAACGAGGTTGATACAAGAGTGCTCAATAGCGAAGTAGGGCAATATATACTTTTATTTGGTTTATATAAGCATTATGTGTCGTTACACATTCATAAACAACTAGAGACCTTGTCAGGCGATTTTTGTTGTGAAAATAGTGTATATATATATATATATATATATATATATATATATATATATATAGCTACCCAACTTCCGCTCCATCATCTAGCATGCTTTGAATCGATCTGTTACGCTTACCATTTGAAAAGGGAATTTTCCGAAATTAATAATGGAATTTGTCGCAGACATAACAAGTAAGACATTTTACCAATACAACTGAATAAATATATGCATATATAAAATATATGTATGTACTTATTGATTTGTAAATCGCCACTTGTTCCTGTCTTCTCTTACCAACAACGACTATATTTCATTCCTCGCATTGTGACAGCCATCTAAATCACTACTACACACACACACACACACATATATATATATATATATATATATATATATATATATATATATATATATGTATATATATATATATATATATATATATTAGTTTGCCAATGAAGAACAGATTTGTTAAATTGTTAGGTCTTACTCCTTAATATTGTTCCTATTTACAATGCGTTCCCACGGGACAGATTTAAACATCAGGGTAGTTTTTTTTAACGTGGAGAAAAGGAACAAAAATAAAAGTTGTCTCAGTCTGAAGAACAGATACTTACCCCTCAATATTGTTACGCAAAAAAATGGTGTCCATAGTTTTATATTCTTAGCTTCCTCAACTCAACTAAATCATTTTCTGTATTTAATATCAGTGTACTACATATGATAAAATATATATGTAAATAACACAGGGATTTGAAAGAATCACTCTTTATAATGTAGAATGAAAAACTATATAAAACTGCATATAAAGTATATTGCATTGGAAGGGAAATGTTGCTTTATTTTGGGAACATATTTCCATTCATAATGCTCAGAACTGGCAGCAGTTTGTTCATTTTCGTGAATCGGGAAACTCGTCTGTACTTTTCAACGACTTGCACCAAGTACTGCTTTTGGCCCTTCTGGCAGGTAATTGATGAATTAAAATCTGTGATAAGGGCCAGTCATCATTGATCACCTTGTGTGACTTTAAATGTTTAGCACAATTAGTATAATCCCGTTTAGTTTGCTATGTTGCTGGATGGAATTTAAGAGATTCTTGTGATATTCTAAGTTTAGCAAAAAAAAAAAACAACTCCTTTCTGTTTCAGTTGACATATTCTTGAAGGTCCAGTTTCAAGTTCGATTCAGTCATCAATTTTTTTTCCTGGATTAGGCTGAGCCTTGTAACTCAGTTTAACAACCATCAACTGCTTTGTTTCATCAATAACTTGACCGTCAACGAAGGTTAAGCCATCAAGATATTCATTAAGATACCAAAAGTGACGTGTAAACACTTTCAGTGCTGCATTAGAAACAACCTTGTTTATGACTTAATAGTTTTGAAGCTTCCACGACAGAAGTCAATATACTTTAACAACAAACAAATTGAACTGTTGCAACCCATCTAATTATTTTTTAGACAACTTGAACTGAGATCGAAATTAGGCAGTAGATGAATTTTGCCATCCACCTAGCTCGATGATAGACACCTGGTTTCCGTATTTCCAAGCTTGATAGTGGCTGATCCCCAATAAATAATAGGACCAACTGTAGAAATTCTTTGTAATCATCACGTGACTGCTACGTCCGAAGCTGCGTGTGGACAAATGTAATGAGTTCGTTTTTTTTGTAGATACTGAAAAGTGTTCATCACCGATTCTTTGGTATTCAGCAGAATTAATGCTGCTCCAGCCTTGTGAAAGCCCCTGAAAAAGTTTTATTTTTATTTTATTTTTTTTTTTACACAGTGATCACCACTTATCAAGGCCCGGAAGCCACTCAGGGATAAGGGTTATTGCAAGTACATTACGTTAGTGTGGAGATATGATGAAGTGTTTACTTAAGGGGGCGGTTCATTCGAAATTTGTTAACGTTGGACTTGAAGACATCCAAGTTGTAGTCCGGTGGGAAGCAGGCAGACGGAACAGAGTTCAGTTGATGACTTATTTGATGTTGAACATGCTGATGCTATGAGTATGATTAAGATTGATGAATACAAAAAGAATTCTAGAAGCACAGCGAATGTAGACAGAGAAACAAATAAATGTAAATATTAACCTGGAATTATATATATATATATGTGTGTGTGTGTGTGTGTGTGTGTGTGTGTGTGTGTGTGTGTGTGTGTGTGTGTGTGTGTGTGTGTGTGTGTGTGTGTGTGTGTGTGTAAATATGTGTATATTTATATATATACACACATACACATATATATATGTATGTATATACATACATATATATATGTATATATATGTATGTGTGTATATATATATGTGTGTGTGTGTGTGTGATGTATGTGTGTGTGTGTTGTGGTCCGCTTGTTGATACTTTGATGAGAACTATCAAGTTAATCTGAAGAGTTGACGTCGTAATTTCTGTCCCAACCATGCACATGGACCGAAATTCTTGCCTTTGTTGCTAGCGGTTGTGTCAAATGACATTGATGTGACGGTCTGTAACGTTCCATTCATTAAAAACACAGAAAAGGCGTCTGCTTGGGCTTCACCAGTACCACCTGTGAATTAAGGAACACCAAGTATTCTCATAACCCTGTCTCCTGATAAAATCACTGCCAGTATGTCACATTTCCCATTTTCCAGAGAGTGCTAGAAGAAGTTTACCATCCCAATGGACAGATAGGAGAACATTAAGCAAAAAGCTTCTCTTTATTTCATGGGTTGCCATCTTACAGTGATGTCGTCGAGATTGTCTTGTAGATTCTTTATTGAGAGCTAACTCTCTGGGATTGTGACCAAATGCTTCTGCGGCAGCTGTAGGATGTATGTTGCATTTTGGTCATTTTTGTTCTGTCAAGAGCAGCTGAAAGTTTTGGGGTTCATGACATTTATTGATCTATGAAGTTTTCTGTTTGTAAAGTATTGGGACATTGTACAGGTGGATCTATTTTTTCTGCAACGTCTGAATTAGAATGACTTCCATCATTATCTCCTGCCATGCTGACTGTAGCCAAATCGCTCTCTTCTTTGTTTCTCTGTCTGCATTCGCTGTGCTTCTAGAATTCTTTTTTGTATTCATCAATCTTAATCATACTTATAGCATCAGCGTGTTCAACATCAAATAAGTCATCAACTGAGTCTGCAAATTCAGCTTCTTTAGCTTTCTGAGTATTTCTCAGTTCTTTTTCAATAATTTCCATTAATTATGCAAGTATTTCAGTTTGATAAAGATGTTGTAGTCATGTCGTGTTCGTATTCGAGTTTTATTTCTGAGATAAAAATACAAAGAAATATCTTCCAAAAAGATCTCCTATCACCACTACTTTTAACCATAACCATGATTCTACTTAACGGTATCGGTCTCGTTTCGTATGTATATCCTCGTTAGGGGAGATGGCGACTTTATGTTTTTGCAAACTCTTGCCGGGAAGTGTGAGCGTGATTCTACATACAGCGCCTGGAATTCCATAATTAGTAACATAATTTAGTAATGATCAGACTCAACGTTGCTTAACTTAAGTGAACTGGCGGGAACTGGTGTGTGTACGTGATTATGCCGTAACTAACTAAAACCCAGAGCTATGATAATGATGACGCCGATGAAAACGTAAACTGATTTCATACACTCATCTCCAGGATATGTAAAAGTTTTGTCCATGTAATGATATGATGTATATAAAAATTGTATATGCAATGATATACTGTATATAAAAATTGTATATTTAATGATATGATGCATATAACAGTTGTATATTTAATGATATGATATATATATAATAATTGTCATTGTAATGCTATGATGTATATAATAGTTGTATATTTAATGATATCATGTATATAATAGTTTATATGTAATTATGCGATATATATAATACTTGTATACGTAATGATATGATATTTATAATATTTAATGATATCATGTATATAATAGTTGTATATTTAATGACATGATGTATATAATAGTTGTATATTTAATGATATGATGTATATAATAATTGTCATTGTAATCATATGATGTATATAATAATTGTATATTTAATGATATGATGTATATAATAGTTGTATATTAAATGATATGATGTATATAATAGTTTTATATGTAATGATATGATGTATATAATAATTGTATATTTAATGATATGATGTATATAATAATTGCATATGTAATGATATGCTGTATATAATAATTGTATATGTAATGATTTGATGTATATAATAGTTGTATATTTAATGATATGATGTATATAATAATTGTATATGTAATGATATGATGTATATAATAGTTGTATATGTATTGATTTGATGTATAAAATAGTTGTATTTGCTTTTTTACATAGGCATCACCACTTATCAAGGCCCAGAGATCACTCGAGGATAAGGGTTAAGAGTGTACAGTAGTCAATTGAACAATATAGTAATTGTTAGTAATGGAAATTAGTTAAATTTGTTAACTATATGGAACAGCTTAGCAAGAATTGTTTACGTTGGAATTGAAGATAACCATATTGTAGTCAGCTGGAAAGCTGGAGAACAGAAGACAATTCCACAGGCGTGCAGTTCTTAGAAAGAAGCTTTTTTTCATGGAATCTACGTTTAGGTTTAGGCACAGATAAAGTGTGTGGGAATTATTGATAGTATTTTCAGTTAGACGAGTTTATCTTGTGAAAGTTTTGCGAGGGAGGACCATAGATTGGAGCTCAGTCGAGCACTTGCCATGAAAATAACGATACAGCAGAGACAGACTCGCAGCATCTCTTCTGTGAGATAGAGCTTGCAGAGAAGAGAAAAGGACATCTTCTACGAGGCTACGAAATATATTTTGAACTCTATCAAGGCAGGACAAGTCCTTTCTAGCAGCTCCTGCCCGAATGTGGCAACAGTACTCCATCCTTGGACTTACCTGGCTCTTATATAGATAGATAATTGCATCAGCAGTAAGATATCTACTAGATCGATAGAAGGATCCTAACATTTTTTCAGTGGCCTTGGCAACAGATTTAATGTACGTGTTCCATTTCAGATCAGGAGTAAAGGTCAAGCCCAAAAGCTTATCAAAGCATGAGGCCTCCCTAAGACGGGAGCCATTCATTGCAATTGATGCCATATGGGGATCAGAACGTTGATACTGTAAAGATAGAAGCTTGGTTTTAGATGCATTAAAAGTAATCAGCCACTCCTTTCTCCATTGTACCACTTGCTCAAGATCAGAGGAGAGAGAATAGAGAGAACTTTGTCGTTTTCGATCATTGATGTGCTACAACATACAGTAGTGTCATCAGAATAAATGTCTACAAATGATGTAAGGATATGATGTATATAACAGCAGTATATGTAATGATATGATGATATAACAATAGTATATGTAATGATATGATGATATAACAGTAGTATATGTAATGATATGATGTATATAATAGTTGAATATGTAATGATATGATGATATAACAGTGGTATATGTAATGATATGATGATATAACAGTAGTATATGTAACGATATGATGATATAACAGTAGTATATGTAATGATATGATGTATATAATAGTTGAATATGTAATGATATGATGATATAACAGTGGTATATGTAATGATATGATGATATAACAGTAGTATATGTAACGATATGATGATATAACAGTAGTATATGTAATGATATGATGTATATGATAGTTGAATATGTAATGATATGATGATATAACAGTGGTATATGTAATGATATGATGATATAACAGTAGTATATGTAATGATATGATGATATAACAGTAGTATATGTAATGATATGATGTATATAATAGTTGAATATGTAATGATATGATGATATAACAGTGGTATATGTAATGATATGATGATATAACAGTAGTATATGTAACGATATGATGATATAACAGTAGTATATGTAATGATATGATGTATATGATAGTTTAATATGTAATGATATGATGTGTATAATAGTTGAATATGTAATGATATGATGTATATAACAGTCGAATGTGTAAGGATATGATGCATATAATAGTTGAATATGTAAGGATATGATGATATAACAGTCGTATATATAATGATATGATGTATATAACAAATGTAATGATATGATGTATATAACAGTCGTCTATGTAATGATATGATGATATAACAGTCGTATATATAATGATATGATGTATATAATAGTTGTATATGTAATGATATGATGATATAACAGTCGTATATATAATGATATGATGTATATAATAGTTGTATATGTAATGATATGATGCATATAATAGTTGTATATGTAATGATATTATGTATATAATAATTGTGAATGTAATGATATGATGTATATAATAGTTTTATCTGTAATGATATGATGTATATAATAATTGTATATGTAATATGATGTATAAAATATTTGTATATGCAATGATATAGTGTATATAGTAGTTGTATATGTTATGTGATTATATAATAGTTGTATATGTAATGATATAATGTATATAATAGTTTATATGTAATTATGTGATGTATATAATACTTGTATACGTAATGATATGATATGTATAATAATTTTATATGTAATGATATGATACATATAATAGTTGACATATAATTATGTCATGTATATAATAATTACATATGTAATGATATTATGTATGTAATAATTGTCTATATAATGATATTATGTATGTTATAGTTGTGTTTTAATGATAATAGTTGCATATGTAAGGATAAGATATGTATATTAGAAAATAATTGGATCAATAAGATAGTCTCCCTCTATCCTGCTAGAAAACTACTCAAACCTGAAAATATCTTGCATCTCAAGAGAACCACTATTCGTTTATGCATCGTAATCTGTTTTCACACTTGGGCTGATGCATTTAAGTAAATTATCTCCCTCTTAGACAGGGTAAAAAAAAGTATCTAATCTAATAGGTCTCGCACTATCTGTCAATCTCCCGCCTCTGTCCCATCGCCGACATATGGCATCACTTTGCCTGTTTTACATGTATTTCAATGTAATTTGCTTTGGCACTCATAGCACTTGTGTATCCTCGATGAACCTAATGAACAATAACCCCCCCCCTCACTGTTGAGATCTCTAGATGCCTAAAAGCTTTCTCCTCTAATAATTTATTTCTGCGAATTGCTTCACTTTGGAATTCCTTCCTTGTCTCCTGCTTCACTGACTGTTCTGACCTGCGGAAATTTAAATGTAATGTGAACAGACATCTTGCTGGCCAACCCCTACACTGTAGACATTGTCCGAAATAGTAACAATATATCTTGTCTAGGTTTGAACAATGGAATTCTTAAATGGTCACGCATCATAGTACTGGCGAGACTAAAAGTTGCTTAACATCGGTGATCTAACGGGGACCGGCGTTGTCAGCCTGATTATGCCGTATCGTTGTAAATAATGATAATAATAAAAAAAAGAACGAAAGACAGTAAATATATGAAAGACAAGAAAATTAATGCAATAAAGAAAGACAGAAAAGAAACAAACTCAAAGAAAAAATAATGAATAAGTGAAACCTCAAAAAGTATTGAATGAATAATTGAATGAATTAATGAAGGAATTAATGAGTTAATAAGTTGACAAGTGAATTAATAAAAAATAATTAAATTAAATAAATAAATTGATGAATGAATAAAAAAAAATTTTTTAATAAATAAATTAATATATAAATTAATGAATTAATGAATGAAAAATAGATGAATGGATGAATCAATGAATAAATTGTTGAATAACTAAATTAACAGAATTAATTAAGTAATTATTTAATTCATGAAGTTATGAATAGAAGAATAATTTAATTAATGAATAATTTAATGTATTATTAATTAGTTAAAGAATGAAAGAATGAATGGATGAATTAATTAATAAAATAACACAGGAATGAATAAATAACTTAATAAATTAATTAAGTAATTTATTAATGAATTGATGAATAATTGAATACTAATTGAATAAATGAATAAATTAATGAGTTAATGCGTAGATGATGATTGAATTAATTAATTAATTAATTAATGATTTAATCATTAATTAATGAAATAATAAATTAAGGAATGAATTAATTTTGAATAAATTAATTCATTCATTCATTAATAAATGAACGAACGTATAAATTAAGCAATGATTAAATTAATAGATGAATTAATGAATGAATAATTTAATTAATGTATGAATCCATTAATTAATAAATTAATGGATGAATGGATAATTGAATTAATAATTTAATGAATTAATGAATTAATTCATAAATCTAAGAAAGAAATAATGAATAAGTAAAAACTCAGAGTAGATTGAATGAATGAATAAATGAATGAATGAAAAATTATAAAGTTGTGAAAGAAAAAAGTGATGCAAAATAACTGAATGAAAAACAATGAAAGAGTAATAAATGTAAGATGGACATTTTAGGAATAATAGAGTGAATGAAAAAAAGGAAGGAATGGAGAAAGAAGTCGTAGAGAAAATAAAAATTTAGTGAATGAAAAACAAATGAATTATATGAATGAAGGAATGAATTGAAAAAGAATGAAAGAAAATTGAATGAAGAAAGAAAGACGTAATGAAAGTAAAACGAATGAAATAAAATAAGAACAAACAGAAGAATAAATAGACAGAAACGATAATGGAGTATGCTCTGATGAACTCATTGCACTTGTGCCCCCCTTGATGTACATATCCTTGACAAACCTTCTTAGCAACAAAATCACATCCCTTCACTGTTGATGTCCCTAAATGGCAGAAAGCCTTCTACTCTAAAAAGTTCTTCTCTCAAACAGCTAGACTTAGGAATTCCCTTCCTGCTACCTGCTTCCCTGACTGTAGTGATATGCAAAAGTTTAAATGTAACGTAAATCAACATCTTGTTAATCTTTCTTAGACATGGTCCCAAATAGTAGCCCCTTATGTCTAAGTGGCTATATGCCTTGTTGGGGGGGGGGTTAACGTGAGTAAAAAAGAACTCGTTTGTAGAGAGAATAAACAAAAGGAAAAAATATTGTCTTAAAGAAAAAAACTTAAAAAAAGGAAAGAAAATTGCAACGAAAAAAAAAACAAACAACGAATGAACAAAAAAAAAATGAAAAGAAAAATTAAATGAAAAAAAAAAGATAGAACTAAAGAAAGAAACGGACAAGAAATAATTATGCTTTAAAAGAAAAAAGGATGAAAAGAAAGTAAAAAATAAAAAAGAAGGAAGAAAAGCTTTTAAAAAAAAGCAGAAAAAATAATTATGCTGTAAGAGAAAAAAAGAAGAGAAAAAGTAACAAAGAAAAAGACGAAAGAAAAAAAAGAAAGAAAAATGAAGAATAAATAATTATGCTATAAGGGGGGGGGGGAAGAAAGCATAAAGAAAGGAAAAAAATAATTAAAATAAAAGAATAAATAATTATACTGTAAGAGAAAAAGAGAAAGAAAAAAGAAAGTAACAAAGAAGAAAGAAAAAGAAAGTAAAACAAAAGAATAGACAATTGTTCTGTAAGAGAAAAACGAAAGCATAAGAAAGAAGAAAAAAGAAAGAATCATGCTGTAAGAGGAAAAAGAAAGAAAAGAAAGTAACAAAGACAAAAAAGAAAGAAAAAGAAAATAAAAAAGAAGAAGAAATAATTATACTCTGGGATAAGAAAGAAAGAAAAAAAAAGAAGGTAACAAAGAAAAAGAAAAAAAGAGAAATATTAAAAATACGTAACAAAACAAAAGCTCTAATAATGGCGAACCAGAAAATGGCGACGTAAGAAAACGATGAAAGACGAGTGATCCACTAAGGAAACGATTGACTACGTCGATCCACATGTTTCTCTCTCACGGCATCCATTGGCCATCAGTAGGTTCACAAATAAGATCGTATCAATATGAGGTCCAGCAACCGACCAATATATTTAGATGGTACACGCACACACGCATGCATGCAGACGCCCTGAAGACAAAAAAAGCGGGACAAATCAAACGGGAAAAAAAGAGATACGGAGAAAGTAGCTGATGAAAAATAAACGTTCAAACTTCTCGGTTTCACATTCACATGGAACATGAATTCGAACAAATACACTGAGGACATTGGCAAGGCTGCTGCAAAAATATGGGCTCTATCTACCGTGCCAGAAAATTGCTCACATCAGAGAGTATATTTACAAAACCATTATTCGCCCGTGCATCTAACACTGTATGTACATCTTTACTGGTGTATTAACCCTAACCCTCTCCCTCTTAGAAAGGGTCGAAAAAGAGAGTCTCAAAATCTAATAAGTTTCGCACTATCAATCAAGCTTCAACCTCTGTCCCATCGCTACAATATTGCATTCTTCTGCCTGTTTTGCCAGTACTTTAATGAAGTGTACACTGATGAATTCATATCACTTGTGCCTCCTCAACTAACTTGACAAACGGCAAAATCCCACACCTTCACTATTTGGGTCCCTAGATGCTGAAAAGCCGTTTACTCTAATAGTTTCTTATTTCGGACTGCTTGACTTTTGAATTCCTTTCCTGTGTCCTGCTTCCATGAGTATTATAACTTGCAAAAGTTTAAATGTAATGTGAATAAACATTTTGTTGTTCAACTCCTTGCAGTCTCCTGTAGAAATTATCCCAAGCAGTGACACCTTATGTTCCAAGTGACAATATGCCTAAAAAAAAAAAAGAGAGGAAGCTGTGGAAAGAAACAAGAAATATAGAGCAGAAGGTTGAGAGAGAGAGAGAGAGAGGGGGGGAGAGGGGAGAGAGAGGGGGGAGGATAAACGAGTACACGTAGAAAAACAGACGAATACAGAGAGGCGAAAGGAGGAAGAGACAGTAACTGACAAATATACAGACAAACAGACAGAGTAAAGCAGAATGGCTAAAAGAAAGAGTAGGGCTACAGGAGAACACAAACGCACGAAAGTTATACAATGAAAAATTAGAGAATTCTTGATAAAGTGCAGAAACGTATCTGAAATTTGATCGGCCCCCACCCTTTCTTCTTCTATGCAACCTTTATCTTGCAGACGTGATGTTGCTAGTCGCAGTCTTCGTTTCATAAATATTACTATAGCATGTATTCTTACTATTTGTCAGATCTATTTCCTGCTTCCTTTGTCCAAGCTTGTTTGATTTGTTGGTCTAGTGGTCTCTGTCAATTCGTTGTTCTAATACCTCATTGTAATACAGCTTCTCATTCCAGTAGATCCTTTCCAAGAATTGAACGTTTGTGAAACTTTCTTCCGACTGATTGTTTTCCTCCTATTTATAGACATGGTCTTCTCGAAACTAGTTTCAATCAGGATCTGTTTTTATGATAATCATATTTCGTTTCTTGTTAGCGCCTTGCATTAGGTGGTTTCACGCCTTGTCTCGTGCGATTTTCATAAAGCATGAGGTAATTAATGGAGCGTAGAAGATAAAAATGTTTTAATGAGGTCATTTTTAATAAGATTATTCAAGGATCATTTTTCATGCTAAATGAAACATTAAGCACATTCTATAGGAGAAGCAAACGCACAAAAAATATTTTAAAAAAAACATTTCAATAGGTACATTGTAGAAGTATGAGACATTTTTAATGCATTCATTTTAGAAGCATGGAATATTAAAGGATTTTAAAAGAGCCGTGGAAGAAGCACGGAATATTAAACCATGTGTTATATTATGAACCTTTTTTTTCTAGAATTCAAATACACAACAACACATTTGGTGTAAGCAATAGTCCGTTTTTATTCCTCGTTGTTTCCCTGTTATGGTGGATAGAGAGAGGAGTGGGAGAGCGACAGAGAGGAGTATATTGTTGCGTCCGCTCGGTTGACAAATCAAAAATCTATCTCCCAATCTTTTTCGTGTCACTTTTTCCTGTCAACTTTTAAAAACATCAACATAACCGGATTCGTCTAATTGTTACATTCTTTCTCAAACAATAACAAATTTTGTTTACATTCATGAGAAATATTGAAACAATTCTGGTTTAGCTGTCATGTTCCTCACATTCCATCCGCAGACATGTGCCATATTTTTATCCATATAAATAAATATATGTATATACACATATACACATATATATACTAGCATGTCAACCCGGCTTAGACCGGACCCTTTGTGTAACACATGTTAATGGGGCCATTGAAAAAGCATGAGATATAAAACATTTTTAATTGAAGAAGCCTGGAATATTAAACCATTTTAATAGGGACATTAAAAAAGCATTGAATATTAAACCATGTTGGTTGTACCATTGAAGAAGTATGGAATATTAAAACTTTTAATAGAGTCATTGAAGACGCAAGGAATATTTAACCATTTTAATAAAGCAACTACAGAATAATTGAATACAGAACCATTTCATAGAGCCGTTGACGAAGCATGGAATATCAAACTATTTCAATAAGGACACTGAAGAAGCATAGAATATTAAATCATTTAAAAATGGCCATAATAAATAAACATACATGGAATATAAAAGCATTTTATAGGGACATTGAAAAAGCATGAAATACCAAAAAATTTTAATAGGGCCATTGAAAAAGCATGGAATATTAAAAAATTTTAATAGGGTCATTGAAAAAGATTGGGATATTAAACAATTTTTTATAGGGCCATTGAAAATCATAGAATTTTAAACCATGTTAATATGGGCATTGAAGAAGCATTGAATATTAAACCATGTTTATAATGTTATCGAAAACATCTTTGAATATTAAACCATGTTTATAATGTTATCGAAAAAATATTTGTATATTAAACCATGTTTATAATGTTATTGAAAAAAATCTTTGAATATTAAACCATGTTTATAATGTTATCGAAAAAATCTTTGAATATTAAACCATGTTTATAATGTTATCGAAAAATCTTTGAATATTAAACCATGTTTATAATGTTATCGAAAAAATCTTTGAATATTAAACCATGTTTATAATGTTATCGAAAAAATCTTTGAATATTAAACCATGTTTATAATGTTATCGAAAAATCTTTGAATATTTAACCATGTCTATAATGTTATCGAAAAAATCTTTGAATATTAAACCATGTTTATAATGTTATCAAAAAAATCTTGGAATATAAAACCATGTCTATAATGTTATCGAAAAAATCTTTGAATATTAAACCATGTCTATAATGTTATTGAAAAAGCTTTGAATATTAAACCATTTAAATAGTACCATTGAAGAAGCATGGCATATTAAACCTTTCTAATTGGACCATTAAAAAAAGCATGGAATATTTAACCATTTTAATATCGCCATTGAAGAAGCATTAAATATTAAACCATGTTAATAATGCCATTAAAGTCCATAAAATATTACACTATTTTAATATGGTCAATTGAAAAGCCTGGAATATCAAATTAAAAAAATAGTGCCATTGGAGAAGCAGAGAATATTAAATCATTTTAATAGGGCCATTGAAAAAGCATAGAATATTAAACCTTTTGATTGGGCCATTGAACAAGCAAATTTTAATAGGGCCATTGGAGCAGCATGGAATATTAAACCTATTTTATAGAGCTATTGAAAAAGCATATGATATTAAAACATTTTAACAGAGACATTGAAAGAGCATGGACTATTAAACCATTATTATATGGTCATTGAAAAAGCATGGACTATTATAAACCATTTTTATAGGTTCATTGAAAAAGCATGGAATATTAAACCATTTTGATAAGGTCTTGAAAAACATCTAATATTAAACCATATTTATACGGTCATTGACGGAGTGTGAATATAAAACCATTTTAATTGGTCCATTTTAGAAGTATGGAATATAGGGTCATTGAAGGATCATGGACAATTAAACCATTTTAATAGAGCCGTTGAAGAAGCATGGAATATTAAACCATTTAATAAAATCATTTAAAAAGCATAATATATAAATAATTTTAATATGGTCATTGAAGAAGTAAAGAATATTCAACTATTTTAATAGAGTCACTGGAGAAGTATGGAATATTAAACCTTTTTTTATAGAGCCATTGAAAAAGCACCGAATATTAAACCATATTTATACGGCCATTGAAGAAGTATGGAATTTTAAACCTTTTTTAATAGGGCAATTGAAGAATCATGGAGAATTAAATCATGTTAATAGAGCCGTTGAAGGAGCATGGAATATTAAACTATTTTAATAAAATTATTTAAGAAGCATAGAATGTTAAATTTTTATATGGCCATTGAAAAAGCATAGAATATTGGACCTTTTTATAGAGCCGTTGGAGAAGCACAAAATATTGAAACATTTTAATTGCGCCATTGAAGAAGCATGTAATATATTTAACATATTAATTTTGCTGCAAGGAAAAAGAGGAAAGGAAAAGAAATGAAATTCAGTCTCAGTTTTTAACAAAACTCATTTAATCTTGCTTCTCTGTAGGTATCGTCTCCGCTGAGACGTCATCCACGTGTCTCGAACACGTGCTTCTCCAAACACCGCTCCTTCGTCCACGTGTGTCCTTTTGTTTCTGCTATGACGTTACTTCGCGCAACCGGCTTGGTCATTTGCATATGTCAGATGTCATATGCTGCTACTTCTGCTGCTGCTGCTAACAGCGCTAGTGGCTCTGTTACTTTATTACCCAATTTCCACCATTAGTGATCATCATGGTTTTGTCTCAGGGTCTACCTAACCTTATCCTAGAGTGTCTTCTGGGCCTTAATAATCAGTGACCACTAAGTAAATAAAATGTAGATAATTTAAGACGTGTATATTTATCACAGTAAATTTACATTCTTAAATAAGAACCATTTGTGTTGCATGCAAGAAATATGACTAGCGACGATTACCTTATCGCCATCTTTTATTTTTGTTTTATTTTTTTATTTTTACCTTTTGGTCGCCTTTTTTGTTTTGTTTTTTGTTTTGTTTTTTTTTGTTGTTTTTTTTACACGGTAAATACTACTTGTACCTTATCCTTGTTAAACACATTATGGACATTTTTTCGGCACTTGCTCGACCGGATATGTAAAGAAAAATCAATGCTTCCGTTATTTGGACGAGGGCGGCCTGTCAGTCACGTGCCGTCCTTTGTCCAGCTTCCTGATTGGCTCCTTTGGTCAACAATGACGTCAATCCATTCATCTCGTTATTGCGTTTATTTAAACATTAAACAGAATATTGCACGATTAGCGGCGAAGGCTGCAACATAACGCATTGTTTCATGGTTGGGAGTTCCAAAGACTCGGAATTCCAGAGATTCAAACAAGATTAAAAAGAAAAAACAACAGTTTTGCTCGTAGCGGGTTGTTTCATACTTATATACATAAACGACTGTGTATATGTGTGTGAGAGATAAAGATAGAGAGAGTTTCCCATTGATTCCGAAAACGCTGGCTTATTTTCATTAAACAAAAATATAATTTATGTGTGTGGCGGTGTTTTAAGATAGGTTTTGTATCGGGATGCCTCAAATAAAAATCCTTAATCTATAATTAAAAATTCCGGTTAAAAAAAGGAACAGTCCGATTTTCTACAAAGTTAACACTCTCATACAGCCTAACATCACATTTTAGAAGTTTTATCATCGCACAAGCAGAAGAATTCGGTTTTTTTTTTGATAAGGCAGCGGCTCGTGCGAAATGAATGTTTCTGTTTAGGGCACAATTGAACCGTGATAGTTGACTTTTGAATTTTAAATTTTAATTCAAGCCATTATATAAAAATAATTGTATAAAATCGACAGTAGGTTCTCTACAGTGCAATGTAGACTACAATATACTTTGGTCACTGTGGGAAGGCGTGTAACGCTTTCTATCGGTGCATTGGGTTAAGTCTTCAACTGTAGCAGGCAATCAATCGATTTGATTGAAAAATGGGCAATTTCATCGATTTCGATAACAATGAAAGTGTGATATGGAACATTCGCTGATCCTCGTTTAATCCCGGACAACGTTGTGTCTCCCTGCTAGTATCACACACACACACACACACACACACACACACACACATATATATATATATATATATATATATATATATATATATATATATGTATGTAAGTGAGATGTCTCCCTATTAAAATTTCTTAGATAATCTTTTTAAGACTAACATAGGTATTCTCTTTTATAATCTACTAGCATTTCAACCCGGCGTTGCCCGGGTGTTTGGAGGTTTATGTTAAGCAAAAAAAAAATAAATAAAATAAAAATAAAAATAAAAAACGGTCAATTTTTTTTTAACTTTGACCCCTATTATGACCCCTTAATATTTATTGCTTTGGGCTCAAATCAAGTTATTAAGTTAGATCTATGTCCGAGGAACCTTTATCTAAAATTTCAAGTGTTTAGACCCAAAATTTGCGGAGGAGTTTGATAGAGTTCTCAAAGGTCAAATCGTTGAACTTTGACCCTTAACAGAAAAATTTCTGCCCGAAAACTGATTGCAAAAATTGTCCCAAATCTCAGTACCCTGAATATCAAATGTCGAGTCTGTAGACTGAAAATTGACAGAGTTATTGAGTAGGAAAATGTACACAGACACACACACAGACACGTTCACTGTTATATATATATATATATATATATATATATATATATATATATATATATATATATATATATATATATATATAGATTATCGAAATGTATATAAGCCCATGTGTGCTCGAGAGTCAAAGATTTTGAAGAATGGCTATTAATGTAACGAAGCGGTGCGCTCTCTTGGTAACATATCGCTAACGGACGCGTGTGAGAAAATCAGCAGCAGCTGTAGGAAAGCTATCTAGAGAAAATATTAGCAGCAGCAGTCGTTAAAGCACGTATGCAAATTGGCAAGTGTGTACGAGCTGACGTCACGGGAAGAAGGAAGAGAGAGAAAAAGGGCATCATATGATCGAGAAACAAGAGGAAAGAGCGTAACGGCGAAAATGGACGTGTGAAGTGGAAAGCGAGAAAACACTGGATAAAGCCGCCATCAAATGGCGGGGACAGAGACTTTTAAAAAGCATATGCGTGTGTGTGTGAAAAGACTTTTGAAAAATAATGAAATGCGTTGTTTTGTAAAAACCACAAATAAATGCATTTCATTTGCATTTCCAAAAATGCCGAATCGGATGTTTGTCTGTTTGTTTTTCGAATCGGATGTTTGTTTGGTTTTTGTGTGTGTTTGTTCCTTTGCGATAAAGTTGCAGACGATTCAGTTTTAACAGTCACGCTACACTGACCATCATGCGTTTAGCAAATCATATCTACATTTCATTTCTAAAAACACATCACTGCGTTATACTTATTGCTTAGCGGTCATGTATTTTCGGAAATTAAATATAGATATGATTTGCTAAACGGATGATAGTCAGTGTAGCGTAGCTGTTAAAATTTAACCATATCATTACTGGGACACAACGGTGTCTGCTACTTTATCAAAAAAAAAAACAAAAAAAAAAGGAATAAAAATCCGACTCGGCATTTTCTGAAATGCAAATGGAATGCATTCATTTGTGGTTCTTCCAAAAAACAAAGCTTTCGGACGTGTCCTAAACATGACCAGACAAAGACAGAGTACCACGTGTTCGACACAGCAGAATCTTGTTCAGCAGATTGGAGTACGAGAAGACTTTTGAACAAGAAGCAAAGCGTTATTCTGGAAGTACCTGTAAATAAATGTCTGCTGTTTCAACTGAAAAAGGTGAATCGAATTCTTCCTTAGTCTTTGTTTCCTGCGACTGTCTGCAAACAACGTGTTGGGTCCCGAGTGTTGACATGTAATGACTACGTCACATATTCAAACGCAGAGTACTCGCCTGTATATATATATATATATATATATATATATATATATATATATATATATATATATATATATATATATATATTATATATATATACATATATATATACATGTATACATATCTAAATAAATAAATAAATATATATATATATATATATATATATATATATATATATATATATATATATATATATATATACATATGACAGCCCCTTTAAGAAATTCGTTTCTTATCGTTGAGCACTTTCAGTTGAATTAAAGTCGGTCAATTTAGCTCTTATGCATAGATCATCGTATAACGATTAAATCCCTGTCTGACTGACGTAAATGAACATTTAAAATTAAAATGTTTAAATCCAACGTTATTTCACGTGGTTAATGGTAGCCGAATCGATTAGGTCTTCGCTAATCGAGCCAGAGATGTCTCGTGTTGCGGGGTTCGAATCGTTCGACTGGTGTTAATCGTGACACCCTGCACTGAAGATTCACGAAAGGATGAAACACTAGTGTCTGTAGGTATTTAATTATTATAGTAAAAAAATAATTATATATATAATTATACTTTTACTATAAGAACAGGCTAGTATATATACTATATTATATATTTACTATAATAACAGGCTAGTATATATATATATATATATATATATATATATATACTAGCCTGTTATTATAGGAAATATATAATATAGTATATATACTAGCCTGTTCTTATAGTAAAAAAAATAATTATATATATATATATATATATGTGACGTCTGTGCTGTTGCGTCCATCGCCAAACCGGAAGTGACGTAGGTTTAAATGAATTGAAAAGAGGGAGATTACTTTGGAGAATATCGACGAAAAAAGTGACTCCTCCCTGTATATAGCTATTCTTGGAAAATTTATAAATGAAAAAATGTTTAAATTTTTCGAAATGATTACGAAAAATTTGTAACAAATAAGGAAATACACTATATGATGTACTTATTCAATATTTTGTTGTCTTGATTTTTGCCAAAATATTATATGCATGCGCAATTATGAAAACTGGTACTCATGAAGCTTAAATAATTGAGTCAATTAATTTGGACTGATTTTATTGGTGTATGAACATTACTGGAATTTTAACATATAAAAATTTCTGCTAATAATAATAATAATAATAATAATAATAATAATATATGTGTGTGTGTGTGTTTGTGTGTGTGTGTTTGTGTGTGTGTGTGTGTGTGTGTGTGTGTGTGTGTGTGTGGCATTGTCTGTCTGTCTGTCTGTGTGAGGAACGGTTTCCACCAAACTACTTTGTAAATATTTTATCTACAGATTTAAAACTTGACATATAGTGGATTTAAAACTTCTGGAACAAATTCGATTTGGTTTTCGGCTAATAAACAAAAAAACTGCTAAGGGGTTAAAAAAAAAATTTTTTAATGGAATTTGGCAGGCTTAAGTCAACTTAAAGTGTTTTTCTACGCATGCGCAAATCTGTTTATTTTTAACTATTTCTTATACGTCTGATGATAACTGAAACTGTTGCAACTAAGGTTCCAGTGTTTAATGTTTTGGTTTCGATTCTAAATTATGACACTCAAGTCATATATTTTCTAATTTTGAAATCACTAACATACATTATGGTATAATATAATAATCAGTAGAAGATTTGGCTGCTTAATAATAAACACGAAATCTATATGGAATATAATATCATATTTAAGCGTATTTTAAGGCCGGGCAACGCCGGAAGGGCACTACTACATATTGTGTCCATACATACAATATATTGGCCTGCAAATAAAAAGAAAAAAATGCACAATAGTTTGATAACATTCAAAACAAAAATCATTCGTTTTTTTTTTCATGATAAAAAAAAGAAAACAAATCAATAAAAATCTTATTTGTGAAATAAATATTTTATTTGAGTATTTACTGGCTGAGCGAAACAATTTGAATTGGCCAGTGGTTCCATGTATAAATAAGATAATAAATAAATAAATACTGATTATAATTTCAACAGTAAATTAAGACGTTATTTAAGATATTTTATATCACAACTCTCGGGGTCGACACACTTTTTCAAAGGAGGCGTCCATGTTTATAGATGTATAACTAACTGAATCGATGTATATACACCTGTACGTATATAAAATTAGGCATGCGTATATTTAGTGCTTCTTTGGAATAATAATGAAAACCAAAAGTCGAAACATTGAATTTCAATAAAAACCAATGATATCTAGTTAATTGCTTAATTGTCGAAATTAATTATCCCAAAATTACAAAACAAATGCTAAATAGAAAATTTGTTATTACGGAACATAGTTTTAGGAATAGACTGCAAGTTATACTTAAAAAACAGACACGAGTTCGTATCCTAGCAAAGAAAGGAACTGCAATGCGTGTTGTTAATATTTTAATGGCGGATTAATCAATCGTGAAATCGTGAAATTACAGGTTTCATATAATAATGCAGTAATATGTTACTAATTTCGACATATCAATTAAGTGAATAACATTACTTTTAGTTGAAATTGACAAAAAAATATGCAGACACCATTTTTTTTTTTTAATGGAAATTCAATTTTTCGGTTTTCGACTTCTGTTCTTATTTCGAAGAAGCGCTATATATATATATATATATATATATATATATATATATATATATATATATATATATACATACATATATATATGTATATATATATATTATACATACATATATATATGTATACATATATATATGGTACATATATGCATATATATATGTATATATATATATATATATATATATATATATATATATATATATATAGATAGAGAGAGAGAGAGAGAGAGAGAGATAGATAGATAGATAGATTCCGAGAAGAAAGATATCCAAAAATTAAGAATAATTGAATTTCAACAAGGGTTGTTGCTAGTGCTCAATCAAAGAGAGCAAATTATATTTTTTTAATTTTCCTTTATGCAAATACAGTCATATGTTATTACGGTGTGCAGACCGTTTCGATCACAACTGATTTTCCTGATGAAATCAAATATGACTGAAACGGCCTGCACATCGTAGCAAGAAATGACTGTATTTACATAAAGAATAATATATATATATATATATATATATATATATATATATATATATATAACAGATGTAACAGAGCGCGTATGGCGGCTATGTGGAAATACGGAGCCATAAGCGAAATGACGCCACGGTAGGACAGAGAAAGACTATAAAAAAGAGAAATAGGCCGTTTAAGAGGACGATCACGTTCGAGAGAACGATCACATGAGTGACGTCACAACCGAAACGAGAAGTCAGGCGTGGTGGGAGAATAGAAAAATAAATGTCGTTGTTACAAACAAAAAAAAAAAGAAAAAAGAGTCGAGTAATCACTTGTCTTATGTTCTTTCCGTGCGTAAACATGGGTAACGTTATAGCAAAGGAGTAACAAGACTTAAAAAATGATTATCGTGAGAACATGAGATGCCTATTAGAAATGACGTTGCTTGTGCATGATAATTGTTTATTTAAAAAATTGCTAAAAAAAACTATCGCGTACTCACGTGCCAAGTTTAAATTAGTAACAAAAATTCAAAAATTACGGAAAATGATCGAGTTGAAGATCTGCTGGTACTATTAATCACAAAAATAAAACATCGCTATTACGTATATTTTTGGTCTGGAATTTTGTCATTTGAAGTCGCGGAAGTTAACCCTCTATGACCTGAATTATGAAGTTGTTGATTAAAAAAAATATTTCCTGTTAATTTTAGATGAGGGCAAACTAAATATAAGCAATGGACAGTTGCAATTTGAAGGTATCTGGCATCTACCCAGATACTGAACTAATACGTACAAGGCGTGTTTGAATCAATTCCTATTCTATACGTTAATTTACGACTGAACGAATTAGTTATACCAGGTCATAAAGGGTTAATTGAAAAAAAAGGGAGATAAGTAAACTTGTTATATGGAATTGGACGCAGTAAGAGAAACTAATAAATTTAAATTATTTAATAAATTTTGTCTTTTTCTTGTAATTATTTGTCGTAATTTTGAGAATGTTTCCTCATTACGACATGACACATAATTGCTTGACAGTGTGTTTTATTGTAAATTCATTTTTTATGATATCCAACAATAGAATCTATAAAATTATATGAACAAAAAAAAAAAAACTTTAGTGACTAGTGATTCGTTTACAGACTCCTCTATTTATACGTCGATTAATTTCTCGCAATTATTGCATCGATTTCATTCAAAGAATTTATGCTTATATTATTCATCATCAATTTATGCTTATTATTATTCATCATCAGTTGTTAACCATATAAAAACTGATTCGTGTATATATATATATATATATATATATATATATATATATATATATATATATATGTGTATGTATATATATATATACATATACATATATATATATGTGTATGTATATATATATACATATATATACATATATATATGTGTATATATATATATATATATATACATATATATATATATATATATATATATATATATATATATATATATATATATATATATATATATATATAGCCGTTCTTCTTATCTTTCTCAAGCACAGTCTTCCTTTCTATGTTGGTTTGGAAAAACTGTAAAGTTTTTTTGTTTTTTTTTTTAATATTAGGCTTTCTCTGTGTAGCAGCCAAATGAACTAAAGAAAATGCTATTCGTTATGGGCTCCGAAACGCGCGTAAGACGGCAAAAAAGAAAATGTAGACATTCGCATGGAAAAAAAGTAAAGAAAATAAACGAGTGTTTTTCATGAAAGTCAGACTGAGCTGACTTTCATGAAAAACACTCGTCTAGCCAAAACCACTATCAATAATTTCCCCCCCACTCTTTATCCGTCCCTAAACCTAAACGTAGATTCCATGAACAAAGCTTCTTTCTTAACCTTTATCCTCGAGTGGTATCTGGTCTTGATAAGTGGTTATGCCTATGTAAAAAAAAAGAAAGGACTACACCCCTGTGGAACTCTGTTCCATTTTCATGCTTTCGAACTGACTACAATATGGTTGTCTTCAAGTCCAATGTGAACAAATTCTTGATGAGCCATTCCCTTAAGTAATCCAATTTACCAAATTTTCACGATTAACGATTACTAAGATATTTTCACATCGACTACAGTACACTCATCACCCTTATTAATAATAAATGACGAAATGCTATATTCCAAATTTCAAGATGTTGACCCTCTTACCGTTTATTTCTTTAAGTACGTTGACACTCACAATTTTGGCAGTTAATTTTTGAATTTATTCCACCCTTAACTCATCAGGAGAAAAGGAACTTATCAACCTAAATAAAAAAATAAATAAATATAGCCATGATTACATCTTGAAATTTGGAAGATAGAATTTTATTGTTTATTTGTTATATGCTCTGTAGTACCATTGAGCTTCATAAATTAAAGGACTAGTAGAAATAAAAGGTGAAATATAATTGAATAAACACATTCCCCCATAAACATATATAGAAAGATATATATCTATCTAAAGATATATGTATGTGTGTGAGTGGGGGATAAGCGTTTTTTACTTATAGTAAAGCAATAATATTTTATAAAGCTTAGCTTTTGATTACGTTACCGACAATGCGGAAAAATATGTTAACTAGGTAACCCTAAGTCCGTATGGCAAGGTTGGAAATCACTCTCGTTTTTAATCACATTAGCCTTTACATTTTAGTGACAACAATCCTCCCTTTGAAGTGAAAAGACGTTAAAAAAAAAAAAAGCAAATGTCAATAATTATTATTAAAAAGAAAATGTTTCTTCTCGTGATGCATGCTTAAAAAGTGTCTCAACCCAAGATTTTTCGATAAAATATCTTACGGAAAAAAAACAAAAAACAACACTAGTAATACCAGTGAACATCTGAGAAGTTACAAAAAAAAATATTGGGCAGGTTTAATTATAGACAACAAACCGAAAAAGGTTGTCACGAAACAAATATATGACAAATAAATGTTACCAAAGGCAAGATAAGTTACTCTTCTACCTACCTGGATAAGTTTTTAGTGTTTTAACTAATTTTAAAGCTGTTTATGAAGTTTAAAACGCAAGTAGTGCCGAGCGCGTAAGTTAAAACGACACCAAAGATGGTGGGCATAAGGCTGTAACCTTTGAAATATAGATAATCTCTCAAAGCTCGAAAATAAAAAAATACTAATAGAAATCCACCAAATCCATCATCTATTACTGTGACGTTCATTGTGTGGATTCATAGCGGTATTTTGTTTTATTTTTGAGTTTAAAGCGATTCTCGCGACTGTCATGTTTGACATTTTTGTTGTCGTTTTAACTTAAGGACTCAATGCTACTTGCGTTTCCCAATTGAATAAACGCTATGAAATAAGTTAAAACACCAAAAACTTATCCAGGTAGGTAGAAGAGTAACTTATCTAACCCCTTGAGAACATTTATTTGTTATATTGTTATATTGTTTTAAACCATTTTTTTCGGTATGTTGTCCATGGTGAAACATGCCTAAGCGGTTAATAATTTAAATAAATATTTCATCTTGAGAAAGAAAATATCCTCAAGTTTTTGTGTCACTCGGAAAATGAAACTCCTTAAAAGTCCGTCAAAAGAAATGAAAAAGAAATAACCCACAAATTCATCGTGATTGAAAAAAAAAAGGAAAGAAAAATGATTTCTAGATGCTCCAATTCGATATCGTTTTCATTTCAGTAAATCAAATTTTAGTAAAAATGTTCTATCGCCAAATGTCAAAATTGTTCATAATATTATATGTATTTATATATATATATATAAGTCTCTGTGTTGGTATGTACAAAACGAAGTCTGATGACGCTTTTAATATTGTAAATCCTCAGAAATAAATAAATAAAATAAATAAGTAACAATATCCGGAAGCAGTAAGCTATCACTTCCGGTATGGATGAATGAGATCAGCAAAGAGTGTTATTATCTTCAGAATAATGTTTCTTATTTTGTTTTGTTTTGTTTTTTTTCTTTTATACAAATGGCTGCCGGGCGACAGCGTATGAAGATCATAAATCCAGGGTTGATTCTAATAAACTTGGACAATCTGTAGAGAGTTTATTTTCTCTGGGATCTTCAGGAATCCAGATTTTGGCTACCATTGTGTTGTTGGGGCCTAAGTGTGGCTTCTTCTCGTCTTTCCAAGATAAAGAATGTCCTTCCAAGGGGGGTAAGCCGTAACGGTCGCTCTCGTCCGTTAAACCTAGAAAGAATGAAAACAAAAAGAAATCTTAAAGATTTGCGTTCAGTTTTTTTTTTTTTTTTTGTTTCAAACAATCATTTCAGGAAATAACAAATTCTCATCACTTTAAAATAATATAGAACTAAATTATTTATCTATCTATCTATCTATCTATCTATTAAATAAAAGGAGCTTTGTCTGTGTGTGTCTGTGTGTGTTTGTTCCCTATGTACTCTAAAACGGCTGGGCCAATCCTTATGAAATTTCACACGGAGGTACTTAATGTGTCTGGCAGTGTCCTTAGATAGAAATGCTTTATTACCACACAATGCTACACATAAAACCAACAGTAGGTTCTTTGATATGACAGGGGCGCGTTCGAAATGAATGTTTCTGTTTCAAGCACAATTTCACCATCATATTTTACTTTTTCATTTTAAACTTAAATTTGAGCCATAAATCACCGCACAAGCAGTAAAGCCAGGCATATCAAATCAACAGTAAGTTCTTTGATATGACAGGGGGTGCGTTCGAAATGAATGTTTCTGATTAGAGCACAGTTAAACCATGACACTTGACTTTTGCCTATTAAACTCTAATTCAAGCTGTTATATATAAAATTTAAAAAAAAAAACAGTAGGTTCTTTACAGTGCAATGTTGACTACAATTTACTGTGAACTAAGTCACTGTGGGAAGTACACCACGATGGATCCCCAACTAAAGACGGCAATCGATTTAACTGAAAATAGTAGACTTCACCAACTTTGATGACAATAAAAGCATGTGTGAAACGTTCGTTGATCATCATTCAATCCCGGGCAACGTCGGATCTCTGTGCTAGTATTTAATAGTTCTTTCACAATATTAGAATTGCCTATCTAATTTAATTTTAGGCAAATTTTGCACAAAATTATTACAAAAGGATAAATAATTTAGACAATTTTCAAAAGGAAAATTGTTACCAAAATCATTTCATGAATATAAGTAACATTTCGTTTTTCTTTTTTCACGAAAATATTTGATTTTCATATTGGTGAATATAAAGGTTTTTATATGAAATATAGATTTCTTTAACAGAAGAAACTAAGATTTTCATCAGATTAAATTAAGAGGTGTAGGCGAACACTATTAATCTACCAGAGAAACCTTTGTGTTAACTGAAATAAAATAATTATATATATATCATTCGATTATATATGTGAATTTAAATACACACACACCCACACACACCCACACACACACACATATATATATATATATATATATATATATATATATATATATATATATATATATATATATATATATATTGTCATGAGCATGTTTCAATCGGCTAGCTACTAGTAACCAGAGAGCTCTTCCAACAATACAGCTTATACGTAAAGAACCTAATATTTTCATTGTAAAATTTGCTTTCGTATAAGCTGTATCGAATCAAGAGGTCTCTAGTTACTAGTAGTCGACCGAAACATGTTTATGACCGTGTAGCAACATGCTTATGTAAAAACAAATCCATCATCTATCAGCGTGATGTTCATTGTGTGGATTTATATCAGTATTTTGGTTTTATTTTCGAGTTTTAAGTGATTCTCGCGACTGTAAATGTGTCAGTCTCATGTGTGAGATTTTTGTTGTCGTTTTAAGTTAAGAACTTGAAACTAATTGCGTTTTCCAATTAAAAAAAAACGCTATAAAATAAGTTAAAATGCTAAATACTTATCCAGGTAGGTAGAATAGTAACATATCTTACCATTTGGAAATATATATATATATATATATATATATATATATATATATATATATATAGTCTTGGAAATTTTTAACGTTTAAAACTATATATATATATATATATATACATGTATATATACATTCAAAAACCTATTTAATTTTTATATTTTTTATCATTCGTTGGAATACTATTTAGTCACTAAGTCATTTAATCACCTGCAATCAATGCAGGTGATTAAATGACTTTCTCCTCTCTCTCAAAACTTGATATAAGATCTAGTTTCCTACTCTAAGTTAATTTTGATAACCTATTCATGCTATAAAAAATATCTATTTGCTCTATCTAGTATATTGAGCAATTTTATTTAGCTGGGATAGTTTTATATAAAGTATTACATCGAATAATATTTTGTAAGACAGATAATCACTGGATTGGCACGCCAGTAGATTTATTGTATTTCATTATTCAGAATAATTATATATATATATATATATATATATATATATATATATATATATATATATATATATGTATATATATGTATATATATACATATATATATGTACATATACATGTATATATATATGTACATATATATATGTATATATATACATACATATATATATATATATATATATACATATATAGATATATATATATTATGAAAAAAACAACTAAAGAATCATTTACAAACATACCCATTCCTGTGTCTCAATACATCTTCTATCATATGTGATCAGTTTTCTATAATAGTCAATCATATAGGAGCCTATTCGTAACCAGACACACACACAGACGTTCGGCTTTATATTATATAATATATATATATATATATATATATATATATATATATATATATATATATATAATCTAGTTCATAAATAGAACACGAAACAATACTTTTCTTTAAGGAATACAAGTAGTGTTCATCTTGCAACAGTAAATTATATATATATATATATATATATATATATATATATATATATATATATATATATATATAGAGAGAGAGAGAGAGAGAGAGAGAGAGAGAGAGAGAGAGATTGTGCTTCTGTTTTTCTTCATTGAACCCAAATACATTGTAGAATATCCGTTTTTTAATCTTGGCTTCTTTTAGGTTTTTCAATATATATGTGCAAAATAGCAATTTTTTTTGAGAAAAAAATAACTGTACATTTTTGTATACCCTGTCGCATCATATATTTGTCGTAGATTTTTTAATTTACTTAATTTAATTAAAAAATTTTCAATTGCTATATCTTTGTATATTGAGCTTTTTATCTGAATTGCCTTTTCTCATAAATATTGATACTAATATTTACATGGACTATAATTTTACAGTATTATACAAATGTATAACCTGAAACTATTTCAAAATTTTAGTTAATATATATTTATATTTATATATATATATATTTATATATATATATATATAAATATTTATATATATATATATATATATATATATATATATATATATAAGTTTGGTGGTTAAATTTTAAATTCTGAAAAAAATCAACATATAAACACATATTCGAATTAAGAATTTATTGTTTGACAAAAGGAATATATAGAAGGGGTTAGGTTAATTTACTTAATCCATGGATTTTCAATAGTGACTCATATAATTATTGTCTTATCTCGCTTATATATATATATATATATATATTAATTGCCATATAAATTTCCTAACCATATTACTTAATCATATTCACGCATTGAGCACTGTTAAAATAAATACTGAAAATCTATAAGTAAAATATTATATATGCCTTCTAAATTTTAATTTAGGGAATATATATATATATATATATATATATATATATATATATATATATGTATATATATACTGAACAATAAATACTGAAAATTTACGCATAAAATTATATTTTCACATATTAATTCAAATATATATATATATATATATATATATATATATATATATATATATATATATATATATATATATATATATAAAGACTGGAAAAATATATTTTACAGATATATGAATATTTCCTTAATTTGCAGAGTTCAAAGAATGCATTCTTTTCAGCAAGGGAAATATATTAGCAAATGAATATTAGAATATTATATGCGAATGAATTTGCTGCTACTGGCATTAATTGAAACAGCATTGAATGAAAGCTAGTCTTAAGGAAATTTAAGTATTTCTTACTTGAGATTCCTGTTTGACAATAACTTCATGAAAAATACATTTCTACAGTCTTAAATTTGTATTCTTTTTAACAAGCTCTATTTCCTATCTTGGTTGCATTGAGCTTCTTTTATTTCGTTGGGATTGCTGTAGAAATATCAATATTTATATTAAGTCCAGATTTACAGAATATCTTGGCTTCTTAACTTAATCTTTACTGATTGTTCATGTATATATATATATATATATATATATATATATATATATATATATATATATATATATAAGGAGAGAAAGAGAGAAATGTTATTTATTTGTTTTTGTTTTTGCGGTCGTTTTTGTATGGATTCAATTATTTATACGAAAGTGCATGTTTACTTAAATGCGAGTTGAAAATAAATTTCCCTTTCGTACGCCCTCCAAATGGGAAGCGGCATATATACTATTTTTAAAATAAAATTTTCAAATGAATAATTATATTTTAAAAATAATATATATTGTTTTATTTTTTTTAATATAATTGGATAATTATACTTTATATATATATATATATATATATATATATATATATATATATATATATATATATATATATATGCCGATTGCCGCTCCCCATATCGGGTACCAATTTGGTTAAAGGGAAAATTATTCCCAACTCGTATTTAGGTAGAAATGCATTTCCATACGTAATTGAATTCATTCAGAAACGTATCGCAAAAACAAAAACAAAAACATGTATATATATATATATATATATATATATATATATATATATATATATATTTATGTATATATATACGTATATATCTACATAAATATATACATATATATATACATAAATATATATATATACATATATATATATATATTTATGTATATATATATATATATGTATATATAATATATACTTATATATATATATATATATATATATATATATATATAAGTATATATTATATATACGACTGTGACATATTACAACCCTTCAGTGTGGCTAGTAGTGATGATGGGATGATTCCACTATTTTTCCAGATTCCGATACAATTACCGATTTCAATTCCGATTCTTTATAAATCTCTAAATATTGAACTATAAAAGTATTGTTTTGTCCCTATTAACATAAAAACACATCTTAAATGTGCCTATATATTGTCAAACGTAAAACACACTTGCGGGGAAGTGGGGGGGGGTCTAGAGATTTTAGTTTTACTGGAAGTTTAAATCAATAAATATATTTTTATATTATTACTACTACAGTGTAAGATGTTTCTTAAACCAAAATTAAATTAAAAAAAAAATAAGTTATGGACGATTTTGGCATCGGAAAATAGGCTCAAATTTTTCCGATTCCGATACCGATTCCGATACCGATTCCGATTAATCGTTCCAAGACTAGTGGCTAGATTATAATAAGAAAGTCTTCTGGCAAAGCAAAAAGAGAGTGCGTGGTGAGGAGAGTTGAGGATGATGCGTGTATGAGCGCGTGTGGGAGCTTGTGCGTGCATGAGCTGCAAACAGTAGAGAGATAAATGTCAAAGGCGCATTGGTTTGAAAAGGTGGGGGCGTGGTGTTTGTAGAAACAGACTGGCCTACAGCAGCCAATCGCATCGCAGCTACTTATTCTCAGATCGATATTGAAAAGACGTTATTCCTTTTCTGTGTTTCCAATAGAGGAATTTCTTGGGAACGCAGCAGATGGCATGAGTCTGTTCAGGATAAAAAGGAGGAAAGAATAGAACGAGAGAAAGAAGAAAAGTTGGGAGAGGAAAGATATAGCGATGGATAGACGATAGATTTGAAAAAGAAGCGGACATTTTTTTTTTGCTCGATAGGTTTTAATAAGACGCATATTTGTGTAAACAAAGCAGAATACGCGAACAAGTATTTATAGAAAGAAATGAAAATCCAACAAGATGGATTGATATATATATATATATATATATATATATATATATATATATATATATATATATATATATATATATATATATATATTTGTGTGTAAAGAAAACAAACTACTGTATTTCAATCAGATAACAATATTATATAAATACATGTAAAAAAATGCTAATAGATCATATATATATATATGTATATATATATATGTGTGTGTAGGTGTGTGTGTAAATATGTATATATATGCATTTATATATATATACACGTATTGACATATGTGTATATATATATATATATACAAATATATATATATAAATATGCATATATATAAGTATATATGTATACATGTATATATATATATATATATATATATATATATATATGTAAATAAATATATGTGTATATGCTTATATATAAATATATATATATATAGGTATATGTTTTTTCCTAAACTTACGATTTTTACATTTTCTTAATGTTTCGATGATAAAATAAAGTTATTTGTGACTTTTCTTCCTCATCTTTTATCTAATATATATATATATATATATATATATATATATATATATATATATATATATATATATATATATCGGTCGTCATCATGAATAATTATGTTAAACGTGTTTCTTTTCTGTTTCATTTATATACATAATTTAGTATGTTGTTTTATTTGATTTTGGTTGTTATTTAATCGTTTAATTTTATTAACATTGTGTGGGAGGGAAGGATAAGAAAAGTCGTTTTTATTTATTTTTTATTTGTAGTTTATATTATTAAAATAAGTATATATATATATATATATATATATATATATATATATATATATATATATATATATATATATTAAGTAATGTGATTGATAATTTAATTGATTGATAATTAGCTCTAGGATATTTACCTATCGAGCTTATTATATATCTAAATTACAACGAGAACTTTCTCTTTCCTGTATTTTAATTAAACTAGTAATTTCACTGTTACATTGAAATACACTCAGCTATTTAGACTACTGCTCTAATCTCCTTTAAATTATATATATATATATATATATATATATATATATATATATAATATATTTATATGTATATATATGTGTATATATATGTATATATATACATATATATATGTATATATACATATATATACATATATATATGTATATATATACATATATAAATATACATATATATATATACATATATAAATATACATATATATATATACATATATATAAATATACATATATATATATACATATATATAAATATACATATATATATACATATATATAAATATACATATATATATACATATATATAAATATACATATATATATACATATATATAAATATATATATATATATATATATGTATATATATATATATATATATATATATATATATATATATATATATATATATATGTATATATATATATATATATAGTTTTTTAAATATGTATTTGGGGCACCAAATTGGTCAAAGGTAAAATTATTCCGTACTTGCATTTAGGTAAAAATGTACTTCGTATAAATAATTGAATTCATTCTAAACGTATCGCAAAAACAAAAAACAAATAACACACACACACATACATATATATATATATATATATATATATATATATATATATATATATATATATATATACACACACATATATGCTAATTGTGTTAGTAACCGTGTTGAAAGCTATTTTATTAATGTTGAATTCTACATTCTTGATTAGCATTTAACCGTCTAAGTTTAATTTTTGTATCAATCATTTCGCGACTTAATTTAGTGTTAGTGGTTAATACATTTCTTATTTCCATTGAATTATTTATATATAAGAAATAATATGGCGTTTAATGGTTCTGTTTTCAGATATATGATATTTGAGGCATCTGAATAGTGTTGCTGTTGTATGACCAATATATATATATGTATATATATATATATATATATATATATATATATATATATATATATATATTGTTATCCGTGTACAGTATTGTTTCGCTGTATCACAGCTCATCAGTGCTGCTAGACAGGCAACTATCTCAAGCCAGGATCAAATAATATATGTATATATACATATGTGTGTGTGTGTGTGTGTGTGTGTGTGTGTGTGTGTGTGTGTGTGTGTGTGTGTGTGTGTGTGTGTTATTTGTTTTTTGTTTTTGCGATACGTTTAGAATGAATTCAATTATTTATACGAAGTACATTTTTACCTAAATGCAAGTACGGAATAATTTTACCTTTGACCAATTTGGTGCCCCAAATACATATTTAAAAAACAATATATATATATATATATATATATATATATATATATATATATATATATATATATATTTCGTAAATAGCTGAATTCATTCAAAACGTATCGCAAAAGCAAAAACAAAAAAAAAATTAAGTAAATCGCGATATATCAAAACAGTCGGCGAGATAAGGAGTTTAGGCTCATTACCGTGGGGTCCCGATTTCGAATTGCGCAAGATTCATTCACCCTGATGAGTCGAGACGACGAAACACGCGTCAGTTGATAATTATCTTTTAAAAACAATATATATATTCCCCATCTTATCCCCAGGTAAAGGTAAAAATGCACGTTCGTAAATAATTGAATATGAAATCACTTTTTTATTCACCCTATTCCCTCTGTTTCACTTTTTTTTTTTACCAAGTAAGATCTATAACTTACTTGTAGTTTCATTTAATTCTTTTGCAAGCAAAATCCGATCACGCATTTTGCTAAATCCTATCCTTTGATGAGAAGGAAAGTATTTCTTTGAAACTCCGTGGATTAAGGACTATCCATTTATTTAGTGTTTCCTTTTTAAAATTAAAAATGTTTTTAACTCTTTTTCAAAGTGTTTTTTAACATGTTTTATTAACTACTAGTTCTTATATATATATATGCTTTAAACAATTATTTTATAATCACTCTACACTCTACTGCTACTGCGTACAGGCAGTCTGGCAGTCCTGTTTCACAGCAAAACGGTAATTTGTGTGGATGAATATATATATATATATATATATATATATATATATATATATATATATATATATATATATATATATATATTACTTGGAATGTGTGTATATATATATATATATATATATATATATGTGTGTGTGTGTGTGTGTGTGTGTGTGTGTGTGTGTGTGTGTGTGTGTGTGTGTGTGTGGTGAGGTGAAGGGTGGGGCCAGATAGAGAGAAAAAGAGGGGTGGGGAGGGTTAAGAGAGATGTATTCAAGAAAACATATTTTAATTGACGCCGAAAGTTTTCTAACAAATCGAATAATTGTCACACATGGATTAATTTGATAAAAGACAACAAAAAAAATCGAACGTGTCTAGCAATCAATTCACTCGCATAATCGATATCTCTATAAAACTAGCAGAACCTAGTTTTGGTATGAAAATATATGGCAATTGCGTCCTTACGATGATGAAACGTGGGAGATTCTGTCTAACTCAATTGTCATCTATTTTCATAATTTACGATAATTTAACATTGATCGCTGTTGACGTAAATAATGAAAATCTCCTCATAATATTTATGTGAACACATGAAATCAGATTTTTATATATATATATATATATATATATATATATATATATATATATATATATATATATATGTATATATATATATATATATATATATATATATATAGTAAGTAAGTAATAAAATCTAAAGTGGATGAAACGCGGAATATTAAGTGTAGCTTAATCGTCATATATATTTTATAAATTACTACCTAGCTCTACCTACGTATTGAGCACTGTTGAAGTAAATACTTAAAGTTTACGCATAAATTTATACTTTCGTATATTAATTTTATGTGAGTAAATGCAGTAGTTATATATATATATATATATATATATATATATATATGTAAAAGCGTGATATATATGTGTGTGTGTGTGTGTGTGTGTGTGTGTGTGTGTGTGTGTGTGTGTGTGTGTGTGTGTGTGTGTAAAAGCGGTATCTCCTGAAGAGGTCTCTAGTTGCTAGTAACTAGCTGATTGGAACATGCTCTTGAATGTGTATCGACATATAATTGCTTATGTTAAAACAAATAAAAAGTATATATATATATATATATATATATATATATATGAGTGTATATATATATATATATACACACACTCATATATATACATATATATGAATACACACACACACATACACACACACATATATATATATATATATATATATACATATATACATATATATATATATATATATATATAGCCAAGTGCAAATGCGATTCAAACAATTTCGTCTAATGAGACGTTCAAAATCTTAACAAGATCTCGCAATTGGAATACCTGAGTTAGTGGATGAATGTTGGCATCCGGTAGGTGCTCCATCCCCAGCTAGAATAAACTGATAAGAATATTGATAGAATATACAAAAGACACAGCATATATATATATATATATATATATATATATATATATATATATATATATATATATATATATATACGTAACGTGAGATTATTGTTTCCCAGAGGTTATATAACCGATGAAATGTAACAAGGTTAATATAAGAGGTATCAATACCGAAGTAGAACAGGTTACACTGTTTATTTGTCTTTACATAAGCAGTAATATGTTGCTACACAGTCATGAGCATGTTTCGGTCAGCTAGCCACTAGTAACAAGATTGCAAACTTTGCTTTCGTATAAGCTTAAACACCGGAAGAGATCTCTAGTTACTAGTAGCCAGCCGACCTAAACATGCTCATGGCTGTGTAGCAACAGATTACTGCTTATCTAAAAACAAATAAAGAGTATATATATATATATATATATATATATATATATATATATATATGATAATTGCGTATACACGCAGTATAATATATAATATACATCTAATATATAAGATGTATATATAACAATATATAATATAATAAATATATAATATAATATATATTTTACATATAGTATATTATATATGAAATATATAATATATATAATATATAATATATATAATATATAATATGTATATACGATATATTATAATATGTATATATATATAATATAAAATATATAATATATGTATATATATACATAATACATATATAATACATAATATATATATATAATACATAATATATATAATACATAATATATATATATATATAATATGTAATACACGCATAAATGCAACAGCATTATTAATATTATTATCATTAGTAGTAGTATTATAATTATTATTTTTGTTGTTGTTATTGTTGTTATTGTTTTCATTATCATTGTGTTGTTGTTGTTGTTGTTGTTATTATTATTATTGCTTATAATAATAATAATAATAATAATAATAATAACTAGCGGGACCTGTGGAAATTCCACAGGGGACTCATTCATACGTAATATATTAATGTTGGCATTCTGTAGATGTTCAGTGTAAATGGAGACGCTCTGATATTATTGTAGCTTTTTTGTTAAACTGCAAAAGTGTTTATTTAAGATAGCACAAACACCCAGTAAAGCGCGGTCGTAAACTACGCTTAAATATGATATTTTAATTCTTGCAGATTTCGTAGAGTTAATGTTCTATCGATTTTTATATGTTATAAAGTTGCTATTTCAAAAATAAATAAACTTGAGTTCCTGAAGCCATAATCGAAACTGAAACCAAAATTTATGAAGAATTCTTGTTAAAATTTTTTTTTTTTAAATAGATGATTTAAGTGCCATCGGCTATAATCGAAACTTGGTAAAATGATTTATGACAAGAAATAGAAGAACATAGTAATTAAACGACCCGGATGTAAGCGTGACACACAAAAGAACACACAGGCTATCGTATTAATATATCACATCACAGAAATATGTATATGCGTTTGTTAAATGGGTAAAGTTTAAATGATAGATAGATAGATAGATAGATAGATAGATAGATAGATAGATACATACATACATACATACATATATACACACACATACATACATACATACATACATACATACATACATACATACATACATACATACATACATGCATACATGACAACTGCTTACCTCGGTGACAATGAATTATGACTTTTTTTGGTTGTTCGTTAATAGAACTGTTCATATTTTCTTTGGTTTGCACGTCTGACTCGACCAGTTCGGTGAGGAAGCCGATGTAGCCGATGGCCAGCCGGAGCGTGTCCACCTTGGACAGGCGCTTCTCGTATGGCAACGTCGGAATGTGTGCCCTTAGCCCCTCGAAAGCCTCGTTAATGCTTTGCATCCTCTTGCGCTCGCGGAGGTTGGCCGCCTGCCGTTGCTGGATCTGTTGCTGGGGGCACCGACGCTTCCGGCGACGTACCTTGCCGATCCCCCCGGAGTCCGAATCACCCGTCGGTGACGGAGACGACGACGTCATATAGCTCAACTGGTCATCGCTCGGCGAATAGGCGGAAATCGAGAAATCGGGTAGAAAGTGGTGCTGGGTCGGGCCAAAATCAAGGGTTTCCATGAGCAAAAAAGCCAGCTTGATGTTGAAAGTGAGCACGCACGAATGAATAAGAATGTTGGGTGTGGTTTTGTTTGGTTTCGTTCCCCACAGGATCGGAATTTGTTTTTTGTTTTTTTTTTTTTTAGTAGGGATAAGTCAATTGTGTATAAATATGTATAAATAAATAAATATATATATATATATACATATATATAAATATATATATTTATATATATTATGTAAAATAGAATGTAGGCAAAGTGGGACTTTTCCTTCTGAATTGTAGTAGTCTTTTAGCAGGTGATTTTTTAAACGTTTATTTTTATTTAAGTATATATATATATACATACATATACTTAAACAGCTAAAAACGTATTGGTTTTCAGTGGTGTGCGCATATATTATAGTTCGATTAGATTCTTTCTACGATCCCGATGTTTTTTTCCGGGAACTTACAAACATGTACTCTTTTTTTATTTTTTGGCTATAGCTTTATATATATATATATATATATCAATGCCGATTCTTCTATTTTTTTCTTTTTTTTTACTGCAGTAAAAACATATACAAAACCTTTACAATAAATAAATGTGCATAAGATAAATACATAAATAAGTTGACTAGAGTCTTAGAGGGGGGGGGGACACATCAGCGTCTCGACGACCCCGTTGCTCGCTAAAAAAAAATGACTTTGTAGCGAAATATGTCAGTGTCTATTTATATACTTTTCACTTGATGGGGAGTGGGGTGGGGGTTACGGACGTTATGTCGAGTTTGCCTTTGTCGGTCCGGACACATCTCCGTAGGTGGGAGCAGGTCCAAGTTCCGGAGAGATAACTGCGTTTGTGTAGCCAGGGAGGGTTTGGCGAACTATTAAATTGCAGACGACGCCAATCAAGGTGTTGGCCAATCAGCTGGCGTCTAGCGGGCACATGGCGTTCGAGAAGTGACGAATCACTAGCCGGCGTGTGCCTGGCACGCTGTCGTCAACCAATCACGGCGCAGCACACTTATAGTCATATCATTTATTTTATTTGTTTTTTTTTTTTGTTTTTTTTTGTTTTTGCATGGTGTTAAATAACAATGATGATGATGATGACGACGATGATGATGATGATATTAATAACAATAATAATAAAAAGATTTGAAATGCGCCCCCGAAAAGTAAAGTTTGTTAAGTGTTTAAGATTTAAGTGTAACTTTATTTCGCTTACGGTGGGAGGTAGCAACCGGGCGAGAAAGTTTCTACTGGTACCTTCGGACAAAAGAACAAAAAAGATTTAATACTAACAATAATATCTTTTCTCTTCTTTCAAGGGTGCCGAAACGCGCACGTGTCCCATAATTTTCAAAATAACAACAAAATTTAAACCAGGACCGGTTAACAACCCATCTCTCTCTCTCTCTCTCTCTCTCTCTCTCTCTCTCTCTCTCTCTCTCTCTCTCTCATACATATATATATATATATATATATATATATATATATATATATATATATATATATATAACAAAAAGACCTTATAGCTCTTTAAAAACGCTAAGGTATATAACTAAGTACATAACAGCGTTTCGAGGTTGTTTATCTCGCTTAAAATAAAAAATAAATTAACAACAAATGTTATATATATATATATATATATATATACATACATATATATATATATATATATATATATATATATTCCTTTTTTTTCGTATATTCATATTCGTATTAAAACCCCTTGTGTCTATTAATTTAAAAAAGAAAATACAAGTTTATTTTTATATGGTTCGTGAAATTGCTTTCATCTGCAAAAGATCTAGCTAATTTGCATATTTTATTAGACATTCGTTTAAATTAATTAATTCCATATTCTTTTTTTTTTTTTTTCGGTTTTCTTATGGGATGATAATCTTTAGTTAACTAATATGCATAAAAAGGTTATAGTAAACACAAACCTCTTTCTTTATATATATATATATATATTTTTTTTTTAACCAAATACATACAAGGTATGCGTATACACATTTGGTTAAAATCTGCACAAAATTTTGTTCCTACCAAACTCATCAGTTAGTTTTTAGTCTGCAGACATGAAATTTAATATATAGGGTATTTGAATGCATGTGAAACCTTATATTTGGGTTTTAGCCGGGGAAATTCGGTGCAAAATGTGAAAATGAAAGAAATCAAATTTGCCAAATGAAGGTTGAACGACGGAATTACGAATATGCATGCGTAACGTAACAGCTATTAGTTTATATATTAATTTTTAACCTGGCATCAAACACGTCTTCATAGCTCAGACATTAACGGCAAAGGAAAAGTAAATCGTAAGCTAAAAGTTTTAGTTTCGATTCTCGGTAGTGGCGCACGCACGTGTCAGTTTTTTTGTTTTTTTTTTAAACTTTTTAAATCATTACTATATATTGGGTCCAATATAATATAATAATATAATACGAAATCTGCATTAATCAATATATTATATTTAAGCGTATTTTTCAACCGGGCAATGGCAGGCAGCCTGGTAATATATATATATATATATATATATATATATATATATATATATATATATATATATATATACATATACATATATATATATATATATATATATATATATATATATATATATATATAATTTATTGTTTTTATTTTTAGTGATATTAACAGCTTCGAAATGCTGTTATTTATTTACTTATATATATATATATGTGTGTGTGTGTGTGTGTATGTGTGTGTGTGTGTGTGTGTATACATATATATGTGTGTGTGTGTGTGTGATCTTTTTTGTCGAACTCGTACATCTGCACAAAATCTTGAACGGAACCCTTATTTACTCCACGGGGCTAGCGTGCTTTCTTTCTCGGGTAGAAGTTCTATTTAATTCGCAATTGTATTCTTATTCTTGTATTATATATATATATATATATATATATATATATATATATATATATATATATATATATATATATATATATATATATCATCAGGCATCATATATATATATCATCAGGCATCATATATATATATCATCAGGCAGCGACTTGACTATTCAAAAGTTCAATGAATAATCTTATTATTCATTGAACTTTTGAATAGTCAAGTCGCTGCCTGATGATATCTGTTGTTTGATTGAAACAAGTGGCTATTTGTAGCAGCGTGATGTGAGCATGTTTATATAACGATAAACAAGTATTATCAGCTCTTTTTATTGAGCACTATCTAACAACCTCGTTGAATTCATTAGTCCATTACTTTTGAATAAACAAACCCGAGTATATATATATATATATATATATATATATATATATATATATATATATATGCTTTGAAAATATGAGTCATTATTGAAAATCCATGGGTTAAGAAAATAAATATAATTCTTCTCCATATTCCTTGTTTCAAACAATAAATTCTTAACTTGAATATATTTGTATATATTTTAATCTACAGAATTTAACTTTAATCATTAAACTTTATATATATATATATATATATATATATATATATATATATATATATATATATATATATATATGCTGTTTTGTTTTGGTTTTAGCGATATGTTTTGAATGAATTCAATTATTTACGAAAGTGCATTTTTACCTAAATGCGAGTTGAGACTAATTTTCCCTTTTAACCAATTTGGTACCCCCACATGGAGAGCGGTATATATATTATTTTTTAAATGTAATTATCCACTGACACGTGTTTCGTCGTCTACAACTCATCAGAGTGGCTGTATCTAGCGAGATTCGAAATCGGGAGCCAACGGTAATGAGCCTAAACTCTTAACCCTGGACCATCTCGCCAACTGTCTGGATATATCTATAGTCATCCACATACAGTACTGTTTCGCTGTATCACAGCTCATCAGTGCGGCTAGATAGGCAACTACCTCAAGCTAGGATCGAAACCCGACCGCATTACGCCAATCAACAGCTGCTGTGCGGCCAGTGAATTAACGATGTTTCGACATCGTCCGAATACATAAGCTCGATATGTTTACACAAAGAACATCGCTTTATACGCCAATGGTATACCGTGTATCACTTCCCAATATGCTCAACTCAAGTTAAGGAGCATTATAGTCATCCACATACAGTACTGTTTCGCAGCTCATCAGTGCGGCTAGATAGGCAACTACCTCGAGCCAGGATCGAAACCCGACCGCCCGTACGATAGTCTGATTCCGTTACAATTTTCGATTCTGATTTTTTATAAATCTCTAAATACTTAAAATATACTTAATTCCCGATTTCCATTAAAAAAAAAACGCATGTTAAATATGTAGATATTTTCTCCAACGTAAAAATACACTTGTCGTGGATCATTTATAGATTTTAGCCTTACCTGGTAATTTAAAATAAATACTATTATATAAAACTCACCTTGTGTGTGGGAGTGAGAGTTCCTTCCTTATGGGTTCCGAAACGGCTGATTTTCGTTCGAACATTTCTGTAAAAGTCTGAGGACGCTACAGATGGCCAAAAAAAACGGTCGTGTAGCTGAAACAATAATGTAACTTAACAGAAAGATACGGTAATAAAAAATAAAACGTATATATATATATATATATATATATATATATATATATATATATATATATATATATATATATATATATATATATATACAAAACAGTTGAATTTGCACACATACATATATGACCTCAGATTTTGAAAAAGCAGCTATCACATTTCTTCACAGCCACATATTATTTGTTCACTTATATATGTTTTTTTTATTTTATCTCATTTATATAAATCTTTGTACACTACAGATAATTCCCCGATTTGGCTTGGTGACTAAAGATAGCGTTGTGAATAATTCCTAAAACAACGGATTTCCAAACCGTCTGAAACCGTCCGTATCCGTGAATATATAATCAAATTTTCACCGTTTCATAGTTTGGGCCACATTATAATGTCGGTTCAAAATATTGCTGAAAATGACTTCAAAACGGCCATTCGCTCGTTTCAGATGAATGCGATGGTTTTATTGTTGACATTCGTTTCCCCGATATCTTCTTTTTTTTTATAGGATTCATCAGTTATCAAGGCCCTGAGGCTACTCGAGGATAAGGGTTATTGAGTTTACAGTAATCAATGGGATAATATCGTAGTAGTCGTTATTGGTGGAAATTTGGTAGATTGGATTACTTAAGGGGGCGGTTCATCAAGAATTTGTTTATGTTGGACTTGAAGACAACTAAGTTGTAGTCAACTGGGAAAGCAGGAAAACGGAAGACAGTTCCACAGGCGTGCAGTTCTAAGAAAGAAGCATTGTTCGTAGAATATACGTTTTGATTTAGGCACAGTTAAAGAGTGGGGAAAGTTATTGACAGTTGTTTCAGATAGACGGGTGTTTTTCGAGAAAGGTTGGAGAGGGGGGCAGAGATAGAAGCTCAGACGAGCACTTGCCGTGGAAATAACGATAAAACAAAGACAGGCTTGCAACGTCCTTTCTGTGGGAACGAGGTTGCAGGGAAGAGAAAAGGACATCCCCCACTAAGTTACAAACTCTTTTGTACTCTGTCAAGGCAGGATACGCTGCTTCTAGCAGCTCCTGCCAAGATGTGGCAACAATACTCCATCCTTGAACGTACTTGGCTTTTATATAGATAGAGAATTGCATCAGCAGTGAGACATCTACTGGAGCGATAAAAAGATTCCACCATTCTTGCAGAGACCGTGGCAGCAGATTTGATATATGTGTTCCATTTCAGATCAGGAGTAAAGGTCAGACCTAGAAGCTTGTCAAAACATGAAGCTTCTCCAAGACGAGAGCCTTCCATTTCAATTGATGTCAGATGGGGATCGGAGCGTTGATGATGTAAAGATAGGAGCTGGGTTTAAGATGCATTAAAAGTAACCAGCCACCACTTCCCCCATTGTAGCACGCACTCAAGATCCGAGGAGAGACAATCAGAGAGAACTTGTTTTTTCCAGTAAGAATTGTTTATAGAAAAAAAAAATAGGATATTTACTTGTGATGGGAAGATTCCAAATTTTTTCCCGATTCCAATACAATTACAATTTTAAATTCACGATTGCAATGCATGCACGTCCATTCATATATATGTGGGGGGTCTATCTGTGTGTGTTTGTGTGTGTGTGCTTATGTGTGTGTGTGTGTGTGTATGTGTGTGTGTGCGTGTGTGTGTGCGCGTCTGTGTGTGTGCGTGTGTGTGTGTGTGCGTGTTTGTGTGCGTGTGTGTGTGTGTGCGCGCGCGTGTGTATGTGTTTGTGTGTGTGTGCGTGTGTGCGTGTGTGTATGTGTTTGTGTGTGTGCGTGTATGTGCGTGTGTGTGTGTTCGTGTGCGCGTGTGTGTATGTGTTTGTGTGTGCGTGTGGGAGGGGGTGTGTGTGTGTGTATGTGTCATTGAAATAATCAGCATAAGATCTAATAAGAAGATAAGTGTATCGAATTAAAGAATTGACTTCAACAGTGCTCAATACATGTGTAGAGCTAGGTAGTAAATTATAAAAATATATGTGGAAATTAAACTATACATTTTATTCTTGGCAAATGTTAGTTTATAAACAGACTAGTTAAACCCCCCACCCACCCACTAACACAATCTACTGTTCTATTAAAATACGCCCAACTTTAATAATTTCAAATTCATATTGTCTATAAATCCAGCTGTGGTAATTTTTTTAACAATTCTCCAAAAAGCTTGAAATACGACTTCTCCATTTTTATCCATCTTTTTTTTAGATAGCTCCCAACTTTTATAGTCTTTTTTTTTAAGAGCTCAGTCTTTTCTCTTTTCTATAGCGTCGAATGGTTCAGGGTCACCTGATGAAGTCTCATTGACTAAAACAGATAGCTGTTTGTAGCGACCAACTGTAACTTTTTACTTTCGAATAATGTTCCACACTTCTAACACTTTTATTGTCATCGAAATCAGTGAAATCGCTCATTCGTCAATCAACTCTATTGATTGCCTGCTCTAGTAAGGAACTCACCGCTGTGCATTGAGAGGAAGCTTCACATGCCTCCTCGTAGTGACTTAACCCATAATTCATTGTAGTCTACATTGCACTGTAGAGAACCTACTGTTGATTTTATGAAATTATTTTTAATTTTATAAAATGACTTGAATTAAGTTTAAAATGCAAAAGTCAAGTACAATGGTACAATGTTACTATAAAGAGAAGCGTTCATTTTGAAGGCACCTCTGCCTTATCTAAGAACCTACTGTTGACTATATAAGCCGAGCCATTCTGCTTGTGTGGTGAGAAAACTTCTTGAATGCAATTATGTTGGTAGATTGCATAAAAGTGTTAACTTTGACCAAAATTGGACTGTTTCTTATCTATATATATATATATATATATATAGGCCTGACGAATTCTTGCGAGAATGAAACGCGGAATATTCTGTGTAGCTTAATTGCCATATATATTTTTATAACTTACTACCTAGCTCTACCTATGTATTAAATACTGTTGAAGTAAATACTGAAAATTTACGCATAAAATTATATTTTCGTATATTGACTTATGTGATTTAATGAAGTAGTCATATATATATACATATATATATATATATATATTTCTGTAGAAATATATTTTCTAACAATATATATCAATCCTTATTTAAGAAGCTCAATGTAATTACAGAGCAACATAGAGAATAAATGACAAAAAGTTATATTCCAAAATTCATGATGTTGACTATCTTATAATTTATTTCTTTAATTCAGTTGACTTATACAATTCTTGACAGTATCTGTTTCGTAGCGCAAAATCAATCACTTAATTATTATATCAATCAGTTAATTATCATATATCTATATATTAATACGATAGCGTGTGTATTCTTTTGTGTGTCACGCTTACACCCGGGTCATTTAATTGTTATGTTCTTCTATTTCTTGTCATAAATAATTTTACCAAGAATTCTTCATAAGTTTTGGTTATGGCTGAAGGAACTCAGTATATATATATATATATATATATATATATATACATTCATAAGTTTTTATTTCGGTTTCGATTCTAGCTAATGCACCCAAGTCATATGGATATATTTTTTAATTTTTGAAATCGTAACTTTATAGCATATAAAAATCGATAAAATATTAAAAATATATATAACTCTATAAATATATATACAAAATCTGCAAGAATTAAAATATCATATTTAAGCGTACTTTACGGCCGGGCTACACAGGGTATCCCTACTAACTTAGATAAATATTTTTGCAGTTTTAACAAAAAATCTACAATAATATCAGAGCGTCTACGTTTACACTGAACCTCTACAGAATGCCAACATCAATATATTACGTATGAATGAGTTCCCTGTAGAATTTCCACAGGCCCTACTAGTATATATATATATATATATATATATATATATATATATATATATATATATATATACATACACTTGGTGTTTAGCTATATAACCAATCAGATTCAATATCACTCCTGACCACAGTAAATATTTCTATTAGTCAATGGCCTGGCTTATATTTCTGTCTCCCTTTTTCTCACCCTCTCCATCTTTTGCTTTTCAACTATTTATCCATCTATCTCCATCTCTCCCTCTATCTATATATATGCATATGTATCTGCGTATGTGTGCACGCGCATGTGAGAGAGAGAGTCCTTATGTGTTCGTGTGTTTGTGCTACACTGCTGTCAGGTTTACACTCTTGCGTGGTCTTTCGCTTGGCATCCAGGTGTGATATTAAACTTTCTTCTACATTTGAGGCAAATTTTATTTTGTCCCCATTTAGTGAAGCTGGATTATCCTCTCATTAACAACTTAACCTGTGTCTAGCTAACTCTGCATTCGTGAAGAGGGGAGAGGGGGGATTGGTGGCAAGAAAATAGGGATTCTCGTATTTGCGGGGATAGTACGCAGCAAATCAATTATTAATTTATTCCAAGGGACTTCGGAACATAAAAATTAGAAGAAAAAAAAGTTTGACTCGTACGATTCGAACCCGTTCCATCGACGACGGACCAATAACCATTCTCTTCGTTCCTTTGTATTAATTGACACAATGGTTTTATTGAAGAAAGGTGTAAACAGGAAACAATGGTTAGCTGCTCCTGACACACACACACGAGGGCAACCACCACCCTTTGTAGGAAGCCAGTTTCATCGAGGCCACCGATAGGAAGAAGGCCTGTTAACTGAAAAATGCCTGCAGGCAATGTAGGTAAAATTTGTCAAACTGTTACTATTGATACTATATGAGAGCATTTTTAAAAAGAGCATTATAACATGTTAAAAAGAAAAGAAAGGACCCAATGTGATTAATAATGAAACTGAACTTTATTCAATACTAGCGGAGAGGGGGTACCCGGCGTTGCCCGGGTGTTTGGAGGTATGTGTGTTGGAGGGTGGTTGATCAAAACAACTTTGGGCTAAAAAAAAAAAAAAAGAAAACGTTTGCCGGGTGTTTGGAGGTGTAAAAGAAAAAAAAAGTTGTAATAGGAAGGTAGGCTTGAACCCCGAAACCTTGATGCGAAGGTGGAAACGAAGTAGAAACAAACCCTGAGACCTAACCATCTCGGCCACGAGGGAAGAGGAAGTGATAAGTGCCTGAAGTTAACGTTTATAAAGTGAAATTGACAGGAGAAAGTTAAGTCGCGTGATGTTTGGCCTTGAAACATGACGCGGCTGCAAGCCAGTTTTCGCTTTTTTATACTGAACAGCGTAACGAAAATGCGGCGATCAAAAGAAAATCTCGAAAATAACGCGTAAAAGTCAGCCAAATCAAAAATAGACGCGGCCCCCCGGTCATAACTCGTAGATATTATGATTTAGACATTATATAGGTGTATCAGAATTTGAGGGAAATTTTTGACACTCCTAACACGAAACTGCGAATAAAATAAAAAAAATATATAAACTCGTAATTTCTCTTTTAAAAGTGGGTTGTTTATTTTCTTTATGGATTATACTTCCAAAATAAACTATTAAAGTTGTATAAAAAGTAATAGAAATATTATTTTTTATTTGTTAAAAAACATTTTTTTACGTAATGAAATCAATTGAATTTTACGAGTTAAATATTCTTCAATTTTTAAACTTAAAAAATCTATCAAAATTTTTCTATTGATTCAATTTTTACAATATTTTCGGGATCAATGTGAAATCTTATGCTCTTTCCAATAAATTGAATATAATATTTTAGACAAACGTGTTTTTTAATTCACGCCCCCCCCATTTTCAAATGTCTATTAAAAACTAAATAATTACTTTACTCACCAAAGTTTTATATATCACAAATTGAAGATAAAAGATCAATAAATAATATATTCAAATTTAAAACAAAAAAAGAAGTGTATTTTTAGAAATTTACCTGTAAAATCCGAAGTTTAAAACATTTTTTTAAAACCACGTTGTTTTTTGTTGTTTTTATTTTAATGAAATCTTGGTCCTGTCTCCTTTAATTGAAAAAAAAATTAGGGTTTGAATCACATTTTTCGAGTAGGTATAAGCTTGGAAAGACAGGGGGTCGAATTATTCAATATTTTTTTCACGCATTCGAACGAGAAGTCCGACGAAAAAAGCCTTTGGCGAACAGACACAAAAATGTACACACGCACACACACACACTAGCACACATTTTCGCTTTTATATATATAGATAAAATATAAATATTATCTATGTAAAATTACGTAATTTTAAAGCAATATACAATCTAATACTTTATCAGTATTATTATACAATCTAATACTTTATCAGAATTAAGAATTTAGGGAACAAACAATTAAAGAAGCATATTAAACAGGACAAGATCACAGCGTAGTATCTGCTCTGATTCTTCACTTCACCTTTTCTGTTCTCGGTCGGTGGAGGAGAAATTCTTCATGACTGAGACAATTTTTATTTTTGTTCCTATCCAGAGTGCCCCTTATTGGGGAGCTGGATTTTCCTCCACAAGATTATATGTTGAAATAATACAGAAATTACATTTAAAGTTTTGGCTTTCTGTTCTTCTATGTACATTTCCCCCCCCCCATGTTTTTCATCAAAATGTGTAGCGCATTTTCATCAGTTACATGATTAGGAATCCACTATAGCCTTCATTTTCATATCAGTGCAGAATACATGAATACGGAAATGAAGTTCACATAACTAAAGAAATAATATCACCAGGATGTGAACTTTCGTTAAAAACTAAGAAAATTTAGTAAACATCTACGATATTAAATCAGGATGGTGGTGAATTTGTGAGGGGACATTATTATTAATATTATTATTTCACTCACTACGAGTTGCCTCATAGGCCATCATCCTGTGATGTTCCCTGGAGACCGAGTGGCAACAAGTCTCCCCAGATTTCCAGTGTTCTCCACCTCTTGACCGCTCGTGCAGATGATTGCATGTTATCACAACAGCCGTTTACCATTGATTTCTCGATGGCATCAGGCATTGGTGTTTCCTGGGGTTTGGGTGGCAAAATTCCCCCCAAAGGTACCAGATTTGAACTCCACACTTCCAGTGGAGATCTGGTTAATACTCTCCCACGTCGGTCTTTCCATTCTCCCTGGTCCTTCACAACTAGTTGATGTGGCGGCAGTTTTTTTATTATCATTGTTAATAATAATAATAATAATAATAATAATAATAATAATAATAATAAGAAGAAGAAGAAGAAGAAGAAGAATAAGAATAATAATAATAATAATGATAATAATAATAATAAGAATAATAATAATAATAATAATAAGAATAATAATAATAATAATAATAATAATAATAATAATAATAATAATAATAATAAAGATACTTGTGCAATGTACACACCATGTTATATTTTAGATAGTATTCCCAAGTTAAATTAATTTTTTATGGTATCTTTTTTTTTCATTTAATTGTTAGGTGAAAGTGCGGAATAGTTAGAAAGCCCCTCCCCCTGTTAAGAATGGTTCTCTAAGTCATAACGTTATTATTTCAGCAGGGCGCGTACAACATTTACTCATACTTCACGGGGAACGTGGACCCTGCATAAATGATGTTTTTATTTAATGATTGCTCCCTGTAAACGCATGCGCAAAGGCTTTATTTAGTTTATTTAATCACGAAAACTTTTTTGCAGGCCAAGGGGGGGGGTCATTATTTGAATATGTAGGAAAAAGTAATTCAACAAAAAAAATTAAAATCTTTAGTGGAGAAAATAATAAAAAATTTAAAATGAAATAAAATAAAAAAAATAAGCACGAAATAAAAGTATGAATCAAATTTACCCCCTAAAAACGAAAAAAAAAAAAAAAAAAAAAAACCTACATAAATACACGCACGATTTTAAAAAAAAATGTCTGAGATATATACGAAGAAAGTGAAAGAAAATACTTTCAGGGAGCAATTATTAAATAAAAACATCGTTTACGCAGGGTTCACGTTCCCCGTGAAATACCCATTTATTTATAAGATAAAACACAAGAAAATATTTTTAGTTTATATTAAAACTGATTAGTTAATAAATTTTTAAGATGAATGTGTGTTTGTATGTCTCTTACTATTTCATTTCCCATTTCAGTTCTGTAAATTATTTACAGTTGAAATGTTATAAAACAAACAAACTTTAAGTTTTAAGTATATTTCAAAGAAATAAATTACGCTCGGTGCTAAGATATTGAATTCATCGATCGTTTTAGTTAAATGAAAAAAATTTAAAAAAAAGAAGAAAACTGTCGTGAAAAATGCTTCTGACTTTAAAATATTTGAAAATACTCAATGAAAAGTTTTATTTATTATTAAAAGAACGGCCTGAAAAATATTCTCATATAAAAATTGTTTGTTTTGCAGTTTAAAATAAACAAATAAAATGAAATATTCGATTTTCTTCGATTGACATGTAAGAAAATTTCAAAAACAGGTTCACTTACTGTTATAATTTGTTAGATTAAAATTATCTCAATGTGCAATTATATAATTATCCAAATGGAGAATTGTTCTTTCTCTTTAGAAAAATAATTACATGCACGTTTGAATTACTTTCATAAAATTACCACAAGAAACAACGAAAAAATGTTATGGCTATTATCATGTAAGGGGCAACGAAAAATATTTTTATGGCTATTAGCGTGGTCATGTGGTTGAACACAAGAAACCTTAGGCACCATATACCTACATATTAATCTGGTAATGACGTCACGCAGTCATGTTCATCGGCCTTTCCTCGGTAGCCTCGGTTTGATCCACCTAGCATAAGTGTCGGTTTGGAATGGGTATAGTACTGTTAATTAAGAGAGAGTGACGAAAGTGAGATGATAGAAGGGGTGGGAGCGAACAGCATATAATTCTTGCTAGTTATTTATTTTTATTAATGATATCACACATAAATATTAATTAACATTGTGTTAACAAGTTTAGCGGCAATTGTGTGCTGTCACGGAAGAATCTTTTTTGTTTGTTTGTTTGTTTGTTTGTTTGTTTGTTTCATTTTGAAAACGATGCTATTTCAGAACTAAGAGAATCGAAAATGTCTAAAAATGTTGACAACAATGAAATAACACAAAATAAATATTATCTGACAAATTTATTAAATTAAAATAAAATAAAGAAAATTCTAATACAAAATAGAAGTTTTTTTTTCACAAAAACTGTAAAATGAGTGAAAGTTTTCAAAATGTATGAGTTTAAAAATTTGTGAATATATATTTGAATATATATATATATATATATATATATATATATATATATATATATATATATATATCAGAAGTACCCGTCGTTGACTGGGTTCAAAAACAGCCTACAGAAAATGAACTGATTGATGAAAGTATGATAGGTTATGAAAAGGAGGGGGTTGTAAAGAGATAGGTTTTGATACTCAAAAATTTTACCCTAAGCAAAATATGATTAAAGTAAAGATAATTTTCGCGAAAATATATTTTTTATATCAACTTTTAAAAAAAATAGGACATTAAAAAAGTAAACACGTAATTACTTTAGTTTTTTTAAGCAAAGAATCGATATAAATATGAATAAGCAGAACAGCTCCGTTTCAGTTTTACAGTATTGAATGGTGTAGTATTGCGCCGTCGGATTCAGGGTTGTGATTTAATGTAAAGAACACGCAAAAAGGGTTGTAATAAACTGAATTCCTTCCAGTATACTGACAAAAAAAAGCTTAAACAGATATATAAATAAAAATAAAAAGGTTATGTAAATGTTTTTAAAAAGACACATAATCACATGAGCAGAATTTTTTCCTTCTTTTGACACGATAACAAGTAACGTTCTTATTTTTATTATTTATCTATTCATGTATTTTTGAAAGAGTGTCACGTGCAAGTGGAGAAGGGAAAAACAGAGTTATGCAAAATTTGTATCGAGAATTGTCTAAAGTTCCGACTTTTTTTTTTTTTTTGGCTTTCACTTTAATAAGAACGTGAATGTATGAGGTGAATTTATTCGGCACAATATGATTCAACTAAAAAAAAAAATAAAAGCTAACGTGAATTAAGATTAAAGTTAAGGTGTTATTGTGGACCCTCACCCCTTTTAAAAACCCTTGTTAAACTTTGTGACATATTTACATTCTATGGAGGTCAGGCGTGAACGAACACCAATAATTTGATTATACCATATTTCTTCAAACTGAAACATAATTATCAAAGTATACTTACGCATATAGATATGAAAAGTCTTTGTTAAAGTTTGTGCCATATTTCCATGGAGTACAGGCGCGAACACAGACGCCACAATTTTATTATACCATCCCTATTTAAGTTAAAACATATTTATCAAAGTATTCTTATGTACATCTATATCAAAAACCCTTGTAAACGTTTTTTTTTTTTTCATTTTTTTATTTCCATACTTTGTGGACCAGGCGCGAACGCAGACCCAAAAATTTTTATGAACCACCGTTCTGCCAGATCAAACATACCCATTCCTGTGTCTCGATACATCTTCTATCATTATACGTAATCAGTTTTTTAAAATAGTCAACCATATAGGAGCCTATTCGTGACCAGACACACACACACATACATACACACACACACATTCAGCTTTATATTATAGATGTATATAAGAGAGAGAGAATATATACAAATATCTGAGACTTTTTTTAGAAGCAGTTAACATTAATTCTATTCTCTTTAATTGCAGATTTGGCTACTATCGGTTATTTTAAGTACAGCTTGGTTCGTGGTTTCAACAGGATTGGGTCACATGCAACACAACGCACGGTATGATCAATCAAGATTTGATAAACGAATAATTTCACGAAACATTCGCTTTCCACAGCCTCCTACAGTTTGTCATTGTTCTCAAAAGTTCTTCCGGCTAATACACGAGATATTACGGACCAAATATTCTCGATTGGGTTTAAATCGGGGCTTTTAACTGACCAAAATATCACATCAATTGAATTATCAGAAAACCATTTTTTTGTGAGTTTAGCAGTGTGTGCAGGGGCATTATCATGTTGAAAAATATTGTTCTGGGATATTCCCAGTGTCTGAATTCTTAGTAACAGTCCTGTTTCTAACATTCGAATGTATTCCTTTGCATTGATTGACTTCTCACATCTAATAAGTTCCCCAACTCTTGCTGCAGTAAAAGTTCCTCATGCCATTATCTCTCCATTCCTGTGTTTAACTGTTGTTCTGCCAGATCAAACATACTCATTCCTGATCTTTGATATCGTTTTTATGCAACTTGGCGAGAATCATGTTCCAGTTCTTCAATTGCACCGTTCAGGACATCGGGAGCATCACTAACAAGACTAAATCTTGATTCTATCTAATCGGAAAACATTCCTGAACCAGTCTGTATCTTTCTTGCCATAACACGAAAAAAATCTCTTTCTATCATTGATGTTCTTCTTAGATAAAAAATGGCTTCTTTGCACGATTTTTAAGGGAAAAATCCCATTTCTTTCATTTGTCTAGATATTGTATGTCAAGAAAGAGAATTTCCAGCCCTTGTTTTGAATTCTTTGCTATGGTCAACATAAGTTTTCTTTCAATCCTTCAAAACAGTAAATTTAAGCCTGAGGTCGTCCTTCAAAGTGAATGCTCTTGGGCGACCAGATCCAGATTTTCCCTTTAGCAAGCATTTGACGTCAAACCTTTGACCAATTCGTTTCACTACAGAAAAAGATGTTTTCACATTTTCTTTTCTTAAAATATAAAAAATCTGCTTCTAAGTCATTTTGAACTGCCTTAATCCTACAATGCGTTTTTTTATATCCTCACCAAGATGTGGTCTTACGATTTTTAGGATTAATTTTTCCACTTATTATTATATGCTATGATAATAATGATCTGTAAAATAGAAATTTTTAGTTAAAATTAACAAAAATTCATGGAAAACTATTGAAAAATCGATTTCTTCCTTCTTTCACTCTTGGTCCATTTTTTTGCTCATGAGTGTATATAAACCTTTGACCTAAACAGAATAGAAAGTCGATCTTGCAATTTATTTCAGCAGCCGCGTACGCCTCGCTTCAGCTCATTTTCTTTTTTAGTTCTCACATTCATCGCTTCCCTTATTTTGTACTTTAGTCCTCACATTCAATGAACAATGTTTCTGACAAAGAGGGAAAAATTGCTGTTTTCTAGGCCAGAACCAATTCCATCTAACACTTATCGTTCCAAGATTTTTTTACCTTTAAGTAGTATTTCTTACATCAAGTGGCTTCACGCTTTGTCTGTTGTGATTTCCATTAAAAAAATATCTATTTATTTGTTTGCTTGTCTTCTATAGCATTCATTTTATTTTCAAATAAAAAAAAGTATTGTTCTATGATCTCGCTGAGATAAAACTATGTTTATCGTTATTAAACTGTACATGTCTTTAAATATATATTATTTGTAGTCAAACTTTTAAGGTTTAAGCTCAATAGACAATCATTCATAATTACAGATTATTTAAAATTCCAGCCACTATATATTAACTCACCGGTAAAGAGATTCTATGTTATGGTTATATCGAATAGACCAAATTTCAAGTCTGTAGATAAAAAATTCGTTGCTGAGAAAAATTCGTTGCTGAGAAATATCTTCACGCACACACACACGCACACGTATACACATACACACACGTGATGGCGGTCTGAACAGAGCTGAACGAGAGAAACAGACCAAATACCAAGGTCTCATGTATGATATGAAAAGAAACTGGAATCTTAAGGAGATATCAATCATACCAGTTATCATAGGTACCACAGGACTTATGAAGAAGAACCTGAAGTCCTACCTAACTAATATTCCTTGTGAACCAAGTGTAAAAGAGATCCAGACAATTGCACTTAAGGGAACAGCGAGGATACTAAAAAGAGCTCTCGGTTGGTTTCAATAAAAAGCGGGGCAATTTTGGCAGCTGGTTTGGCTGCCCCATACCCAGCATTACAATCTTCAAAGGAAGAAAATTAAAAAAAAAAAAAAAAACTTTTATATGTATATAGATAATAGATGAATAGACTCTTAAGACAAGTGAATTAATTACCTGAATTCTTCCCCTACGAAGTCAAAGTATAATACTACATTGTAACCTGGATATAAGGAAAACGGATACAAGAGAGATTCTGTCTGGTCCCAAATAAGAGCCTTTATTAATGTAGTAATGTAACCAGGATATAAGAACTCATAACCCTGATATAAGAGCGTTACACACACATATATATATGCGCGCGCACACACACACACACACACACACACACACACATACTCCCGCCCGGGTTACACTGTACTAAAATTTATGTTTATAATCCAAATTTTTATTTGGATCCAAATCCATTATATGATTTCGATTCACCCCATGAATAAATCTTTCTTATTGGAATGAGTACGGATAAAATTTAATGTCAATCGAAATGTTTTGATTTCCAAATGAGAGATTATGGCGCCTAAACACCCTTTAAAAATATTCCAAGCTGAAATTCGAGGACGAGGAATATTGGGTATTTAGCAGAGAAGCCAACAAATAAGTGTCATCGTGATATTTATAGAGTGGATTTCTATTAGTATTTTGTTTATTCTTAGACTTTTCAGCAATGGGTTTGTATTACTGTACACATAGATTCGAAAAAGTTGTCAAAAAACAAATATATAACAAATAAATGTTATCAAAGGCAAGATAAGCTACTTTTCTACCTAACTGGATAAATTTGTAGTGTTTTTATTTAATGTAACATGTTTATTCAGCTCGAAAAACATACAGTATTTACCGATGCATTGAAAAATTAAAAATGGCGCCCGAGTCTGATGAACACGCTAAGTTTGAGAAAAGGAGTTAATTTTTTTTTTTAAATATATACAAAATACTGTGAGAAACTCGCTCAATATATGTTACCGTGACATAGGCTGACATATATTCGGTGGGTTTTTAACAGTATTTTGTATAGTTTTTTTATTATTATTTTTAACTCCTTTTCCCAAACTTAGCGTGTTCATCAGAGAGTCTGGCGCCATTTTTAATTTTCCAATACATCGGTAAACACTGTATGTTTTTCGAGCTGGATAAACATGTTGCATTAAATAAAAAGACTAAAAAAATATCCAGTTAAATAGAAAAGTAACTTACCTTGCCTTTGATAACATTTATTTGTTATATACTTGTTTTTGACAACTTTTTCCAATGTATCTGTACAGTTAAATAAACCCTGAGTAATTATTGACTTTCCGAAGACATCATGTTCCGAGTCGGCCATGCTGAAATCGATTTAACTTAACAATTCGACGCTAGTTCTTTTTGAACTGAATAAAAGCTTTAAAATGTGTTAAAACACACAAGAAAGGCAGAAGGTTAACTTATCTTGCCTTTGGTAACATTTATTTGTTATATATTTGTTTGATTACTCTTTTTTTTGTTGTTGGTGGTTAGCTTTTCTACTAAACACTTTTTAATTTATTATTTTTTTTTTTACTATAAAACTGGCCAAATAAACAAAATACTGATAGAAATCCACGCCATAAGTGTCACCTTTACACTTATTGAGTAAATTTCTGTCAGTATTTTGTTTATTTTTAGACTTTGAGGCATTATTAACTTTCCGAAGACAACATGTTCGAGATCGGCCATGTTGTTGTCGGTTTAGCTTACGGTCTAACTCGGCACAATTTTTTTTTTTTTTTTTTTGAACCGAATAAAAACTTTAAAATATGTTAAACACACACAATTATCCAGGTAGGTAAAAGAGTAATTTATCTTGCCTTTGGTAACATTTATTTGTTATGTGTTTTCATTATTTTTTTTATTTTTTTGTTGTTGTTTTTTTTGTGTTTTGTTTTGTTTTTTTTTGGTTTCTCTGCTTAATACCAGGAATATTTATTTTGCCCTTGTTACCTATAACCAAATGAAAATAAATATAGCTCACATTACCGCACGTTACATTAATTCCAAAACTCACAATGGTCAGGTGGTTTGTTAAGGAGTGAATCCTGTTTGTACGAATATGTAGACACACACACACACACACACACACACACATACACACAAATAAATAAAGATATGACGAAAATTGATATTTTCCAGATCGGAAGCTAGCCGAATCAAGACACTAGACAAAACGAGTTCGATACAAGTTTAGGTGTTGATAAGATTAAAAAAAAAAAAAAAAAAAAAACATTATTTCGAGCAAAAATAATTTATCGTCTACTTGTTTTGAGTGCCACCCGGGGTGTAGTTAGTAGCAGTAGTAGTTGTAGTAGTAGTTGTAGTAGAGCGTGAAATGGATATGCAGTTTTATAGTTGGTCATGAGTCGTGCGACGCACATACACACACGCACGCGCACACACACACACACGCACACACGCACACACGCACAGTCGGGTAAACAGTTCGCTCGCTAATTACGGTTATTATGATTCAAGGTATCCCACCCAAAAGAGAGGTATCTGTCCTTCAAGCTAAGAAAAAAAAATGTATATTCACACACGCACATATGTACATATATTTTTAAATTATAACGCTGGGGGATTTTATTAAATAGGTTAAACTCCACGGAGTGAATGTGGTATTGTGGTAAATGGTGCTAGTCAAGCGTAATCTCCAAAGTTTTGTAGATAAAGTAAAAAGACTAGGCACCGCCAAAAATGGCCGCAAAATCAAGTTGTTGTTGTTTTTTAAAACGAAATTACATTCATTAAAATCCATTATTTCTGAGTAACTTTTTTTCCCAGAAAGATAAAACCCTGAATTGTATCATATAGAAAACAGAATAATGTAAAACTTTTTCTACTATTTTTAATTAAATTTTAAATGTTAAATTTTCCCAAAAAGTTAACAATTGACATTTTTTGTCTTGCACAAAAAACGTACATAAATATTTAAAAAAAAAGGTTTTTGAAATAATTTATTTATTGTCTAACTAAGATTTAGGATGATTTTCTAAGAAAATATGCAAAAATATTATAATATATGTACCTGGATTTCAAATAATTCCACTTATTCATATATGTAACCAGTTATTTCGCGTCAATCTAGAGTCTAGATCGACACTGTTTACGTTTGCGTTTGATAAGAAGCAAACTATGGAAGACCAAACAGGCCAAAAAAACTTATTTTTCAGTGACCAAAATTTCAATGTATTATTAAGCTGAGGCTGGCCAGTACCAGATGGGTGACCATTTGTATGAGTTTGGTTTTTAATGTGTGTGGCGGCCAGGCTCCCCAAAATGGGGGGGGGCAATTTAAAGCAGAATAAAAAAAAATTATTTCAGCGCGTTTGGTCCACCGTAGTCGAAAGGCGGCAAACGTTTTCAAACGGGATCGAAAAAAATGATGCTATTTTTAACACAAAGGGCACAATATTTATCGATTTTTTTTTTTTTTGGTATCGATTCTTCAAAGCATGCCCTGTTTAATAATGGTCATGCATTATTCGGCTCGCTAAAAAAAAAATTGTTAATTTATTTATCAAAGATTTTAAAATGGCTTTTTTCGTATAAATATTTAAAAAAAATTTTTTTTGTTTTGCTTAACTTAAATTAATTATTTTACTTAACATATTCACCGAATTTCACACTTCAAAACTCAAAAGCGGGATAATTAAACACAATCGAAGTTCTGATATTCAGACGTCAAAATAAGGTATGCAAACAATTATTATTTTTTTTTAAATCTATAATTCTGTCCCTTACAACAACACAATATGTTTTGTTCAGTTTCAGATGATTATTTTAAGCATATTTGTTCCCACTTCAAAACAAGGGGGGGGTTGTAAGCAAATATATATATATATATATATATATATATATATATATATATATATATATATCGTTTATGAAAAATAAGTACACCGTTATAAAGTTCATTCTTCTCTTAATAATCGCTGAAAATTTCGTATTGATCGGATGATTACCTGATTTTTGGTAGATTTTTAAAAACACGATCCGTCAAAAAGTACTGACCTGCCCCCCCCCCCAGTTTTGGCGGTGCCTAAAAAAGACCGTGTATCCTAACTCACTCCCCCAGATTTCTTATAGGGCTTCATCCTAAGTTTTTTTTTATTGTGAATTTTTATTTTATTTTTTTATTGTTTTACAATTAATTGCGAATTTTTTAATTTTTTTTTGCTTTTGTGAATTTTGCTTTTGTTATTTTGTTATTTATCTTGAAATTGTAAATTTTACGATCAATAAACTATATAAATAAGATCCAAGTGTAGTATCTGTTCTGATGCTGCTCTTAAGTAAATTTGTACTTAGTCATGTAGGGGAAATTTTACTATATTAAGGCAATTTGCATTTTTGCAACTACCAGATTACCGCTGTTTGGGGGGAGTGGGGGCTGGTTCTCCCCACCACCACCACATTAAAAACGTCTTTGTGTCGCATTTTGCTCTCGTGGGTAAGCAAATAAATACAAAACTATCCCTAGCTGGAAGAGAGGAAATCCGCCAAATATATTTAAATATCAAAATTATTTTGCTACTAGCGGGACCTATAGATATTCCACAGGGGACTCATTCATATGTAAAATATGGATGTTGGCGCATTCTGTAGATGTTCAGTGTAAATGGAGACGCTCTGATATTATTGTAGCTTTTTTTGTAAAAACTGCAAAAGTATTTATCCAAGCTAGCAGGGACACCCGGCGTAGCCAGGTCGTAAAATAAGCTTAAATATGATATTTTAATTCTTGCCGAGTTCGTATATACTATTATAGAGTTAATGTTATATCGATTTTTAAATATTATAAAGTTGCGATTTCAAAAATAAAAAAATATATCTATGTGACTTGAGGTCATCAGCTTGAACCTAAACCGAATCCCAAATATATATATATATATATATATATATATATATATATATATATATATATATATATATATATATATATATATATATATATAGTGTTATAATGGAATAATTCCAGAGGAAATCCGGGTATGAGAGCTAAATGTGGTAAACAGAGCAATAACATAAAAATAAAAATATAAAATATATATATATTTGTAGTCATCGACATACAGTCCTGTTTCGCTGTATCACAACTCATCAGTGCCGCTAGACTAGCATCACTCCTAGCCAATATATATATATATATATATATATATATATATATATATATATATATATATATATTACTAAGGTGCCATCAGCTAAAATCGAAACCGAAACCAAGACTTATGAGGAATTCTTTTTAAAATTATGTATATAAAAAATAGATGACAAGTGCTATCAGTAATAATCGAAACCGAAACCAAAACTTATGAAGAATTCTTGTTAAAAATTATTTATTGCAAAAAATAGAAATACATAGCAATTAAACGACCCGGGTGCAAACCTGAAACAGAAAATAACACACATGCTATCGTATTAATATATAGATTATTATTATTTCTGCATTTTATCAATATATTACAAAAGCTGGCATGAATCGTATTTTCCCTTCGGTCAATTTACAGTTTATTTCCACCTGAATAATCAGCTTTAAAATGAAGACTGCTGAAAACGAATATCACATTTGAAACTGTTGCCGATAAGTAGTTTCCTTATATTAATATCTCGATCTTTTCCAATGTATTATTTAATGGTTTTCATTTGTCGCCATTTTGTTTTATTTAAATTGAAGAAAAAACTTACGCGCATGCGCTTTCGTCTGAAGTTAAAAAAAAAAACATGACCGCTAAAAATCATGACCGCTAAAAATCATGACATATTATATTAGGAAAAATCTAGTTCTTAATATCAGGATAACTATATGTCGGCGTCAGTTTTAAATGTGATATTCGTTTTCAACAGATCCGAAAACCTTTAAGAGTCGTCACTTTTAAAGGTGAATGTTCACTTAGAAATAAACTACAAATTGCCCCCCCCGTTTCTTAGTATTTCCTTGCTGCGACGAGTATTTTTCCCCCTAGAGTCACTACTTATCCAGGCTCTGAAGCCACTTGAGGATAAGGGTTAATGAATATGGGATGGCTGATGAGACAACACCGTGATATTCGGAAATGGTAGAAACTGCGTAGAAATATATTATTTAAGAGGACAGCTAAACAGAACTTGTTTACATTGGACTTGAAAACGACCATGTCATAGTCAGTTGGGAAGCAACCTTGTGGTATCGTGGTCCACAGACAGGTAGTTTTAGGAAAGAAACTTTATCAATATGAATGTTTAGTGATTCTAATTAATTTAAACGAAATCATTATCATTACGTTAACGTTTCGGCTGATGTAATCTCTGGCCTTCTTTGAGAGGGGGGAGTCGTATGAAGTAAAATTTTCATTATTGGTTGTGCATGTACGAGCAGTCCATCCATCCAGAGTGGCCGCAGCCGAGATTGAACTTACTACATGTGTTTATAGTGTAATTTAAATCTTGTCGGTAGCTGAATATTTGATGCTTCGCTGGGGCTATCAAGGGTATTTTTATCGTGACGCCATAACTACCCTCGAGAGAAGGATAGACCACGCCAGTTTCTCAACTAGGTATTTTACTTCCCGGTACATAATGGCCACCCATCTGGTACTGTCCAGGTTTAACGTTGCTTAACTTCGGTGATGTGGCCAGAACCTGTATGTCAATGTGATTGTGCCTGTACTCCCCATTTATTTTTTTTATTTATTTTTTTTTTTTTTTTATTTTTTTAGCGGAATATTACTGAATGGACACTAGACTACCAGATTTCTAAATTAGAAAAAAAAAAAAAAAAAGTCAATATTTAAATATTTGTAGGGGTTGGTCAGTTTCTAGTAAATCGGTCACCCATTTTAGAACCGCTCGACGCTTTAGGACAAATTTCGAGAATTGAGCCTTTTTCTACTGTACACTCTTTAACCCTTATCCTTGAGTGGCCTCTTGGCCTTGATAATGTGTTGATACCTATGAAAAAAAAAAAAAGAAAAAGTCCAATGTGAACAAGTTCTAATTGAATCGTCCCCCTAAGTAATCCAAGTTACAAAATTCCCACTGTTTACTATGCTAAAATCACAATGACTAATGTATACCTATTAACCCTTATCCTCGAGTGGCCTCTGGGCCTTGATAAGTGGTGACACCCATGTAAAAAAAAAAAAAATAGTTTGGCCTTTTTTCTTTTTTTTTTTTCGCTTGAGTGATTTTCGATTCACAAGCAGCCCCCAACTGCAATAATACGTTCTTTAAGAATAATGCGATTCAAGCAGAGAGCTCGCTTATAGCGCTGAAGGCAACACTTTTCACACCTTCAACAAGAACTTGTTTATATTAGATTTGAAAAGGACCATATTACAGGCAGCTGACAATACCGTGTTCATATATTTTATGTCGCCCTGATAATTATCTTCCCCAAGGATTACCTTCTCTATTTTTTTTCTTTTCTGGAAGGGTGGGATGAGAGAAGTTGTTTGTTTAGTATCAGGACGACATAAAATATATGAACAGGGTATTGTGTTCCACAGACGGACAAAAATTTTTGTTTAGTTTTAAGCACAGATAGGGAGTAAGGGAAATTGTTGACAATTGTTGTAGGAAGACAAGTGTTTGTTGCGAATGTTTCGCGGGGGGGGGGGCGTATAAATTGGAACTGACATGAAAATAATGGTAGAGCAGAGATAGACGAGTTACCTGTGTGAGATAGAGGAACTAAGGAAGCGAAAAGCTTCTCGCCCACTAGATGTTGAAGACGGTTTTGAATCCTGTCAAGGCATGAAAGGTTGCTCTGTGTAGCTCCTCTGCGGATGTGGCAAGAGCACTTCGTCTTAGGACATATTTGGCTTTGATACACGTCGGGAGTGAGATTTTTTTTTTATGGAAATCGCTCAAAACAAGGCATGAAGCCACTTAATGTAAGGTGCTAATAAAAACGAAAGATGATTACCGCAAAGACGCAATAACCCTTGTCCCTGAGTGGCTTCCGGGCCTTGATAAGTGGTGATCACTGTGTAAAAAAAAAAAAAAAAAAAAAAAAGATGCCTATCAACCTTAGTCTGTAAAAATCCAAAGCTGCGGGTAGAAAGAAAAACTGAGCAACTTAAAGTCTCTTGAAAGAAGCTACTGGAATAAGAAGCTGTATTAGAACGAGTATACGGCACAGTCGCGTTGACACATCGGTTCGAGTCAGATCACCGAAGTTAAACAACGTTGAGCCTGGTTAGTACCAGATGGGTGACCATTTGGAAATTCAAGGCGCTGTATGTGCTCTCCGCTTATCTCGGCATTTGTTTCCAGTCGTCCTGTACATACACTTCACTTGCCACTGGTATTTAACAATATCGACTCAGGAGAGATGTGGTTGGAGATTGCGCACCTCTTGTTACAAAAAATTTCACGCGCGGGCACCCCTACGTAGGTATCCATAGTCTGTCAAAGACTGAAGGGGCTTGTATTAAAACAGCGAATTGATAAAAGTCACTGGAAGACAACGAGTCAAACGAGCTGAAACAAAAGAAGCAGAGAATGCATAAGCCAATTCTGAAGAATCCTTGCCATAATAGTATTTGTAGAAAAGCCTGAGACTAGCAACATCACGTCTATGAGAGAGAGAGAGAGAGAGGTTGCAGAGAGGAATAAAGGATAAGGTCAATCAAATTACAGATACGTTTCTCCACTTTATGCACTACCTTCAAATAGGACAGAGATAAATTATCCCAAATATGAGAACTGTACTCCATACATGACCTCATAGTAGATGTGTAGAGATGGGTGAATTTTGGAAAGGGGATCATTCTTTTCCTTGACCATCTTGAATGTTCAAGCTTTGCGGCGCATGATTCATTAATGACGGGTAAAGAGAAACATATCTGCGACGTAATGGATAGAAAATATATGACGTCATTTTTGACGAGACACATAAGCTAGTTTCATAGTCGGACATGTATCTTATGAATCTTAGCTTATTAAACTAGCAATGATATTTTCCACGTCTCCGGTCACAAATGTTTGCTAATATATATATATATATATATATATATATATATATATATATATATATATATACTAGCAAAAGTACCCGTCGTTGACTGGGTTCAAAAACAGCCTACAGAAAACGGACTCTGATTTATGAAACTATGATAGGTTATGAAAAGGAAGGGTTGTAAATTTGGGTTGAATTTGGGAGGTATCAAAACCAAAGCAAAATATGATGAAAGTAAAATTAGATAAACCCCATAATTTATTATACCATACCTGTTCACACTGAAACACTTATCACAATATTCTGTAGATCTATATTAAAAAAAACCTTGTTAAACTTTGTGACATATTTTCATTCAATGGATTATTATGTACATCTATATCAAAAACACTTGTAAAAGTTTTTTTAATTTTTTAATTTTTTATTTCCATACTTTGTGGACCAGACGCGAACGCAGACCTCACAATTTTAATGAACCACCGTTCTGCCAGATCAAAAATACCCATTCATGTGTCTCGATACATCTTCTATCATTATATGTAATCAGTTTTTTAAAATAGTCAACCATATAGGAGCCTATTCGTGACCAGACACACACACACACACACACACACACACACACACACACACAGGCATTCAGCTTTATATTATATTTATATATATATATGTATATATATATATATATATTTAGTAATGTGATTGATAATTTAAAAATCAAATTATAATTAAATTAAAAATCCGTTTCATAAGAAGGAACAACAACAAAATCAGTAATTTGTACGATCGTTTCGGAAAACAATGTTTTTATTGTGGTAGACATCAAGTTACGGACAATAATATTTGCATATAGTGTTTTTAACAAACAAAGTTTCCTCATCAGCAAAATATTGGGAAGGGTTTTTAGTATATGTAAAAGACACCATAAATAAACCAAGCATTAAAAGTAAGGCAGATGTATTTGCATCAGGTGGTGTATCCATGATGCTATATTTTGGGATGTCCTCTCTTCATCAGGCATGTGTTCGATGCATGGCAGGTTTTATGGTAGATGGAGCAGGTTTGCGGAAATTGGAAATTAAGTCATCTGTTTCGAATGCATAATTTATTAATATCGAACGTGTGTTGTTAGGCGATATTATATGCAGTGTTTTTTTTTTTTGGGGGGGGTATGCAATTGTGCTTATTCAAAGTGTAACGTTGTGATCTCAGATTCAGTCGCAAAGGTTCCTATTCTTGTTCTACTTTGTGACTGAATCTGAGATCACAACGTTACACTTTGAATAAGCACAATTGCATAAAAAACATAAGTTTATTAAAGTCATTCTAAGTCATTTATTTATTTATTTATTTATTTATTTATTTCTGCCCATTTTTCGGTCATTTTAGTTTATCTTTAAGAATTTCACGTTAATCCTACATTCACGCATTCATTCATTACACGAGAGCACGCGACTAATGGCTATCGGCCTTGTTTCCGATATAAACAATATTTAACTATTCTAATAGAAATTAAAAATAGACTTACTTTCTAACATTCTATTTCTTAACTTTGCCTACAGGGTTCGATTCTCGGCTTATCCTAATCTCATTTTCACTTATCTGATATTCTTCTTGTTTAATATTTGTCTAATATTAATTTTGTTGTAACTGAATGACGTCACGAGACAACACGTACAAAACATGATGATGATTTCTTTATTTATCGGATCGACAGTTCGATGAACGTCAGGATGGTACTTGCAACTTGCCACTTTACTTTATATATATATATATATATATATATATATATATATATATATATATATATATATATATATACTAGCGGGACCTGTGGAAATTCCACAGGGGACTCATTCATATGTAATATATTGATGTTGGCATTCTGTAGATGTTCAGTGTAAATGGAGACGCTTGTAGCTTTTTTGTTAAAACTGCAAAAGTATTTATCTAAGCTAGCATGAACACCCGGAAAAGCCCGGTCGTAATGTATGCTTAAATATGATATTATAATTCTTGCAGATTTCGTATATATTATTATAGAGTTAATGTTCTATCGATTTTTATTTTTTATATATTACAAAGTTGCGATTTAAAAAAAAAAAAATATCCATATGACTTAGGAGCATTAGCTTAAATCGAAACCGAAATAAAAACTTACAAAAAAAAAAAAAAAAAAAATATATATATATATATATATATATATATACCGCTCCCCATGTGGGGGTACCATATTGGTTAAAAGGGAAAATTGTTCCCAACTCGCATTTAGGTAAAAATGCACTTTCGTAAATAATTGAATTCATTCAAAACATATCGCTAAAACCAAAACAAACAACATCTAAGTAAATCGCGATATATCCAGTCAGTCGGCGAGATGGTCCAGGGATAAGGGTTCAGGCTCATTACCGTTGGGTCCCGATTTCGAATCTCGCTAAATACAGCCCTCTGATGAGTCGTAGACGACGAAACACGTGTCAGTGGATAATTACATTTTAAAAATAATATATATATATGTGTGTGTGTTGCATAATGGGGGTTTCATATTAAGAAGATACGGGGGCATATATAATAATGATGAGGGAGAGAGAGAAGACATTTATGCATATTACAGTTCTGGGATGCTTGGGACTTCATATATATACTGATTGGAGATGTATACAAGTTCTTAACACAGAGGAGGGGAGATACATAATCTTGTAAGGGTTACACAATGTTCATTACAAGATGATAAACACATTACCTTTTGAGGGTTGAAAGACGACACGAGACAACACGTACAAAACATGATCATGACATCTTTATTTGTCGGATCGATCGGTCGAATGACGTCAGGAATTCACTTGTATCTACATGGTTAATCTTCTACCCCTTCGCCTCTAAGGGGACCCTGCTCTGACCATGTCAACTCTTGGCTGATCAACTCTCTCCGACTGACTGACTAAAATTCAACCCAAAATATGGAGAAATGTCCTTTGTCTATGACGCCAGAAGTGTGTTTTTCAAACGTGACTAATTTCACGTGGTTATGCATGTGTTTGTCCAAAACACACTTTTGACACAAAAGAATCCTCAAATCTAAGCTAACCTATTTTAAACAATATAATTTAATTTGCATTATTCATTTTTTACTAACATATTTAATATTTAGATTCCTAAAAGAATGAACAATCAACCCTTTTTTCCGATATAAACAATATTTAACTATTCTAATAGAATTTAATAATAGACTAAATTTCTAACATTCCATTTCTTAACTTTGCCTACAGGGTTCGATTCTAGGCTTATCCTAATCTCATTTTCACTTTATCTAATATTCTTCTTATTTACATGGGAAGGGGGCAGCCTTTCCCTGTAGCACTAGTACCTTAACCAGAAATAGTATATATACTTACCGCGTTTGCAGTAGGTTACACACAAGCGCAGGTTGGGTTTTGGAAACCTAACACAATAGTGAAGTACACGCTAGCATCCAAAAAGTGCATAAGTAGCCCTGCCGGCATTCCCCGATAAGGTCGCCTCAGGCGATTAGCAATAAACTAACATTGTCACAAAAAGAAGGTAAAATCCAGTAAAATGAATTAGGTGTTAGCAGGTAGTAGTAGTAGTAGTAGTAGTAGTAGTAGTAGTAGTAGTAGTAGTAGTAGTAGTAGTAGTAGTTTCGGCTTCAGACAGGCAGATACCAAATCTCTATTAATACAATATTACATTGATAGAAGTAGTTATATTATTCCGGCGTTAGTCAGACAGATAGATACCAAATCTCCATTTAATAAAGTAGTACATTAATAGCAGTAGTTATAAAGCCTCGGCTTCAGACAGACAGATACCAAATCTCCATTAATACGTTAGTTCATTAATAGAAGCAGTTATAAAACTTCAGCTTCGGAGAGGCAGATACTAAATCTCTATTAATAACGGTACACTCATACATTAATAGCAGTAGTCGTATAGCTTCGGCTTTAGACAGGCAGATACAAAATCTCCTTTAATAATAGAAGTGCAAGAATACATTAATAGAAGCAGTAGTTTCGTTTTTTACTTCAGACATGTAGATAAGAAAACTACTTGCGTTTATCGATAATTGTGGGTATCGATTGTTCAATGTTCGATTTCATTTGATTGATTCACCTTCCTAACATCTCTTATCTGGGATGGACAACCGCGTCGCCCTTGTACACATCGCCTGCCAACGTGTAATAGTCAGCTTTCATTACCATATATCCGGGTGAGATGCGTGTCTCCGTCGAAGCGCCAGTGCGTGTTAAGTATGTTGCGTGCATTTGTGAATTCGCGTAATGGAAGGGGAAGACATCGGGTGAGTGTTAACCGGGTGGGTGTATAGGGTGCATCGTCGTTGTTGCCTCTGCTGGGGTGCGTGGTGTTGTAAGGGGAAGAAATTAGAAAAAAAAATGTCCACCCGTTTCTGACGGAGAATGAATGTATACGAGAAGAAGAAGAAGAAGAAGAAGAAGAAGAAGAAGAAGAAGGATGACGAGGAGGAGGAAAATATAATAATTACCCGGGTGGATGCCCGTCCTTCTTTAATTTATTTTTTTTTTTTTTTTTTTTTTTTGCATTATTAGTGGTGCTTATAAACGTCAGGTTGGCATAAGGACATGCACATGGAATCTTGTCAAGTTGGCCTTTCAAACCTGACTGCCAACCACCAAGATCGTTTTGCGTGACGATCGTCTTCGATGTACACCAGTCGGAAACCATTAAGCCATTCTGGCATAAATAAATAAATAAATTTTAAAAAATTAAATAAATAAATAAAAGAATGCTTTGTATTGATGTTATCAAAGTAGAGGCCCACAAATGAGAGCAATACTTAGCAATCCCCATGATCAAAACCTATAATTATGTTTTGCTATCTCCTGTTCAACCAGATCGCGCACTGGCGTGAGCCTTTTCATGACAGTTTGCTGGGCCTCACTACTTCCAGTGGGCGTTTTGTTTATGGCACTATCATTAGGAGATTGCCAAAAAAAAAAATGACCAACGAATTCGCGTTTAGATTTAGGCATAAATCGAGAGTAGAAGAAACTCGGGAAGCCAGGTCCTTCTTGCTAGTCGTGGATACAATCACGAGGACGCCGATGTTTAGTTTTAAATAAACGTTTATACAAAAAAAAAAAAAAAAAAAACAGTAAAAGAAAACAGAAAATGTTATGGCTGTAAAAAAAAGTGCCAAAAATAGGCTCTGGATGATGAATGATCCCCTTAATGGGCGACTTTAATTGCAAATCTCACATAACCCTCTACACGAATCAGGTCATTACCTTTCCAACAAGCTTTCATGTGTTAAATTCTGATCAAAGTCGCAAGAATTTCGAGCTTATAAAATTGCATCATATATATATATATATATATATATATATATATATATATATATATATATATAAACATTGCGTGTCAAATTATTAACGAGATAACATTTTTTTTACCAGTTTCAGAAATTTACCGGTAGTTTCGTATCAAAAGCTTCGGAAACGTTGGCAATGCTGAGCTTCGCGTACTGTGAAATTTTCGTACTGTTCTGCGCAATGTAAACAACTTGCCATCGTAATTGCTGATTCCAAAGTATTTGAGGTGTGTCAAATTATTAACAAGCAGTTTGTTTCGTAAATGAAATAGGTGGTAAGTGTTGTTTGACTAATTCTGAGTACTGTTACAGAACAGCTAACAAAAGGTAAAACTACCCTCGAAATATCGTACCATCAAACTGTAAAGAACTTTTTCAAAGGTACGTAAGAGAGCTGATAAAGGTAAATCTAGGGTTGTTTCACGCCGTTCTCTACTCCAAATTAAACGTGAAGTTGTTAAGAACCCTGGGCAGACAAATCGAGAAGTCTTTGATCAAGCCGGATTGAAGAATCTCTCAAAAAGTACTCGATGTCGCCTTCTGAAAGAAGTGGCAAAGTCTGTTAAGCCGTGACAAAGCCTTCATTCAAGCAAGATCACATACAAAACTGATATGAATAGGCAGAAAACAACATTCAAATGTATTTTAGAAAAGTTTTGTTCACGGATGAAGTGCGCGTCACTCTTGATGGCCCAGATTGCTGGAGCAAGGGATGAATCCTAGATGGACAACATCGTCGTCACCGTTTAAGGCGCCAACAAGGTGATGGTGGGATAATGATTTGGGCTGGGATTATCGGAGGTACTTTAGTTGGTCCATGGAGAGTCCTATAAGGCGTAAAAATGACGTCAAATGCTTACATACCTTTTCTGAAAAAGCACTTTGAACCTGAAGAAGCAACGGTTGACATTCAAAAGAATCATAACTTTTATGCAGGATAATGCTCTCTCGCATGCAGCAAACAAAAGCAAAGAGTATTTGAAACAACTGGGGGGTCTCTGGGCTACAGCAGATGGAGTGGCCTGCGAATTCACCAGCTTTGGACCCAATTGAGAACCTTTGGAGTATCATGAAACGACACCTCTATGCAAGTGGGTGCCAATTTAAGAGCAAAAATGAGTTGTAGGATGCTCTCCAAGAGGTATCGCGAGGAATAACTGTTGAAATCACAAATTTGACTAATTCTGTTGATCAACGTCTTTTACAAGTCATTCATTAAAAAGGATCGAATATGCCCTACTAATTATGTCAACGTAGAAATTGCTATGTAGTTATTGTGTTCTAAGCATTTTTCTTAGTTTATGTAATGTTTGAATATTATTTCAATAAAAAAGTTATGGGTATATTGTGTATTTTTTTTCTCAACCTCGTTAATAACTTGACACACTGAAATCAACAGATATTCCTATCTTCTGCCATAATACTGCTTTAAATACTTTTATTTTCTGATTGGAGTAACTGAATATTATTGTAAGCACATCCTTAAAGTTTCATGGATTTTTATTCACTCGTTCCTTAAATATTTTAAAAAAATGTAAACTCGTTAATAATTTGATATGCAGTTTAAGAGTCCTAGAGTGGATGAAACGCGGAATATTCAGGTTAGCTTAATCGCCATATATATTATTTATAACTTACTAACTAGCTCTACGTACGTATTGAGCAAATTTGACGTAAATACTTAAAGTTTTCGCATAAATTTATACTTTCGTATATTAATTTTATGTGAGTAAATGAAGTAATTATATATATATATATATATATATATATATACATATATATATATATACATATATATATATATATATATATATATATATATATCTCACAGGTTTAACAGACTTTGCCACTTCTTATACGTCACAGGTTTAACAGACTTTGCTACTTCTTTTGAAGACATTCTTCAATCCGGCTTGACTTCTCGACTTGTTTGTTTGTTTACAAGCAGGCGGCTTGAGCACTGTAAGAGTGGTGGCGGATGTCTATTTAAATAGACATTCCGACGAGTTATTTGCGGGCGTCCATTCTGTGGTCGAGAGGGAGAACTGCCGGCTGTCAACACGACGGTTCTAGGTTCAATCCTTGGCTTGGGAGAGATGCTAGTCTAGCGGCACTGATGAGTTGTGATACAACGGAACAGGAATGTATGTCGATGTCTACAAATATATATATACATTTTTTTCTTTTTGACGGACTAGTTCCTGAACATTTTGTTCAAGTGCAAAAAGAAATCCGCCATACTCGAACAAAATGTCTACACTTGAACAGAATGCTCGGAAACTAATCCGTCAAAAAGAAAACAATGGTTGTAAGAAAAACAAAAAAGAGTTGCTCTTCAATGAAACGTACATGAATGAGAAAATGCTGCCCAAATATACTAATACACACACACACACACACACATATATATATATATATATATATATATATATATATATACTAGCATGGGTACCCAGCGTTGCCTGGGTTGACATGAAGTTCTGTTTGAAACACACCGGTATACAAATTATTTTCATCATGAGCAACGTGGATACCCCCACAACAAAAAGAAAAGAACGGATGAAAACATGTAAATGTAATCGCCCAAAAAAGGAAGTATGTGATACTCTCTCCACCAGATATTTCGGCAGAAGGGCTACAAAGAGAAGAAACTATTATCCGGATATTGAGCACCGGAAATACCCCCCCAAGAAAAGATAATTAAAAATAAATCATTACAACTTTTGTTTCAATAAAAATAGCAGTGAATGCCCGTGCGATAGCAAAAAAAGAAAGAAAAAAAAGATCTACCAAAAATTAATTCCAAAAACAATTAAATGACATTTTTGTCATTTTATATTTCTAATGTAATCATCCCCTTCTCCCCCTCACTCAAAAAATTGAATTTGTCCTATTTTGGGGTTCGTTCTGTTTATAAAATTGTTAGGTGAAAGTACATAATGGTTTCATAAAAATTAATTACATTTATCGTTATTTTATGTTTCAAATTTGTTTTTCGTTCTTTTTTCATTATACAACTTGTATAGTTGTGAACAGGTGCTTCTGCAGTTTAACATTTCACAAAAATTCTGTTTACATTAGGAGGCGGTTAAGTAAACTACAGAAGCACCCGGTAAAATCCATACAAATTTTATAATTGAATACCCACCTAAAAAAAACAACAACAAAAATATATTTTTGTAAACCACTCGTGTAATTTTACTAACAGCATTATTTACGTCATAAATTATGAAAACATAAACGAATCTCTTAGTAGAAAAACAGCGCCGGTTTTCGGTGGTGCTGAAAACGGATATAACAGTTAAATTTGTTTAATGATATGAAGAAATTATTAGGTGGTTAGGATGTGGGTGCCCATTTTACGTTAAATTTATATAGTAAAGTGATCCTCCACTTTTTGAAAAAGTAATTTTTCACATCATGAAAACTACTTATCTGCCCCAAATTTAAACGTGATATTTTTAGCACTATCGAAAACTATTAAAAGTCGTCATTTTCAAGTTTTTTGAGGAGTTGGAAAGAAACTTGACATTGACCTTTTTTTTCTGGGAGTTAAACGACGCTAGGTCACGTCGTAAAAAATTACCATTTTTAATTTACGATATTAAATAAATTATAAAGAAAATCTGTTTCGCAGTGAATTAAACACACTTGCTGTGGAACAATTATTATAATAAATCCTGGGCAACACCGATTAAATTTTATAAGCAAAAAACAAAAAGAGGAGGGAATGATGGATTTTGTTCACATGTGTCTCTGTGACTAACTCTGCCCCCGTGAGGATGCAAGTAAATGAGGACATTAGTTTTAATTATTTTTTTCTAACAAATAAAAAGGTTACTTAAAAAGTAAGAATAAGTGAAAAAAAATTAGCTCCGAATTAAGATAAAAAAAATAATTAAGCTTAGAATAATATTTCGAAATGAAAACTAAAACAGGAAATATTTAATAATGTGCTCCGTTTAAAACAATTTTTCAATTAAGCTATCACAGTTATTTCCCCTTTTGGTGTTCTAGTTTGAAAATAAAACGGTTTTACATTTCAGATAAAATAAATTAAATCAAACATAACTTGAAATTTAAATAAACTAAATAATTATTTTTTTTAAATTAGTACAGTTGAAACAAAGCTATTATGTCGAATAAGTAATGTCATCGAGGTAATTATTTAAATAGATTTAATTCAATGTGATATGTTAATGAACGTAACTCGGTAACGAAAAAGTGGTTTAAAGAATGCTATATATTGAAAGTCCGTATACTTTCATACATAATGTCTCCTTTGACAGAAGTATCCTAATATGGGCATTAATATTTCTTGACCAGGAGAGGTGTACACACATATGGCCTTTATATTTCTTTGGTCATTGGTAGTTGTACACACAGACACACACACGAACACTACTACTTCATATATATATATATATATATATATATATATATATATATATATAAACCCTGTGCATCGCTTTATTGCAGATCAATAATTTTTGGTCCCCCGACAAAAGGAGAATGGACCTGTAAATTCACCCTCGTGCGTTCGTCTGTGCGCACTTTTCTCAATAACTACGACTTGGAATGTTTTGAAAGTTTGCACAAACATTAAACATGATATGAGTAAAAAAGTAACACAACTGATTTTCTGGGAAAACTCCGGTTGCCCCCCTAGTGGGTGCCTTTTGGGTTAAACTTCTTAAAATTGACACTTTTGTACTTATTAAAAATAAATTGATGCCTTGGATTTTTTATAAAAGTTTCTGAAAAGTTGTAACTAACTGATTTATATAGAAGTTTGTTTGTTTATACCTCGCGATAACTCTTGGGTGTGCCCCAGTGTCTATTTTAGGATTAATAAAAAATACTCCATTTTTGGAACTTTCATATTTGTCCAAAATTTTCTGTGTATGTCTATTTAGCAGTTTTGAGTGGTGTTGAACTTAAATTTAAATATTTTAAGGCCTTGGAGACTCTGAGGGCTAAAGGGGGGATGATGGACTTAGTCATTTCTTTTTTTTTTCTTTTTTTGTGCAGAACCTAAATTTACATATCTCAAGACCTAAAACTGCACCCTTTGTTCATTTTCACCAGGATTTGACGTCCCCTGGTGACTCGGGGGGCTAAGTGGGGTAAAAAATGCTGAACTGCATTTGTTATGCCTCGTTCACTGTGCACTGACGAGGGACTATTCATGCTTCACTTGCTTAATTTTGAAATTGCTATGAAATGCAGATAAGTGCAATTTGGTATAACACTGGAAGAGCATAACAAGTTGCCTTATTTCCCTGATTTTTGTGGAATTTTAACAAATATTTTAAAAGTTATGCTAATTTTTCTATTTTCTGGTAATTTTAAGTATGTATTAATTTATTGCAGATATCCCAAAATGCATAGAAAGGGTCGATTGACAGCTAGCGAAAAGGAAAGTGTTGTTGCAGGCCTTGCAGAAGGTTTATCTCTTGTAGATCTAGCCAAGGAGATTGGAAGAGATCGAAGAACATCGTTTTCCTGTCGTTGAAAATCCAAACATCAAACCAAGGAAGGACAAAAACACAAGAAAGTCAGTTTCTGCTTGTTGTAACGTAATCCCCCATTGAGGAGCGTTAGAACTACGCTGAGGTAGCTTATCATTGCCGGTGACGCCAGATAACCTAAGGATTTAAGATAGAGAAGATAAATATATATATATTATATTTGATGTCAAAATAGATATTGTTTGAAACCAGAGAAATATATTTTTGCAGCTAAAAGCTGATGACAGGAAATTTCACGTATAAAATTGTCTGACTTTAGTGATCTCAAGGTCGGATGTCAGAATTGACATCTGGCCTTGGAAATCGTGAGAATTAGTAATTCAGATTTCAAGTATGGGAATTGTGCCCACGCAGGGATCTGGGCTTTCGATTTCGTGGCGAAATCTTATTGGTTGGGGGGGGAATTTCCACCCCATCCACATACCTTACTATATATACGACTGTTGTGCTAAAATCAGTCAGTTGGAGTTGGGATTCGAGAAGAACAGACCGTATAGAAATGTGACCCCTCCACCTTCCTCATCCAACCGTCTGTCGCTGTCTGTGAAGAGATTTGAGACTTTGAAAAAAACTTACAAAAAACTGAATGAGATTTGTAAAAACATTTGCACATAAGTTTGAAAATTACACTGTAGATTAGTCTACATGAGTTGTCTTTCTTCCTGCCTGCTGCTTCGATATTCGCTTCCAGCATACCAGATTTTATGTAACAACCTCAGTGAAGACTAGACTACACGAGCCGAGAATTCAGATAGACAGGGGTCCTTAACCACCTTCTCACGAGAGGGGTTACATTGTGATGTAAGAAAAATTGGACGCCAACTTATCAAGTAGCTGAGCAGCAACAGTGCTGCTATATTTGACAAGGCTGGAATACCTTCCTTGTCCAGAAAGACACGCTGCAATGTCTTAAACAAAATTGCAAGAAGCATTAAGCCCATTTAAACCAAACTCATGAGGGAAAACGTTTGGCTTTGGCTCAGAAATACATGAAAACCAGCTTTGAAATGGTTCTTTTCACCGATGAGTGTTGTATTTATGTGTGTGGTAGATGTACTTTGGACATACCTTAACTTCATGTGTCGCTGATCTTGTCCACCTAGAATTCATCTAGTTCTAGGAGAGGAGGCTGGAAACCTGTTTTGGACAAATGTTCATTCACTCCCAAACGATGATTGGTTTTATAGTTTTTATTCACCTTACAGGTGCCGATCGCAGAAGAATGCAAAGTGAATGTCTTTGCTTGCGTGGTTCTTTAAGGTCTTATTTTCACACACGTCAGCGCCCCCCCCCCCAGTGAAAGGGAGGGACGACCTGTTAAGCCGCCTGTTCCAAACCCAAACTCACTGACTCCAGCTAACCTGATCACGTGACTCACACGCAGATCCGATCATCTGACCCTCACTTCCGGTAAAACGTGTTTACAATATGATTTACCATATGTCTTTCTTATGTTCGACCTATTTCCCAACATGAGGCCAGATCAACCCTTAATGGACCAGATGGGTGGACCAAAGTTTGGCATCCTCTGGGATTCTCTACCCCCTCATCGATTCCGTCATCAACAGGAAGGTGGAAGTGTCATGTTTTGGGCTGGAATAATCTGCGATGAACTAATTGAACCATTTCGAGTTCCAAAAGGCGTCAAACTGACAAGCCAGGCTCATATTTTATTTTTAAATGAGCATTTGTCACCATGGCTTGATAACCTTCCATTGGCACGTCACTGCAAGTTATGCACGACAATGCGGCATCCTACTAAGTCAACGTTACGACATTCTACCTTAAGTCATTAGGAATTAGTGGAGAAAATCTGATGACATGGCCACCTTGTTCACCCGATATAAACCCAATTGAGTAGCTCTGGTCAATAATAAAGATGAAAATTTATGAAGGAGGTGTTCAATCTTCATCGAAGGATGAACTTTGGAGGAAGATTTCGGAAGTTTCCTATAGCATCACAGCATCTCAAATCCGCCGATGTACATCATCAGTTGACAAGAGGCTATTCAAAGTGATTTCGAAGCATGGGAGCATGTTGATAAATAAATATTTTCTTAAAAAAATAATGTGGAATTCGTTTCTGTTTTTGGTTAATATTGTTACTGAATATGCTCTTTATTTCATATAAATAGAAATATGAAGTTAGAATTTTCATATACTTGAAATAAAATGATACACATTAAAATTACCAGAAAACAGAAAAAAATAACATAACTTTTAAAATAATTGTTCTAATTTCAGAAAAATCAGGGAAATAAAGCAGCTTGCTATGTTCTTCCAGTGTACCAAATTTTTAATTCTCTACGTTTCATAGCAATTTCAAAATTAAAAGATATTGACCTGCAATAAAGCGATGAATACGGTTTATATATATATCTATATATATCTATCTATCAATCTATATATATATATATATACATATCTGTCTGTCTCTCTCTTTCTCTCTCTCTCTCTCTCTCTCTCTCTCTCTCTCTATATATATATATATATATATATATATATATATATATATATATATATATATATATATATATTAGTGGCTTGTCAAGACGACAGGTGAGGCAACCAAGCAAAAAAACCGAAGCAAAATTCATGCCAAAGCAGCAAACTAAAGCTTGCTTGGTAGGACACTATATATATATATATATATATATATATATATATATATATATATATATTTATATGTATGTGTGTGTATAAAACTCAAATAACCTTGTAACGATGTATGTAATCTACTTTCCGGTTTGTGACATCCGGTTGCGCATGCGCGCATAAACATCGCACTGAACTATTAACGTTATTATTTCGAAATTATTATTTAACCTGGCAAGATTGCGGTTTAAAATAACTTAAACGTAATACAGAAATGAACGATGTAAAAAAAAAAGCAGGCAGTATTAACAATTGTTTATTCGGATAATTTAAACGCGAAAAAAATAAAGAACAATTGGGACGCTTAAATATAAACGTTATTATTTCGAAATTATTATTTAACATGGGAACAGTGAGGTTTAAAATAACTTAAACGTAATACAGAAATGAACGATGTAAAAAAAAGCAGATATATCAAAATTTGAATTTAACTAATAAGTATTATGATATCTGTTCAGTGCACATTTACCTATAAGTATGACCAACCACTTATAATTCAGTAACTGTAAATATTTTTTTCAAAAATAATCAATTATAATAAACAGAACCATTTATAGAAATCTATTTATATTCTTTTTTTTTTCATTTTAATATACTTTCATAGAAATGGTTCTGTTATGTCAAAAAAAAAACTATTTTCTTTACATCACAAGTGTCACGCTCATACATGAATTCCATAGCTAATATAACATACTGACCCAACGGGTCACGAGTAGTCTAATATATATATATATATATATATATATATATATATATATATATATATATATATATATAACTACTTCATTTATTCACATAAATTTAATATACGAAAGTATAGATTTATGCGTAAACTTTAAGTATTTACTTCAAAAGTGCTCAATACGTAGATAGAGCTAGTTAGTAATTTATAAAATATATATGGCGATTAAGCTACACTGAATATTCTGCGTTTCATCCAACTATAGGATTCGTGAGGCTTATGCGCGAATTCTGTCGTTGCTTCTTGTTTTTATATATGTTGAGGATTTCTAGTCGGCCAATCAGCTTTCTAGTATCCACCGCGCCCCTTCCTACCAGCCAATGGGCATGCATTTTATCAAACAAAGGATCTGTTTTAGAACTAGGTTAGTGGTTTTAGGTGGCCGTTCTCCTTTTTTTTTATACATATAAATATACCTATGTGCATATATATATATATATATTACTTATTAATATTATCTAAGAATATATATATATATATTAATTATAAATAATAAGTTAATAAAATACTAAATAGAATATTTTTAGTAGTCTATATCAAAATTAATACACGTTATTAATACGAATATTGAAATTTTACTCGATCAAATAAAAAGTAATTGCAATTTCTAATTCCAATTTTCGGATTTTGTAATCATGCCCAAATGCATTTTATTTTCTTTTGGTGGATTGATAACTTTTTTGTTAAAACGTCAAAATTACTTATCTCGGCTAGCAAGACGTAGCCCGGTCGTAAAATACGCTTAATTTATGCATATTTCGTAGATAATATTATAGAGTCAATTTTCTATCGATTCTTATCTATCTATATATATAAAAAGCAAAATGTGTATTTATATGTGTGTGTGTGTGTGTTTGTATGTCTCGCAAAAACTTTCCACACAGCCCACAGATTTTCACCAGATATGTATCGTTTTGAAGCTCGAACCTTCGGACGAAAAATATCGAAAAATTGGCTAAAAACATTCATTTCTTCACCCTCAACTAGACCCTTTTCTGCAGGGAGCGTAGCAAAAAAACTCGTTCCTTCATTTTCCTTTTCTACTACTACTACTACTACTACGACGACGACGACGACGACGACGACGACGATGACGTCATGTTTGACCTAGAAAACTTGCTGTTTTTTTAAACGTTTAATTTCGTCAGTTCTCAATTCTCTGTCTCATTGGTGAATGGGAAAGGTCGAGATAGAGCTAATGGGAAATTAGAAAGAAAGGTAGTTATGTGCGTGTGTGATGGCCACCCTAAATCTTAAACGTGTGTATAGATTCAAACAGTAGGGGAATGTGGATTTGACATATCTATGCTAAGAATGGTTTTATATTTAAACGTGGTTATTCGGTTATAAAAATGCTTTAAATTTGACTAGAATATTTATATGGTCAAAAATACACGGCTTACGTTGCCCTCTTGTATATCCCCGTCCCATAACTATCGTCTCTACACAACAGTGAAGAGATAAGAGATAAGGAAGAAAAAGGAAAGACGCAAGACAAAAAAGGAAGAAAAGAAATAAAGAAAGAAGACAAAAAGGAAGAATGAAAAGGGGAAATCATGAATGATTTATTGGTGGTGATTCTAACGCATGTCTTTCACCTTCCCATTCGTCCCCCATCCTGATCCACTGCCCTACCCTCACTCCCATCTTTCATCATGGCTTTTTCTTAATTTACTACACGGAGCTTTGAAAGTTGTATAGCAATAATAGCAATAAAACCTCAAAATGTATATAATTAATTTATCTCCATGCTTAGATATAATCATCTAATGGTAAATTTAATGATAATTATATTGATAATGATAAATTTAATGATAATTATATTGATTAACAATAGTGGAAAAAGTGTTTAAAATAAAATTAAAAAATCAAGATGTAAAGAATAACGGATTTTAAAAAATAGAACATAAGGTGCAAAGGGCAAAAGACAAAACATGCCAAGATATAAAATAAGTCTGGATAATTGATCTGAAGGTATCCATGTGTACATACATATACGTATGTACATGCACACAGATTCAAATTAAAATATTTCAGATTTAGTCTTTAAGTTTATCTTATAATAGCCTGAGTGCCCGGCGTTGCCTGGGTGTTTTGAGGTTTGTGTTGGGCAAAAAATGTGGTATTAAGCAAGCAGGCTCGAATCTGTGACGCGAAGGTGGAAAAGAAAGTGAAAGAAAATCTGACATCTTACCGCTACTCCATGACGCGACCGTAAGTCTAAAGCGTTCAAATTAAACGTGGCCAACCAAAAAGATTACTTGCAAAAGTGGCGTTGCTTTTAAACCTCTCATGAAGGTCGTTTTTAATGTTGGGGAAAACCAGCTCCACCCAAAACATGGGGCACCCTGACAGTATCCAAATAAATAGTAATTGTCTCAGTATGAAGGGTTTCCCCTACATTACCTAAGGACCAATTACAGAACAGATATTATCCAGCCCAAAGTTGCGTTCGAATAGTTTAGCTTTATACGAAGACAAACAAACACTGGAGACGATGACACAGTGAGGATTTTCTTTAACTCGATTAAAAAAAATAAAATGTGAGATATTACGATATGGAAAGTATGTGAAAACTTCTCGCAGAATCTAACAGGTGCAAGAATCCCGAAGCAAAACGCCTTTCGTGGACTTACACAGACGCTCGCGCCCATTTTGCCGTTTATATATTAGACTAGCGGGGTTACCCGGTGTTGCTCGGGTGTTTGGAGGTGTGTATGTAGGAGAGGGTGATCTTGTTTTAATATTATAAAAAAGCACGATGTTAAAAATATTGGAAAACCCAAAACAAAGCAAAAACGAAAAAAATGTGTAAAAGAGGGAAACAAGTTTAGGTAGGAAGCTAGGCTCGAACCCGAAGCATCAAGGCTAAGGCGGAAAAAAAAGTCTGACGCGTTACCCCTACGCCAAAGAGACATACTATTGATAACGGGTAAAATTAAACCTTTAAAAACACTTGCAGGTGGTTTAAACTAATGTCAATGTTTTCTAGGTCAAATATGACGTCATTGTCGTAGTAGCAGGAGGAGAGAAAATGAAGGAACGATTTTTTTGGCACCCCTCCTTATAGAAAAGGGTCTAGTTTAGGGTGACGGAATTAATGTTTTTGGCCAATTTTTCGAGATTTGTACCTTTTCACTTAAATCGCCACAAAATTAAATATTGACTAATTTCATTACTACACTATCTTTGTCGTCCAAGATGTCGTGCTTCAAAATGATACCAATCTCTTGAAAATCCGTCGCCTTTGTCGAAATCTTTGCGAGACATACAAACACACATACATACATACATACATACACACATTTTCGCTTTAATATATATATATAGATAGATAGATAGATATATATAGATAGATAGATAGATAGATAACGGTGCATATTCTTTACAGTTTATCTTTATAATGTATTTGGTATTTGTGAGAGGTTAAAACTACTCATAGTTTAGAGTTGGCGATTTAAAAGTTATGATTAAGACTGCTTTAATATAGTAGAGAAAACTATTGATTTCAGAACAAAAAGTTAAAATTAAAGTTTAAGTTTAGGCTGATTATTAATTCAGTTTTATTTGTTTGGGTTGAATCGTATTAAAGGTGATACCATTTCTATAGTATAAAAATTGAGGCAAGGACATAAACTCTGGTCCCCCCTCGCCAATCTTTCACGAAAAACACCCGTCTAGCCGAATCCACTGTGAAAAATTTCCCCCACTCTTAATCTGTGCCTAAATCAAAACGTGGATTCCATGAACAAAGCTTCTTTCTTAGAACTGCACGCCTGTGGAACTCTGTTCCATCTGCCTGCTTCCCACCTGACTACAACTTGGATGTGTTTAAGTCCAAGGTTAACAAATTCCTAATGAACCGCCCCCCTTAAGTAAACACTTCATCAAATCCCCACACTAACGTAATGTACTTGCAATAACCCTTATCCCTGAGTGGCTTCCGGGCCTTGATAAGTGGTGACCACTGTGTAAAAGAAAACATCAACACAACACATACAGATAATTTTAATTTTGTTGAATATTTCTATTAAGAACAAACATTGAAAAGTTTGAGGGAGACTTGATATGTGATATAACGTACATCTATATGGAAATTATTAAAATTTTAGCGGAGGAATCGAGGGAAATAGATAAATATTTGGAGTATGTAGAGAAATTGCTTGGAAGTAATTGGTATAGTCATATGGAATAATTTTCCGGAGCGATGCTCACAAAGATAGTGTAGTAACGAAATTATCCAATATTTACTTTTGTGGATATTTAAGTGAAAAGGTGCATTTTTGTGGGATCTTTGTATGTGTAGTCTTAGAGGCGTGTTTGACAGGGACCTAAAGGGAAAATAGTACGTGTGATTGGAAGTGTGATTTGTAATGCCTATAATTTATTGATGTTTCTTGTTTTTTACTTAGGAGTTTTTCTTTATATTTAAATTTAGTAATAAAGAGTTTTTCACTTAAGCAAAGGAAACAGGGAAAGTGATTAAAAACTTGTAGTTTAGATAAATTTAACCTTCCTCTAAAACAGAACTGTCTGGCAACTTCTATTACTTAGCTAATATTAAAGCGGAGGAGGACTAACTAACCAATTTTACATAAGTCAAACTAGTAATATGATATGTAAATAATTTCTGGTTATTTGTTTTTTTTGTTTGTTTTTTTGTTTTGTTTTTTTCCTTAAAACGAAAATAGTCTTTCGTGCGCACGTGTATTGATGATATGCGTGAATTATTGACTCGACTAAACTTGGGTTAGGAGAAGCTTCGAAGATTCAAATACACCTGTAAGAAGTGTATATGGGACGATTAATTGGAATCGAAATCGAAAAATCGGAGTTTTGGGGTATCGGAATCGGAATAAGGAAAATTCGAGCCTATTTTCCGATGTCAAAACCGATTACTTTAATTATCTATTTTATTTTATTTTGCTTGTATAAAACATCTTTTATTGCTTGCAGTAATAATAAAATAATAAATATTTATGGATTGAAACTTCCAGTAAGACTAAAATCTCTAGATCACCCCCCTCACAAGTGTGTTTTTACGTTTGAAAAAATATAGGGGCATTTACATGTGTTTTTACAGTAATCGGGACAAAATCATAATTTTATAGTTAAATATTTAGAGATTTATAAAGAATCGGAATTGGAATCGGTAATTGTATCAGAATCGGGAATTTCGTACGGAATCTGTAATTGCATCGGAATCGTGAAAAACATTGGAATAGTCCCATCACTAGTACTTAGACAGTGTTGCACCAAGGCGACGTGGATTTGTCGGGGCCCACTTTCCTAACCGCCGGAACTTTTTTTAAAACTTTTTATTTCTTTTTTCCACTCATGATCTTTGATTTGATTGGTCGAAAATAAGTTTCATTATTCACGCTTCTTTTTTTGTAGGTATTCTTTGTTTTGGATGATTCACTGTTTCAAATGAAATCAAAAGAAAGGGAGAAAGAAGAACAGAGAAAAAAAGAATTAAATAAAGAGGAGGGGTTACAATCTGAAGAAACCAGGAGAAATATTTTATCTTTTTACTGTTAACCTCATAGTAGTAGTAGTAGTAGTAGTAGGAGGAGGAGGAGGAGGAGGAGGAGGAGGAGGAGTGAAAGTAGTAGCAGCAGTGGCGGTGGTATACTTGTCCACCACAGATCCTTTAAGATTTTGGATTTGAGAGCTTTAATAACGGCTTTCGCATGATTTTATTATATAAACGAACTGACTAGTTATTTATGAAATTTCAATATTTTAAGCAACGTTGAGCCTGGTCAGTGCTACTGGGGTGACCATTTGGGAAATACCAGGTGCTGTATGTGCTCTCCGCAAACCAATAGAAATATTCCATCATCTTTTTACCGTTATTCTCATAGTAGTAGTAGTAGTAGTAGTAGTAGTAATAGTAGTAGTAGTAGTGGAATTATTTTTTCTACCCCCCCCCGCCATGGATACGTATAATCTTGAAAATGGTGTATGCAATAACGTTGCTTGTGGGGAACCGTTTGATTTGTATAATATAGACGTTTAGTCAAAACAGTGGGTTAATGACAAATAATATATTTTATTAAGTTTTGTTGAAGTCTTTTTAATATCTTAAACGAGGTTGAGCCTAGTCAATACTATGGGGTGACTATTTGGGAGTACTAGGTGCTGTATATGTTCTCTGTTTATCTAAGCATTGTTTCCAGTCTTCCCTTCTATACTACCGTCTCCTTAGCACCGGAATCACGCGGTGTTCATTCAGGAGAGGTTGAGCAACCCTTGCTTCACAATACAATGCGCAGCTACCCTTGTAAAGGGTACCTATTTCTTTCAAGGTAGAACAGACGCGATCAGAAATATTTTATTTATTCCATGATGCGTATTTTTTTATCCCTTGTTTAATCTAAGGGAAAAGAATTTTCATAGCTAGTTGATTTGTGTGCATTTGAAATCAATTTACCCCCCCCCTCCCGTTCACCACCAACACTCGGATCCTTACTTTTTTCTCCCAGTTGAATAACTCTCTATTTAAGAAAGTCTTCTGCTTTTGTAACAGAACTGCTGACGATGAATTAGCAGCAGCCGTATGCAAATGACCAAGCCGGCTGTGCGACATGACAGCAGAGATAAAAAGTACACACGTCCAGAGAATCAGATATTCGAAATGTGTTCGAGACGTAGAGCATTCAGGAAGTGTTCGCGATACATGAGAATAGAAATAGGCGTGTAATACACGTGGCCTGCTGCTAAAAATACGAGAAGACTTTTGAACAAGGCATTATTCTACAAGTACTTGTAAATAAATGTCTGTTAATTCAAATGCGAAAGAGTTAGTCAAATTCTTTCTCTGTATTTGTTTCCTTGCGACTGTCTGCATGCAACGTTCGTGTTCCAAGTAGGGCTGAGATGATTAATCGGAATCAAAATCGGGAATCATAAAAATCGAAACATTTGGGGCATCAGAATCGGTATCAGAATCGGAAAAATTGGTGCCTGTTTTCCGATGCCAAATCGATTCTTTTAATTGTCATTATTATTTGATTTTGTTTAAAGAAAACTCTTCCATCGTTTGTAATATTTATAAATCAATAAATATTCATTGATTTTAAAATACAAATAAAACAAAAATCGATAAACCATCCTCCACAAATGTATTTTGACGTTTAGGAAAATATCTGCATATTTAACATGTGTTTTTTTTACGAAAATAAAGCAAAATAACAATCTTATAGTTAAATATTTAAAGATTTATAAGAATCGGAATCAGAATTGGTGATTGTATTGGAATCGGGAATTTAGCACGGAATCGATTGTATCGGAATAAGGAAAAAGTTTTGGAATCGTCCTATCACTAGTTCCGAGTGTTGATATGTAAAGATTACGCGTTACACTTTTATAAATTTAAAAGAGTTACTTTCACTCTACACATGAAGTGAAAGACGTTCATCAAATCTGTTGCCAAGGTCACTCGGAAAAAAAGTATCATTTTACCATTCTAGAAAATGTCCAAGCGCTGTATAAGAGTCATATACGCCCGCTAATGGATTACTGTTGCTACACATGGTTAGATGCTGCACTGTTGTCAGCCCTGGAGAAGTGGCACACTGTTGCCACACCTGGGAGGTGCTGCACTCTTCCCACACCGGGGGAGGTGTTGCACAGTTCCTAAACCTGAGGAGGTGCCACATGTTTTCAAACCTGAGGAGGTGTCGCACTATACCCGCACCTGAGATGTATCGCACTATTGTCACAACTAGGAAGGTGCCACAACTGGGGAGATGCTGGGGATGTTTCACATTGTCGCCACACTTGGAGATGTGTCATACTGTTTCGACCCCTGGGAAGGTGCCACACTGTTGACACAACTAAAATCGTGCCGCACTGTTACCACACATGGGGGCCGGGCGCACTGCTGTTAAACGTGGGAATATCTTGCACAGAACTGGGGATTTTTTGCACTGTTGCTAAAATTGGAGATGCGTTGCAGTGGTGCCACAACTGAGGAGGTGCCACACTCTTGCTACACTTTTGGATGTGTCGCACTGTTGCCAAAACTAGGAAGGTCCCGTATTGTTGCTATACTTGGGGATGTATCACATTGGTACTACAACTGAAGAGGTGCCGCACTGTTTCTACACTTGGGGATGTGTCAGACTGTTGCCACTACTGGAAAGGTGCCGCACTGTTGACACTATTAAGAGGGTGCCGCCGTGTATCCACACCTGGCAAGGTGCCTCACTGGTGCCACAACTGGGAAGGTGCCGCACTAGGGGATCTGTCACATTGTCTCTACACTTGGTTATGTGTCATACTGTTGCCACAAACTAATGGGGTGCCACACTATTGCCAGAACTGGAGATGTTTTGCACTGTTGCAACACTTGGGGATATACCCCACTCTTGCCACAACTGGGGAGGTTCCACACTGTTGCTACACTTAGGGGATTTGCCACATCGTTGTTACAACTGGGGAAATGGCACACTGTTGCTACACTCTGGACGTGTCGCACTGTTGTTACAACTGGGGAGGTGCCGCCCTCTGGATGTGTCGCGCTGTTGCCACAATTGGGGAGGTGCTGCACTGTTGCTAGACTTGGAGATGTGCCTTACTGGTGCTGAAACTGAAGAGATACTGCACTGTTGCTACACTTGGGCGTGTGTCGCACTGTTGCCACGACTGGGGAGTTGCCACGACTGGGGAGCTGCCACACTGTGGCTACACTTGGGGATTCGTTGCACTGTTTTAACAACTGGGGGGGAGGGTATTGCACTGTTGCTACACTTGAGTATGTGTCGCATTGTTGCCACAACTGGGGATGTTTCATACTGTTGTTACACTTGCGAGGATTTTGGGGAGGTGCTGCTTCCTCCCACCTTTCTTGCTTTGACAGAGTACAAAATTGACTTCGCTATCTAGTGACGATGTCTTCTCTTTCACATATTAGTTTTCCTCAGTTCTGTCGCTATTTTCAACGTAGTTAATCGACTGATCTTCAATTTCTGGTTAACCCCATGTAAAACGTTAACAGAAAACTTGTCTAGTAACAAGCACTATAAATAATTTTCCTTTTTTTCTCTATATGTCTAGAAAGAAACGGGACTTCTATGAACAGAGTTTCTTTCCAAGAACTAGCTGTTAGTGGGACATAATATGGCGGGGCTGCATCCTAGCTGACTACAACACATGGTCGCTCTTAAATAATCAAATTCAATTCAGTGTCAACCATCGTCACCAATCCTAAACATGGTGCCTCGCCTGATAAATTCATTAACCCTTATCCTCGTGTGGCATTTAGGTCTCGATAAGCGGTCACTTATTAGTAAAAAGGACACAGTAAAAAGACAAAATAAAAAAGACAAAAACGTAGTAGATAAATTGATGTATAGATAAATAGATAGATAGATAGATAGATAGATAGATATTACGACGGAAGGTAACACAAGGAAAAAAATCCCAGCCCCTTTTATTGTGTCTCCTTATTTACCAATTATTCATTAACTCGTGCAAACATGCAAACACTTCGCCTTTCTACCCTGCACTTTGCTTCCCTGTTCATTCTTAGCCCTCAGGGTCTGTTTATATTAGCTGTGTGTTTTCACCCGGCTGGCAACAACTCCCCCTTCCTACAAATTCTTCACATAACGCCCCACCCCCATCAAACGTGTTATGAGGAAGCGAGAAAAGAGCACCTGACCTTCTGCACCTGACCCTTTGCAATGACGATGAGCCCCCTCGTCTCTTTTGTTATTCATCCGCATCCCGCTACTTTCTTTGCAGCGGACGCATCAGCGTCGTCCATCGTTCTTAGACAATCAGTCGACGCTCTTTTCATGTGACCCCCCCCCTCCAAAAAAAAAAAAAAGAAAAACACTTTCATATTTTCGAATGTTTAACGGGTTTGTTTAATTTTTCATTTCTGTTTTCGTTACGGGGTGGGTCTTTTCGGCTCTTTTTCCTATTGTTTTTATTTTATAATATTCCGTTCTTTTTCATCATCATTATCCTCCTCCTCTTCTTCCTCCTCCTCCTCCTCATCATCATCATCATCATCATCTTTTACTTCTTTTTCTTCTTTTCCTTCTTTTACTTTCTTCTTCAGCTATGTTTTCTATTTCTAATATTTCTTTATCTTCTATTATTATTATTATTATTATTATTATTATTATTATTATTATCATCATCATTATTATATACTCACTAGGAGTAGTCACACCGGTCATCATCAAAGGTTGCTCTTTCAGAACAACTCGTGGTGTTCTCTGGAGTCTGAGTGACAACAAGTCTCCACAGATTTCCAGTACTCTCCAACTCTTTCGATAACTTTTCCAGATGAATTTGCGTTATCGCAACAGCCGTTTGCCATTGATTTCTCATTGGCAGACTATTGGTATTCACTGAAATTTGAATGGCAATAAGCCTTCCCAAGATCAAGTCCTCTTTTCACTCATATTATTATTGTTATTATTATTATTATTATTAGTAGTAGTAGTAGTAGTAGTAGTAGTAGTAGTAGTAGTAGTAGTAGTAGTCACTAGTTCTCATACAGGTCATCATCAGAAATTATTCATTGACAACAGCGTGATATCCTCTGGAGTCTGGGTGACCACAAGTCTCCCCAGATATCCGGAACTATCCACCTCTTTTTATAACCTTTGCAAATAAATGTGTGTTATCGTTACCACTGTTTACCATTTATTCCTCGTTTGATCTTCCGTAGAATTTAAGTGACAATAAACTTACCGAAGGTCCAACCTTCTCCGCACTCATTCTTTCTTTCTTCAGTCTTTCCATCTTCCTTTACCCTTCACTATTATTTAGGTGTGTCTTAGTTTACACTGCACTGCTGGAACACTGCATTTTTTGGAATTTATGTGGTGTTCTTCTATCTTTTTTTTTTTACTTCTAGTATCTATCGATAGACGAAGGTATGTTCCCCTTTTGGCTTGGTGTAAATTCCACAGATACTTTTTTTGCAAATTGTTTGTTGAACTGTTTGTTGTACGCTTCTATTCGTTATTAACACTAGACGATCACAACACGTTACGTATATACGCATGTTATATACTCGGTATATAACATGGCATTAAGCACATTAAGTAAACTCGTTATATACATCCAACTATACTACACGGATAATTTGTGTGAAATCAGCCGAGACTAATGTCGTCACATTATTTATTTATTTATTATTATTATTATTATTATTATTATTATTATTATTATTATTATTATTATTATTATTCACTTACTAGGAGTTTGCATATAGACTATCATCAAAGAATTCTCTTTGAGAACAAGTTGTGGTGTTCCCTGGAGTCTGAGTGACAACAAGTCTCCTCGGATTTCCAGTACTTCTTTTTATACCATTGGTAAATTAATTTGCATTATCGCAACAACCGTTTAGCATTGATTTCGCGCTGGTAGCGGCCAGTGTTTTTTTGCTGAAACTTGAGTGGCAATACGCCTTACAAATGCCCCCCAGCACTCTATGCACTCATTCAGAAGGAGACCTGATTAGTGCTTTCTCTCCTTGATCTTTCCATCCTCCTTGACCCTTATTATTATTATTATTATTATTATTATTATTATTAGTAGTAGTAGTAGTAGTAGTAGTAGTAGTAGTCCGCGTGGAAACTCCACGGAATAACAGATATATTGAATCAACTACTATGTTTTGATAAAACTGGAATTTTTCTGGACGGCGCCGCCCAAAATTAAGAGGGAACAGAAAAACTGATAACACACAGCAAATATGAGTTTATTAACATTTCTATCTAGTGTCCATTGTATTTTAAATATAGAACTGATTCACATAAGATTTATTAATTAGTCGTAAAAACACTCAGAAAGTAATATTGTACTACATGGTCCAACACAAATTATAATATCACGTTATAAGGGACAAGCTTATTCAGTCCATCAGCTTTTGTCAGACAAAGTTTTTTTGCCCTATTTCTTTCGAATGTTCCCTTTTATGCAACGTTTTGATGACTTCTTTCTTCCGTGAAGAACTGCTACACGTTGAAATTATAATGATTTCCTTTCTCACACCATCACAATGGTCATATATTATTATGATGATATTCGAAAACGAGGTTACATGAAGGGGGTTCACTATCATATCTTTGTCCAAGATTGCCAGATTAGCTGTTTTAAAGCGAATTTGACCATTTCGAAGCAGTTAGATCTTCAAAAATTGCATTCGTTCTATTTCAAATCGTAACGTACGAACTGACTAAGGAAAGAATAAGACGAATATTATATAGATTGTTATAACTATTTTCGTTATTACTTATGCATATCTGTTCTTGTGTTATGTCTGCAATTTATTGAGGTTTCCTATTCCTTATTTAAGAGTTTATCCCTATCCTAAAATTTTGTGATAAATAGTTTATCATTAAAGCAAAGAAGGCAAAGTGAATTTAGTGACTGGTGTGAAATTTTTACTCGTTAGATCATTGTAGTATGCAGTATTTTTTATCTCTGTAATTTGGGTTTAGGAAAGAGCTTTTGTGACCTGTGTATTTCTGTTTAAATGTATTGCTAGTTTGAGCGATGTAGAATTTGTAAGTGGTGGGGTCCACCTTGGCTCTAATATAAACTTGATAAATTGCAGAGGTTACGAGGCAATTTTCTTTAAGGGGGCATTTGGATTTATCAATACAGTTGCATGTCTTGATTATTCTGTTCCCCAGATTGTGTTCTACGTCGTTGCTTAAAAATTTTTTATTATGGATTTTTAATTATTTTTTCTAAGTTATTGCCGCAATTGTAGCCTAATTTTATAGTGTTTTTGTTTAATATTTGTGGAGCATGTTGCTGGGGGGAAATGTAGTTTAATGAGATTAATTAATTTTCTCCCCAAGATGGTTTGGATCATTTGGTTGAACGAAGGGGTGAACCAAATGATTTTACTTTTTCGGGTTTTTCTAGATATGCGTGTTTTACTTGAGGATTCTATATATGCTATTGGTTTCCTTATATCCACTGTTTGGCAGGGCTTTGTTGTAAAAATCTTTATGTTTATCGAAAATTTCTTTGGATGAGGAGTTTGAACTAATTCTTCTAATAGATCTGGGGGATATGTTCAGTTATAACTTTAAGGTGATTAGAGAGGGGGTGAACATATAAAGGGTTACTGTTCTCTTTTCTATAAAGCTCATAAGTTCCTTTGTTGAGGTTAAGTGTGACATCTAGGAAGTGGACTATTTTAATTTTCTTGCTCTACTTCCGTATTGAGCACCCTTGTATAAACCTCGTTATATTTCACTGGTTACTTTACTTCTGAAAAATACTTCTGAAAAATAGTAACCTCAAATTATATATATATATATATATATATATATATATATATATATATATATATATATATATATATATATATATAATCTAAAGAAGCTTTGAATAAAAAAAAATGCAAAAATAAAGAATGCAGTTTAAAATCCCGGAAGAAAAAAAAAAGTATATTAACTTTAACCTATCGCAGACTTAGCACCTAGCACCTAGCACCTACATAATCCGACTTCTAAAATATTTATAATAACAAAAGAGAATTCATTTATATAAGGATGAAGAAAAAAAAAGCATATGCTAAAATTGTTAAATAGAATTTAACTACATGAGGACGAAAAGAGAAAACTTTAAATAATTTTTTTTTAAATAGAAACGGGGGATCATATATATATATATATATATATATATATATATATATATATATATATATATATATGTACTTGCAAAAACCAAAACCACAAGGAGAAAGATAACATGATATTTGTATTTTTTTTTTTACAGGACTGACCATTTATCAAGGCCTGGAGGCCACTCGAGGATAAGGGTTAATGGGTATACATTAGTCAATGAGACTATAGCGTAGTAAACATAAGTAGTGGTAATTTTGTAAATTGGATTACTTAGGGGGGCGGTTCATTAAGAACTTGTTTACATTGGACTTGAAGATAATCGGATTGTAGTCAGCTGAAAAGCAGGCAAACGGAAGCGATTTCCACAGACGTGCAGTTCTAGGAAAGAAGCTTTCTCCATGAAATCTACGTTTAGGTTTAGGCACAGATAAAGAGTGTGGGAAATTATTGATAGTGGTTTTGGCTAGACGAGTGTTTTTCGAGAAAGTTTGGCGAGGAGAGACCATAGATTAAAGCTCAGACGAGTACTTGCCATGAAAATAACGATAAAGCACAGACAGGCTCGCAACGTCTCTTTTGTGGGAAAGAGGCTGCAAGGAAAAGAAAATGGCATCCCTCACTAAGCTACGAAGTCTATTTTGAACTCTGTCAAGGCAGGATCTCCTGCCCAGATGTGGCAACAATACTCAATCATTGGCCGTACCTGTCTTTTATATAGGTAGAGAATTGCATCAGGGATGAGATATCTACTGGAGCGGTAGAAGGATCCCACCATTTTTCCAGCGACCTTGGCAATGGATTTAATATACGTGTTCCATTTCAGATCAGGAGTAAACGTCAAGCCCAGAAGTTTGTCAAAACATGAAGCCTCCCCAAGACGAGAGCCATTCATTTCAATTGATGCTAGATGGGCATCAGGGCGTTGATGATGTAAAGATAAAAGCTTGGGTTTAGATGCATTAAACGTAACCAACCACCTCTTTCCCCATTGTACCACATGTTCAAGATCAGAGGAGAGAGAATCAGAGAGAACTTGGTCGTCTACGGTCTTTGATGTGCTAATATAGATGGTAGTGTCGTCAGTATAAATGCCTACGAATGAAGTTAGGATGTGATTTGGAAGATCATTAATGTAGATCAGGAAGACAATTATTTCGACATCAACCAGACAAGTTTGAATTTTATGTCATTAAAAAATTTTCGTGGTAAACATCTCATCAGATAAGTTGAAAAAAAAATACAGAGTTAATACGTATCTGAAGACATTTTCATTCTGTTATTCACTTTATCAAGTAGGGTGTGCGGTGTTATCGTGCTTTTAATGAATCCACAACCTTGTGGTTTTGTTTTTTGCAAGTATAGTTGAATGTTGCTGCTTAATATTTACATGGTTAAATTCTTATTGATAGATGTACACTGCCATTGGTTAATAGTTTTTAATATATCCAACCTTTGGAAAAAATATTATCTATATATATATATATATATATATATATATATATATATATATATATATATATATATATATATATATATATATATAAATTTGACCGTTTTGGATTTTACCATTCTTGGATTTTTTACCCTTCACCGGACTGTGAAATCTTTTTATCATTTTTCTTTTACCTCCTATTCCCCTTACCTCACCCTTTTTTTTAACCAAGTAAGATCTGTGACTTACTTGTAGTTTCATTAAATACTTTTATATGCAAAATCCGATCCCGCATTTTGCTAATTCCTGCCCTCTGATGAGAAGGAGAGTATTTCTTCGAAACTCCGCGAATTAAGGACTATCCACTTATCTTGTGCTACCTTTTTTAAAAATTAAATATGTTTTTAACTCTTTTTCAAGATGTCTTTTAACATGTTTTATTAATCATTTGTTCATATATATATATATATATATATATATATATATATATATATATATATATATATATATATATATTCTATGCCATAGTGTAAATCACACTTTTAAAAACATCGTACATTTATTTTAGCCACGTCCTAACGCGTAAGAAAGGAGAAAAAAATGAAGAAAAAAGGAAAAACGGCGCTTGTACAGTTTAGTCAAGACATTAAAAACTAAAAATATCGAAAAAAGGTTATATTGTACGTATCCGTTTTGGACTGAAGATCTCCGAAAAAAATTTCATTTAATTTGATCGAGTAGTTTTTTTTGTTTTTTTTTTTTTACAGCGGAAAAATACCTTCTTATGAGAGCGCGTTGAAGTCAGCCATTGTGAAATTTGCTGAAGTTGAACAACATGCCACGGGGAGATAACTCAATGTAAAGCGCCGACACTCCCTTTCCATCTTTAATTCTAGCTTTTCTTCCTAAAAATCGAACCTTTTGCTCGGTATCATTACAATTGTTTTTTTTTTTTTACGCTGTAAAAAAAACTACTTGATGAAATTAAGTGAAATTTTTTGGGGGCGGGGGAGAACTTCGTTTCATACGTGAAATATAACCTTTTTTCGATATTTTCATTTTTTAATGCCTTGACTAAACTGTACAAGTACAAACAATCCTATATATATTTGCACACGACACGTTTGACTAGTTCAAGAAACTTAAATATAATGTTAACTGAAGCATATAAAAGCATCCAGATTTTAAACGAACAATAATCAAAACTGCTTGAAGACGACTGTTGAAAACTCAGTCGAAAGTACTTGCAAAGAAGAAAGAATATATATGTGTGTGTGTGTGTGCGTGTGTGTGTGTGTGTGTGTGTGTGTGTGTGTGTGTGTGTGTGTGTGTGTGGACACTTCTCGACCTGTATTAAACGAATTTCTGATTTAAATGCTTGAAATTTGGTATGCAGGGTATTCAGATACGTGGAAAACTTTTTAATCGGTTTGCACTCGAAAAAAAAAAAGGCCGCTAACGGGTCCAAATTGAAAAATTGGTACTTGGGAGTCATCGGATGTTTATCTGTTTGTTAACTTTTTCACGGCTGTGATAATGTTCATATGACATCTTTCTTATGTTAAGAATAAGTAAGTTTGAAAATATTTTTAAAGAACGTGCCAAGCTGTCCTAATTGTTATCGTACTTGAATCACTGTGTTAAGATTTGGGTTTCGATATAAGCTCGAGTATTTTTTTTTTACTTACTAAAAATGAACTGCTAGAAAAAAAACATAATACTCGTATGCACATATCACACTTCCTTTTCGTTTTTAACATCATGTTTTTAAGGAATTTAACGTTACGTTTAATACTTACGGTATTTCTGTTTATTATAAATAAGAATTTCGCATTAATTAAAATATAATATTTATGAGTATTTTACGACCGGGCAACGCCGGGCAACGCCGGGCAACGCCGGGCGACCGGCTAGTAAATATATATTTAATTACTTCTTTTAAAAGAGGTGTTGGTATTTTTGTACGAAATATCAGTGTGCTTTTTAATCAAAAATAATTTAAAAAATTATTAACTGTTTTTGAATCAGTAATCATAAAAATTGGGGGGTGGGGGAAGAACAGTTCATAACAGATTTTTATTATGGAAGATGTATTTTGAGGTGCATATATATATATATATATATATATATATATATATATATATATATATATATATATATAAAATATAAAATATATATATATATATATACTCTTGCTCATCATATATATATATATATATATATATGATGACCAAGAGTATATATATATATATATATATATATATATATATATATATATACTCTTGCTCATCATATATATATATATATATATATATATATATATATGATGACCAAGAGTATATATATATATATATATATATATATATATATATATATACTCTTGCTCATCATATATATATATATATATATATATATGATGACCAAGAGTATATATATATATATATATATATATATATATATATATATATATATATATATATATATATACTCTTGGTAATCATATATATATATATATATATATATATATATATGATGGCCAAGAGTATATATATATATATATATATATATATATATATATATATATATATATATATATATATATATATATATATATATATATATATTGGTCATCCGTAGATTAAAATTTGTCTATCGTCAGTACCACGGAGAACCACTGTAAACAAGAGAATGCGAATCTAAACGATAATCTTATTTATGTTCTGCTTTCTCTTTCACTTTTCTTTTTAATTCGTTCTGCTCCCCCTCTCTTTCTATCTCTCGCCCCCTCCCTCTCTCTCTCTCTCTCTCTCTCTCTCTCATTCTTACTTTCTATCTCAATTTATCCTTAATCGTACCCTTCCCTTCTCTAAACCTAGTATTCAATTCATTCTTTCTTTTCTTTCCCTTTCTCATTTTTATTCTCTTTCTTCCTTTCTTACTTTTCCTTCGCGATCCTTTCGTATTAACACATATTCATTATCACTCCCCCCTCTCTCTGTCTCTCTCTCTCTCTTCTGCTCACTGCATATTTACCGTTTTCCTCCAATTTTGCCCCTCTCTAAATCGATTCATTCTCTCTTTCCTCCCTCTTCTTCTCTTTCTATCTTCCTTTCTCTATTTTTTTCTTTGCGATTCTTTTTTTATTTACACATTTCTCATAATCACTCCCCTTCCTCTTCTTCCTCTCTCTCTCTCTCTCTCTCTCTCTCTCTGTCTTCTTCACTGCATATCCACACTTTACCTCTAATTTTACTTCTCTCTAAATAAATCCATTCTCTCTTTCCTCCCCTTTCACTTTCACCTTTTTTCTCTCTTTCTATTTTTCGATTCTTTTCTTATTTATACATTCCTCATTATCGCTCCCCTTCCTCTCTCTTCTCCTCATTCCAAATCTATCTTTCACCTCTCACCTCTAATTATACCCCTCTCTAATTCAAGCGTCCCACTTATTCTTTCCCTCTTTCGTCTTCTTCTCTTAGTATCTTCCTTTCTCGTCGTTCCGATTGCCTCTCTTATTCATATAGCCGCCCCACCCCTTTCCCCTTTCGTTCCACAACTATCACCCTCCTCCCATTCCCTAAGCGTTGCATACACGCTGCGAACGTTATTCTCGACTTGTTTCTCGGGACTCCCTGCCCCGCCCCTTTTATCTGCCCCGTCCGTCCACACCTGCACCTTCAATAAGGGCTTTTTCTATCCCATTCGTTCTATCTTTACGGGGGCATAAGCCTCCCACCCTCCTACCCACCTCCTCAATTTTCGACCAGACTATTTTAGTCCGTATTTCTTTTGCCACTCATCAACTCCATGCGACAATCGTCTGCTGCTAATCAATTCTACCACTGTGGGAATTTTAACAAATGGCGTGAACTATTCACACTTGCTTTTACGCCATTAATTCGTTTTATATGTAGTATTATAAAGCGCTGCGATTGATGGGTGTGTCCGTTTGTCGTAAAAAAACGATTTTTTTTACAGTTCAACGCTGTTTTGATATCATTAGAGTTAACTATTCGTTTCTCGTTTACCAGTACAGATCTCGGCTATCTTGAACTTTTCAACTCAGTTATGGCTGATATTTTATATGTAGTATTATAAAGCGCCAGGATTGATAGGTATATCTGGTTCCTCGTAGTTTTTTTTTTTCTTAACATGGGAATCACCAGTTATCAAGGCCCGGAGGCCACTCGGAGATAAGGGTTAATGAGTATACATTAGTCAATGGGGTTATAGCGTAGTAAACATAAGTAGTGGAAATTTTGTAAATTGGATTACTTAGCAAGACGGTTCATCAAGAACTTGTTTACATTGGACTTGAAGACGATCAGATTGTAGTCAGCTGGAAAGCAGGCAATCGGAAGAGAGTTCCACAGGCGTGCAGTTCTAAGAAATAAACTTTTTTCATGGAATCTACGTTTTGATTTAGGCACAGATAAAGAGTGTGGGAAATTATTAACAGTGGTTTTGGCTAGACGAGTGTTTTTCGTGATGGTTTGGCGAGGGTGGGGGGCATAGATTGAAGCTCAGACGAGCACTTGCCATGGAAATAACGATAAAGCAGAGATAGGCTCGCATCGTCTCTTCTGTGGGAAAAGAGGTTGCAGGGAAGAGAAAATGGCACCCTCCACTAAGCCACGAAGTCTATTTTGAACTCTATCAAGGCACGATAAGCTGCTTCTAGCAGCTCCTGTCCAGATGTGGCAACAGTACTCAATCATTGGCCGTATCTAGCTTTTATATAGGCAGAGAATTGCATCAAGAGTGAAATATCTACTGGAGCCGTAGAATGATCCAACCATTTTTCCAGCGACTTAGCAACGGAATTGATATATGTGTTCCATTTCAGATCAGGAGTAAGGGTCAAGCCCAGAAGCTTTTCAAAACATGGAAACACATGAAAAAATAGTAAATTATTTTACAATTCAATCCTGTTTTCATATAATTAGAGTTAACTATTTGTTTTTCGTTTACCAGTGCAAATCTCAGCCATCTTGAATTTTTCAACTCATAGCTGGCCAATGTTACGTCACATATTCGTCTGTCGTAGAAAAAAAAAACGATTGTTTACCGTTCAGCAGTTTTTCTTTTTTCTTTTTGTTTCGTGTATTTTTTTTTTTATTTATTTACTTGCCTCCAAACGAGGGCAGAGTTAGACATCAGGTTGGTTTTTAATGTGGCGGGACCAGCTCCCAAAAAGGGGGGTCTCTGGTTAGTAAGAGAAATAAAAAAAATGTATCGTTCATGAAGGATTTCTCTTCCATTAACCGAGACCAAAAAAGTGTAGTGTAGTGTCAGAAGAACAGATACTACACATTGAGTTATATATCTGTTTTATTTACTCTGAAAGTTTACAAACAAAACAGAAATAAACAAAAAATTAGGCACAAGGCCACTCAAAAATTGGGGAGGCGGTGTCTATAGCCTTCCTCGTCCCTGTACCTTATCTAGTTTATGCTTGATCCTAGCTAAAATTCTCATTTACCAAAATACCTCAAGCACACCAGGGTTCGTCTTATCTTTAGATTCCCACATCATATCGTGTGCGTGTGCGCGCGCACGCCCGTGTGTGTGTGTGTGTTTTAGCAACAAAATAAAATTGTAAGCATAAAATTTTATGAAAAGTCGTTTGTTTAAACAATTGGATCTTGGCACGAAGGCCAAGAAAGAAAAAAAAAGGCATTTTTTTTACGAGATGCCTTTAATAAGTTTCCAGGCTTTTTTTCGTGTGGCACTTTCATTGATAGTACACACCTCAAACTCTAGTTCCTTTCGAGGTAATCTCGTCCGGTTACAATTCACTTATTGTACCGTTCAACAACTTCTGGAAGGCCGCATGGAAGTTTCTCTTGTGTGAGCATGTTGATAACCTTCGTCACAGCCTCTTTCATTTCCTTAATTGTCTCATAACAACAGCCTCTAAGGTTTTCCTTGAACTTAGGGAATAACCAAACGTCACAGAGAGCAAGGTCTGCAATATAAGGAGGGTGAGCGATTGCCCTAGTGCGCATCTTAGTCAAATAATCTGTGGCCTTCTCTGAGCATTCTTGAGACAAATTTCACGTAAAGCTCCCACATCTTCATTTCTTCGCGAATAATTGTGTGTACAGTTCCCACACTGACATTAAAGTGTGCACTCAATGTCACTATAGACACACGACGGTCCTTATCCATGAAATTTTTTATTTGGCCAATCAACTCTGGTGTTCTTACTTCCTTACTCCTCCCACAACTCTCACCATCCGTCGCAGATTCCCTGCCTTTCTTGAATCCCTTATACCACTGAAAAATTGATGTTCGATTCATGCAAATGATCCAAAAGCAATCTAGAGCATTTCATACGTTTCTGTGGCATTTTTTTCAAGTTTAAAGCAGAATTTCATTGCATATCTTTCTTCTAAAGTGTCCTTACATCCAGATTGCATTTTTAAAAACTCACCAGCTGTGACAATCAGGCTTTAGTAGGATGTATTCCAATTCCTGCTGTAGCTGTTTATTTGAACCTGAAATCATAAAAATTGGTCAGTCATCTAATAAGATGTATAGCAAAAAAACGTACTGAATTTTTAAGAGTCGACGGCGATTTTGAATGTTTTTGTGCAAAAAGTCTAAAAACTTATTGAAGTCACCTCGTATTCGTTTCTCATATACCAGTACAGATTTCAGATATTTTGAACATTTCAACTCAGTTATGGCTGACAAATGTTATGTCACATATTTCTACCGGTGTAAGGCCAGAAATAATGCCTGCTTTTATTTTCGCCAAGTTCGATTTTGACGGATGTTTTTAATAGTTTTTATTTATTTATTTATTTTATTTTTATTTTATTTTTTTGTAATTTTTTTTTTTTTTTTTTTTTTTGCAGAGGAGTCACCACTTAGCAAAGCCCGGATGCTATCGACGATAAGGTCGTTAGTAGTGGAAATTTGGTAAATTGGATTACGTAAGGGCTCATCAATAATTTGTTCACGTTGGACTTGAAGATAAGCATATTATGGTCAGTTGGAAAGCATGAAAACAGAATAGAGTTCTAAGAAAGAAGCTTTGTTCATGGAATTTACGTTTAGGTTTAGGCACAGATAAAGAGTGTGGGAAATTATTGATAGTGGTTTCAGCTAGACGAGTGTTTTTCGTGAAAGTCAGGCCAGGAGGTACCATAGATTGGAGCTCAGACGAGTACTTGCCATGAAAATAACGATAAAGCAAAGATAGAGTCGAAACCTCTCTTGTGGGAAAGAGGTTGCAGGGAAGAGAAAAGGGCCTCCCCCACTAGGCTACGAAGTCTATTTTGAACTCTGTCAAGGCAGGATAAGCTGCTTCTAGAAACTCCTGCCCAAATATGGCAACAATACTCCATCGTTAGAAGTATTGGGCTTTTATACAGATAGAGAATTGCATCAGCAGTGAGATATCTACTGAAGCGGTAGAATGATCCCACCATTTTTCCAGCGTATTTGATGTACGTGCTCCATCTCAGATCAGGAGTAAAGGTCAGACCTAGAAGCTTGTCAAAACATAGAGCCTCCCTAAGACGAGAGGCATTGCATTCATTTCAAGGCGGGGATCAAAGTGTTGATGATAGAAATATAGAGGTTTGGGTTTAGATGCATTAAAATTAATCAGCCACCTATTTCCCCATAACACCACGTGATTAAGATCAGAACAGAAAGAATCAGAAAAAACTTGGTCGTTTATGGCTTTTGAAGTGTTGCGATTGGTGGTAGTGTCGTCAGCATAAATGCCTACAAATGATCTTAGGGTCTGATTTGGAAGATCATTGATGTAGATCAGTAATAGAGTTGGGCCCAATATGGACCCTTGATGGACACCAGCATTAATGCTGTGAGCTTCTGATTTCTGCCAATCAACCACTACTCTTATGAACCTATCAGAGAGAAATGATTTAATAATTGAGAAGACATATCCAGCTATACCGTAGCTGGAGATTTTGTAGAGTAGACCTTTATGACATATTCTGTCAAAGGCCTCTGATATGTCATGGGCAATTGCCCTAGAATGAAGCCTCCGTTGAGAAATTCGCTAATCCTATTAGATATAACTATAAGCACATCTGTTGTAGATCAAGCAGAACGGAAACCATATTGCATGCCACCGAAGAGATTATTTTTGTTGAGGTGGTTGACTACTTCTTTATTTAACACAGATTCAAGCAACTTACTTATGATTGATTGGTCTGTACTTAGAGGGAGGCATGCATTATATTTCTGCGATGTTAACGTAAAAGAATACACGGTTTTATGGTTTTACTAATTATCTATGACAAATTAAGACACGACAAATATAGAACAAGGTGTGACATTCGTACCTGCTGTTTCTCTATTAGTGTGATACTTAAAAACATCATTCAAGCAACTTGGGGTTCTTATGTCAAGAACAGAAAACAATATGCTTTTAATTTACACGGACTGACATGGTGTTTTTTTTTTGTTTTTGTTTTTTTTTCTCTAAAAGTCTTAGTGAAGTATAGAAAAGTGTTTTTGTTCAGACAGGTGGACCTACATTTAGAGAAAATAAATAATTTGTTGGCATATTTACTTTTAATTATCAGATTTTGGTAAACATTTACTATTAAAAAACACTTACTATAAAAATAAACATTAATGATTTTAAAAAGTAAACAAATATTTGTTTTCTTTTAATCTGAGAGATTATTTTTTTGTTTTGCTTTTATGTTTGACCTATATTTTTAATAATATTCTCTATAAGTTTATTTAGTTTTTATGAAGACTTTTTAGAAAAAAAAAAAAAAACAGCCGGAGCAAGTTCTCCTGCCTAAATTTGTTGAGCCTAAATTTGTTGTGTCATAATTTGTCGTGCCTAAATTTGTCGTGCCTAAATTTTCATGCCTAAATTTTCGTGCCTAAATTTGTTGTGCCTAAATTTGTCATGTCTTAATTTGTTATGCCTAAATTTTCCACATCCTTATTTATCGTGTCTAAACTTGTTGTGCCTAAATTTGCAGTACATAGATTTGTCGTGCATAAATTTGTCTTGCATTAATTTTTCGTGCATAAATTTGTCGTGCATAAATTTGTCTTGCATAAATTTGTCTTGCATAAATTTGTCGTGCATAAATTTGTCTTGCTTAAATTTGTCGTGCCTTTGTGTATAAACTTGCCGTGCATAAATTTGTCTCATATAAATTTGTTATGCATAAATTTGTCGTGCATAAATTTGTTGTGCATAAACTCGTCGTATATATATTTGTCGTGCCTAACTGCCGCACAAATAGAGTATCAGCAAGAGTAGTATCGAAGTAGTGAAGTGTGGAGTCCGAGGACATTTGTCGCTTCGGTCAGTGGTTGTGTTTGTTTATATTTTTGTTTGTTTTTTTTTTTTTAGTAGACTGGGCTGTGGTGCCGCGATTGACAGCAAACTCCGCAATTCCTAACAAGCTTGGAACAAGCGATGTCCCATGTGAGTACTTTTCTGACTCTAGGAGCAAATATTGTCATGCTTTTGGATCGACAACCACGGCCTTTGTCTTATCCAACTTGATACAACCCTGGCATAATTTTAACAGATTGACAGGATTTGACATATGTTTCTGAAATTTTATCACCTACTAGCCTGTCTCTACTCTATCTTTTTTTATGGCAAGTGCTCGAGCTCTATGGTCTTCTCTTGTCAAACTTCCACCAAAAACACTCGACTAGCTACAATCACTATCAACAATTTCCCAACACTATCTATATGTGCATAAATCTTAATACAGGTTCAATATAAAAAAAAAGGTTTCATCCTGTGCAAACCTGTGGCTTGCTTTCTGGCTGACTCTAATAAGGTAGTCTTCAAGTCCAATGTAAACAAGTTTTTGTCGAGCCATCCCCTATAATAATCAAATTATACCCAATGTCCATCATTAATTATTATTACACTACCATTTGACGTTCATTAAGCCTTATTCTCGAGTGGCCTTCGGGCTTTGATAAGTGATGACACTTTTGTAAAAAACGTATTATTTGGATTATTCGGACTACTGTTCTCATTTTGAGTGTTATTTTCACAATGTCTCAGTTGAGTCGATATGATCTCTAGCCTTTTTCTCATGAATCTTGTCGAACTCTGGAATCTTTCTGTCGAACTCTGGAATCTTTCTGTCGAACTCTGGAATCTTTCTATCGTACTCTGGAATATTTGTGTCGAATTCTGGAATCTTTTTGTCGAACTCTAGAATTTTTGTGTCGAACTCTGGAATCTTTGTCGAACTCTGGAATCTTTCTGTCGAATTCTGGAATCTTTCTGTCGAACTCTGGAATCTTTCTGTCGAATTCTGAAATCTTTCTGTCGAACTCTGGAATCTTTCTGTCGAATTCTGGAATCGTTCTGTCGAAATTGTGTAGAAGTCATGAGTAATTCGCAATGGTACTATTTGAGTATTGCTGGGGATTTGAACCTTCAACCTCCAGAAGAGTGTAACTTATAACTGAATTTTACTAAGTACTTTTTCTGTTATACCACCAGTTTTTGAAGAAAGATTCCCGAGCTAGACAAGGAACACCCGAAGAAGGTCGGAGCTTATTTCAACCGGAACATTGTGAAAATAACACTCAATATGAGGACAGTAGTCCAAATAATTAAAACAATGGAATTTCACTTGTCGACCCATATATGGGAAGTTGATCTGATTGGTTAGTTTTATCAGGTAGCATATTTGTCGTATTTGTGACTTCGATGAATTGAGCTACGGTGCCGGGATCGACAAAAGAGTCCCTAATTCTTGCTAGGGTGAAAGTGTCAGAGCGATAGGTGTCTTATATGAGTGGCATCCCGGCACTAAAAGTAAAGAGCGTCATGTACGCAGGTCGACGATCATCATCTCTAACACTTTTAGCTGAATCAATGTGAATCACTAATTCTCATTATTTTTTTTTTCACCTATTAAATCTCTGTTTCTTGTATCATTTTGTGGGGGGGGGTCACATTACTTATATTTTTGATAATTAAAAAAAATACTTTTACCTGCCACTTGGACGTAAAAGGAAACTATTCGCCATCGTTTTAAGAGTTAAGCATCGAGATGTTTGTTCATTTTACATTTAATATTCTGCGGTTAATAAAGTCCTTGAAGCAGGAATCAGGGAAGTGATTCCTATGTCTAACAGCCCGGGAGAGGGGGGAAGAAACTTTCGATAACTTCGTGACTCTCACGTTCACTATTTTGTCCTTTAGTCCTCACATGCCATGAGCTATATTTCTGGCAAAGGGGAAAGAATCACTGATTTGGGGTGCCAAAAGCTAACCGTATTACACCTAGCGTTGATGTTGCTAGACTCAATCTTTTTTATAAATATTATTGAATAATTAATGAATCTCTATCCCATTTGTGGGTTCTCGATAAGATACAGAAACGCATCTGTAATTTGACTGGTCCCACCCTTTCTTCCTCTCTACAGCATCTTTCTCAAAGACGTGATGTTGCTAGTCTCAGTCTTCTTTTTTATAAATACTATTATAGCATAAGAATTATCTGATCTATTTCCTGCTTCCTTTGTTCCAGCTCGCTTGAGGGGTCTCCATCAATTCGCTGTCTTGATATAGAAACGTGAAAAGATTTTCATTCATAACTTTGTTGAAAACACGAACTAACTATAATTATATGCCATAGATCAAAACAACCAAATTTCCTCCCTCGAAACGATTTCTTCTTATTCCAGTAACTTCTTTCCAAGAATTGTGGAACTCTTTTCCTTCTGACTGTTTTCCTCCTACCTAAAATCTCTTTATTTGTTGGTGACCATCTTCTAGTTGATCAGTTGTGTACAAATCCCAAGAGCAATATGAGCCTTCTATCATGTCTGAAAGTGACACAATGTTCAACGAGTGAGATCGGAGATGCGCCGCTGTGCAACTCATGCTCTCTACTGATCCAAGGCATGACAACAGAACCATTGCCAGCACTTTCCAAATGCAGCGCTGGATTGCCACGAATAAAAAGAACGTGTCCAAGGTGATGAAAACAAAGGTTCCGGCCATGGTTATGGTTTTAATGTGGCTTCAAGTGAAGGCCACACCATACCACCTCACATCTTCGAAGTCGGCTTGAAAATCAGCACCATAGTGTACCTGAATGTGCTGAAGCGTGTCGTCATCCCCTGGTGCAATCAGGTGGTCACTCGCAGACCCTAAGTGTGGCAACAAAACTCGGTGTCGGCCCACAAGTCCAAAGAGACCCAGGCTTGGTTTCAGAAGGAGCGTTATTACTTTGACCCTTCTCTTAGTGTCCCCTCCTACCCCGACCTGAACCCGCTGGACTACTTCGTTTGGTCATACGACGAGAACATCACCAACATGACCTCCCACAACACCAAAGCCAGCCTGATCGCCTCTATCCGCCGAGTATTCACCGAGTATTCGCCGAGCTCCCGCCGGCACATGCTCCCAGTTCCGGACCCGTATTGAATCGGTGATTGAGACTGAAGGCAGCTACATTGAATAGATATCAGCTCTACTACATAGTCAAGTTACCTGAATTGATTTTTTTTCAAAAACGTTTTTAAATAAACCGTAGTGTTGTTTTTATCGTTCCACCTTGTATTCTCTTCAATTTTTTTTTTTTTTTTTTTTTTTTTTTTTTTTTACACAGTGATCACCACTTATCAAGGCCCGGAAGCCACTCAGGGATAAGGGTTATTGCAAGTAAATCACGTTAGTGAGGAGATTTTATGAAGTGTTTAATTAGGGGGGGGTTCATAAGGAATTTGTTAACATTAGACTTAAAGACATCCAAGTTGTAGTCCGGAGGGAAGCAGGCAGACGGAACAGAGTTCCACAGGCGTGCAGTTCTAAGAAAGAAGCTTTGCTCATGAAATCCGCGTTTTGATTTAGGCACAGATATAGAGTGGGGGAAATTTTTCACAGTGGATTCAGCTAGACGGGTGATTTTCGTGAAAGTTTGGCGAGGGGGGACCAGAGATTGGAGTTCAGACGAGCACCTGCCATGAAAATAACGATAAAACAAGGATAGGCTCGCAACGTCTCTTCTGTGGGAGAGGGGTTGCAGGGTAGAGAAAAGGGCATCCCCCACTAAACCACGAAGTCTATTTTGTACTCTGTCAAGGCATGATAGGCTGTTTTTGGCAGCTCCTGCCCAGATATGGCAACAGTATTCCATCCTTGGCCGTACTTGGCTTTTATATAGATAGAGAATTGCATCAGTAGTGAGATATCTTCTGGAGCGGTAGAAGGATCCCACCATCTTTCCTGCGACCTTGGCAACAGACTTGATGTACGTGTTCCATTTCAGATCAGGAGTAAAGGTCAAACCCAGAAGCTTGTCAAAACACGGGGCCTCACCCAGACGAGAGCCATCCATCACAATTGATGCCAGCTGGGGATCAGAGCGTTGATGATGTAAGGATAGGAGTTTGGTTTTAGATGCATTAAAGGTAACTAGCCACATCTTCCCCCACTGAACCACGCGCTCGAGATCAGAGGAGAGAGAATCAGAGAGAACTTCGTCATTTACAGCCTTTGATGTGTTGCCGTAGATGGTCGTGTCATCAGCATAGATGTCAACGAATGATTTAAGTATGTGTTTAGGGAGGTCATTGATGTAGATCAGGAAGAGAGTTGGGCCGAGGATTGACCCCTGAGGGACTCCAGCATTTATATTGCAGGCCTCCGATTTTTGTCCATCTACCACTACTCTTATGAGCCTATCGGAGAGAAATGATTTAATGATTGAGAAAACATTTCCAGTTATACCGTAGCTGGAAATCTTGTGAAGTAGACCCTTATGCCATACTTTGTCAAAGGCCTTTGATATGTCAAGAGCAATTGCCCTAGAAAGGAAGCCTTTGTCAAGAGATTCACTAATCCTGTGGGATATAACCGTCAGCACATCTGCAGTAGATCTTGCAGAGCGGAAACCATATTGTGTGTCACTAAGAAGGTTGTTTCTGCTGAGGTGGTTGACTATTTCTCTATTTAATATTGATTCCAGTAACTTACTCATAACACAGAGAAGACTTATTGGTCTGTATTGAGAGGGAGATGACTTATCACCTGAATTCTTAAATACAGGGCAAACTGATGAGGTCTTCCAGGGGGTCGGAAAGCACTTCTCCTTAAGGCAGCGCTTAAATAGTTTCGTAAGTATGGGAGCAAGTTCTGGTTGAAGCTTTTTTAACACTATAATTGGGATGCCATCAGGGCCAGTTGCTTTACTGGAATCTAGGTTTTTTATTAGCTTGGCGACCTCATGCACGGATATTTGTATATTACCTAGCTTGTTCTGTGTTATAGGAGGAAATATGGGGAGTTGATGGCCTTCGTCGCATAGGGTAGAATTAGCTGCAAAGTTCTTTGCAAATAGTTTGGCCTTGTCTGACGCTGACGAGATAACCTCTGGTCCATTGATAATGGTTGGGATAGAACGCACACTTCTGTTCAGGATCCTATTTGTTATTTGCCAAAACTGGTGGGAACCAAGCCGCTGATCAGCTACCTTGGATTTAACAGACTGGGCATATAGCTCTCTTGCATTTTTTATTACTCTTTTACAGTGGTTGCTGGCAGTCCTGAAAGCAGCTTTAGTCTCAGTGCATCTATTACGTTGGTAGTTATGGAAAAAGTGATTTCTGTGCGCGATAGCAGCAGCACATTCTGGGGAGAACCATGGCTGGCTGTTAGGTTTTTGTTGGAATTTTTTTGATGGTATGAATTGGTCTATGCCTACAATTAACCATTCGGTCAGATCTGATACTATAGAGGACACTTCCTTTTTAAACATGGAGTGCAGAGGTAAATCAGATATGAATGTACGGAAGCTATCCCAGTCAGCCATAGAGTATCGGTATACAGTACGGTGGAGGGGTACGTCTGATGGCTTCTTACATTTTGTTTTTATCTTAACTGATACGACGGAGTGGTCGGAGGATCCTAAAGGAGAATGAACGGTACATGAACATAGCTCAGGGGAAGTTGAAAGAAAAAGAGGCAAAATTGTCGTAGTGTCAGAAAGAATTACGGTATGCGTTTGTCTGTTGATCCAACCGCCGTGAAAAGAACACCAATATTACAAAACCACAAATTTGCCTTTTGCATTTTTATAGATCAACGACTGAAACTTGTTTTTTTTTTATTTTATTATTATTATTTTTGCGTATCATTTTTGTCAAAAAAAAAAAAAGAGAGAGAGAGACGTTGCGAGTCTTGCTCTAATCTATTGGCATTTCCATTGTAAGTGGTCAACTGAGCTCCAATTTTTGCTCCCCCCCCCCAATCTATAAAACCTTCTTAGCAAGAATTCGCCTAAGGACAACTACCATCAGCAATTTCCTTGCACTATCTATCTGTGCCTAAATCTATAGCGAATTCCCTGAACAAAGTTTATTTCCTAGAACTGTCCGCTTGTGGAACTCTGTTCCGCTGGCCTGTTTCCCAGCTGACTACATTATGGTCGTCTTCAAGTCTAATGTAAACAAGTTTTTACTGAGTCGGCCTCTTAAATAAATAAATGATACCCAATTGTCACCACTAATTAATACTAAGCTGTTTGCCTTTTTTCTGTTGTTCTTGGCCTTCGGGCCGGGATCAAAGTGTAGTATCTGTTGCGGCAGATACTGCAAGCAAAGACCATATGTGGGGGCAACCCCACATATAAGACCTTGGTCAATGTAGGGGAAACCCTTCATACCAATTGTCACTATTCAGCTCCCCTACTCCCCGGGGAGTTGATCCCCATTTCCCCTTCACTCCTCACATTAAAAATCGGCCTTGTGCCTAATTTGCTCGGTGGGGGAGCAAATAAACACCCTGTTGTTCTTGGCCTTCGGACCGGGATCAAAGTGTAGTATCTGTTCTGCAGATGATGCACTTAAGATAATTTGTACCAGTCAATGGAGGGGAAACCCTCTATACTGGGACAATTATTATTTTTGGTCACAACCAGAGTGCATCCTTTTTGCTCTACTTTTAGGGGAGCTGGTTTCCCCCCACATTAAAAAAACGGCCTTGTGCCAAATTTGCTTTGGTGGGAAAGCAAATAAATACCTTAATACTAAGCTGTTGTCCCAATGACTATTTTTAACACTTATCCTTGAATCGCTTTCAAGCCTTAGTAAGTAGTAACTCCCTTACAAAAAGGAAGGAAAGGATAATTAATTTTACATTAGATTTTCTGTTTAACGGCATATCAACTCTTTATATTATTTAATATTGAAGCCCATCTTGCGTGTGAAATCTTGCCATATTTGTTTTTGATCATTAGTTTCCAGGGTTTTTTGTTGTTGTTGTTGTTGTTGTTGTTGTTGTTGTTGTTGTTGGTGGTGGTGGTGGTGGTGGTGGTGGTGGTGGTGGTGGTTTTTTGTTTTGTTTTGTTTTTTGTTTTTTGTTTTTTTGTTTGTTTGTTTGTTTTGTCTGTTTGTTTTTTTGTTTTTTTGTTTTTTATTCTGACGGCTCATGTCCTTATCATTTCAACGGAAATGCCCAATTGGTTTTTGATGGGAAAGAAAGCAGAAGTAACAAAATGAACTCTTTTATCATTTCACCCGAGGATATCAGCATGACGTCCATATAAGAAGTCTCAGCTGAGAATCGAAAACGGTTTGACGGATTTGTTTACCGTCTTGATAATTTTTTTTTTTTTTTGTATACATTTTTATTTATTCATATATTTTTTTTTTTTTTTTTTACGTTTGCGAATACAACTTGGCAAATTAGAAAACATGGAGTGACGTTTTTTGCAGGTTTACTTTGTGGAAGGTTCTCTCTCTCTCTCTCTCTCTCTCTCTCTCTCTCTCTCTCTCTCTCTCTCACACGCACACACACACACACACATACACACTCTCTATCTCTCTCTCTTTCTCACACACGTTCTCACTTTCTCTCTATCTCTCTCGCTCGCCCTCAGCCTATCTCTATTTTCTCTCCTTCACTATTTCTATCTCTCTCGCTCACCCTCTTTCACGCTCTTTATCTCTAATTCTCCTCTGTATGTCTCTCTCTCTCTCTCTCTCTCTCTTTATCTCTGTTTCTATCTCTCTCCTTCTCTCTCCATCTATCTATCGATCTATCTCACCTTCCTTCTCCGTTTATCTCTCGCT
>NC_136520.1:62387432-62407432 GCF_053919585.1 Euprymna scolopes | reverse complement strand
TGAGTTATCACGCCGACCTATACGTTTTTTTTTAATTTAGTCTGCATAACATTATTTCCGTAACTGGATTTACGCTCTCTTCAGCAACCAGTATAATGTATTTTAACCAAGTTGGAGTTACGTGACCTCATCACGCCGACCTATATGTATTCCAAGTTATTACTTCAGTTACTGGACTTACGCTCTCTTCAGCAACCAGCATAATGTATTTTAAATAAGTCGGGGTTACGTGACCTCATCACGCCGACCTATATGGATTTTGTAAAACCTTGGTCTTCAGAGGTTCTAATCCAATTAATTCTGTTAGAGCAAGGAGTCTGCCGCCGAGCGACCAATAAAAACTATCCACCACGGAATATTTATTAATTATATAAAGAATTAATTAAGAAGGGCACTCAGCCTTCATGAGTTAGAATACTCAATTAGGGGGGAAAAAATTCCAAAAATAAACAATTCAGAAACCTGGTATACATTAAATCAATGAAATAGGGTGTTAACAATTTCTTTTTCTTAAAAAGAAAACATTTTTAAAAAAATCATTTCAGAGCACCTCGGTCACAATTAGAATTTGTTTACACAATGCAAACGCATTTCAGTCATTACATTCATAATTAACTTTTTCCCAATTTTCAGGGTACATTTAAAAAGTATATGTATTTTTTCAAAACTTGATTTACAAAAGATCATTAAAATTTAATTCCAAAATTTAAAAATTATTTCAAGTATTTTGGTTCATCGTTAAAATCAATTTATGTTAGTTAACTTCTTTCCAAAGTAAGTCATTTATTATTATAAAAACCAATCTTCTCAAAAGGTCATAAACTTCGAATAGACCCATTTTTCGTAATACAATTCAAAAATTATTCCAAACATTTGGTTCATTATTAAAATTAATCTTCCGAAAAGATCATAGAAAATTCATTTTGAATCAATTTACCCTTCACAATGAGATTCAGAGACATCCCAAAACTTTTTCATTTCGTAATTATTATTTTTAAAATTCAGTGTACATTTAAAGTTATTTAATTGATTCTTAAAAATTATTTCTTCTTTTAGACCATTATCCAGGTCATTTCGAATTCAGAAACATTTCACGTTAATTAACTTTATTTTCCAAAGTAATTATTTTATCATTTAAAAGCAATTCTTTTCCTAAACTCACTCACAAGGATTATTTCGAATTAATAAACTCCCGCCACACCTGGGAGTCACATTAGTTAACGACCAGTTCTGTATAGTTAACAGCTCAAAAAAATTAAAGTTTCAATTAAGGAGAGATCTTTCTAGACTGAGGAAATCTTTTTTTTTCTTAATAATTAATTCAATTTTACGTATATACTCCTCAGTCAATATTTCAGGGACCCCTATCATACGGTCCAATTTCAAATAAACCTTCAATTAAAGAATTTGCTCGAATAATTCTTCCTTAAAATCATCTAGAGTTCAGGAAAATCTCTTTCGTTAGTCAAACAATATTTCCTTAGAAATTATTAAAAATTCAGAGAATATTCGAAATGTAATAGCGTAATTTTTCTTTAAGAAAAACTATGAACATTTCAGAGAACTCTTAAAAAATTAACGTAATCATGTAACAGTTGGCTTTTCCAAACACTCGAAGACTTCAAAAAAGTACTTTAAGTGCTGTTTGAATAATCGTCTCAGTTTTTATTTTTAATAAAAACCAATTGAAGACATCATTTAATGTAATTTAACGAAGCATAAATAATTTTGTTCTTTAAACCTGGTAGAAAAATTTAAAAAACTCCAAGTTAATTCGTTATTATATGCCCTCCCGCAATCAGCCATGGGGGTTTAGCTATACAATCATTAAAACGCAAGAGTAGAGAAAGAGACTGAGGGGGAAAAGAAGGGGATAGAGACAGAGCGATGCCATTACACACCCTACCACCCTCATGATATCATTACGTAATAACAAAAAAAATCTTCGACAATTTTCTCTCTCGTCCTCATAGACCCTAAAAGGTAAGGGAATGAGAGAGAAAGATAAGAAGAAGAAGAGAGAGAGAGAGAGGCAGCTAGCGTTGTTCTCCCACCCATTCCTTAACACCCTCGCAAACACCATGACGAGGTCATCTTCGCTTATCTTTCCAATGTGCGGCCATTGTTTTAAAAAATGAGTGACAGGTAGATATTAAACATTTCTAGGAGTTTAAAAAAAAATAAGAAAATAGAAAAACAATCTTATTTTGAACAATTTTGTAAAATACATTCTAACACAAAACTTTCATATTATCTAACCCCAATTTTTTTTTTTTTTTACCAGTAACATTTTTTTTCTTTTTAAACAGACAAAACATCAATAAAAGAAACATTATCAATTAAAAAAAATGTCCCCTTATGTTTCAGCTTTAATTGTTACCTAACCTGAAAAATAAACACATCAACTGTTCATGGAATAAAATGTAATGTAAAAGTTCTATTTTTTCAAATCTGAATCTAACACTTGCAAAGTCAAAAGAATTTTTTAAAAAGTCCTATATTTTTATAAACCTGAAATAAAGAGCAGATAAAAAATGTTAGGTATCCTTTATTTTCTTTCCTTTTTTTTTTTTAATTTATTTTTCGAGCTTCGTGTTTGAAGGATTTTTTTTCTTTTTTTTTTCATGTAATAACAAGATGCATAGATATACACACATATCGATATATATCCGGAGAGAGACAGAAAGAGAGAAAGCGTGAGAGAGAAAGAGATATTGCATATTCTAGAGACACTTTCTCATCTCTGTTTTTTTTTTTTTTTGTGTGTGGGACACATTTCTTACTTTTTTTTCGAAGGGTTACTTTCAATACTCTTTTTTTTTTTTAAATCGATCTTTTGTAAACTGTTTTTTTTTTTTTTTTTTTGTAGGTGCAAGAAATTTTTTTTTTGTTCAGGTTCTGAATTTTCTTTTTGAGTGCGTTTTTTTTTTTTTTTTTTGCGCGTGTGTACTGGTCTGCCATTTTTTTTAATTTTGCCAGAAATAATAGTTTTTTTTCCGTTTTTAAAGACCGTGGACCATTTTTTTTTTATTCGATTCGTCTAGTGGTCGTTATTTTTGGTTGTGCCGTGGGTTTAAGGGTCGAAATTATTTCCATGCTGGGAAACAATATGTTCTGGTCATAGTGCATCATTTATACTGCGACACAGATGCGACGAGATCCGTCTGGTAATTAACCAGGGTCAATCCTGCGTCTTAAGGCAACATTTATACCACTATCAGCCGGCCACCGAGGTGTGACCGACAGACGTGTTATAGTAAATGTCTTAAAGCGGTCTCGGGAAGATATGGAGATGGGCCAGTCATTAGGGTTTGTGTAGTAAGAAGAAAATCATACCTGAGATGTTGGTTCTGGGTGTGGCTCCTTTCCTTTCTCAAGATGATCTCTTCACCCTGGTGGCATTCTGGTGGGAATCTTCATTTCTTTGTCCTCAGGGCCGCCTTTCGACTTAAGACATTTATGAAGGAATTCATGGCAGACACAAGAAAAACGACACGCGACACAATTGTAATATACAAAGGTATAACTAACTATTTTATTTTACATTAGAGATACAATATATATTACAAAAAAAACAATTTACAATTAATTTTTACAATAGGCTTTTCAAAGCTAACTAACCTACCCTAACTAGTGTTGAGGGAGGGGGTGGCCCCCCTCATTTACGGAGAGACAGTCTATGCGTCCTCACATCATGGTGGTCGTGCAGGAAAAAGACAGAAAGATAGCAAGGGGATTATGGGAAGGGGTTTCTTTGTATCTCTACGCTCATGGACAATTTACCACCCGTCCATGCTGCAGAGTGTGTTAGAAACAGTGGCACAAGGAAATAGTGCCACACATTTCCCTACCAAATTACTCTGTCAATTGTCAGTCTACAGACGAGAGATTTGACATAAGCGGTATTGAGATTTGACATAAGCGGTATTGAGATTTGACATAAGCGGTATTGAGATTTGGGAAAATCTTTATAATCGGTCTTCGGCCAGAAATTTGGCTGTCAAGTTCAACGATTTGACCTTTGAAAACTCTACTAAACTCCTCCGCTAATTTTCGGTCAAAACACTTTAAATTTAAGATGTAGGTTAACTTTAATTTGATTTGAGCCCAAAACAATAAACGTTGAAGGAGTAAAAATTGGAGTCAAAGTTAAAAACAATTTCACCTCTGAGCTGTCTACCAAATTACTCAGCCAATGTTTGGTCTAAACATTTGAAATTTTACATAAAGTGTATTCAGACATAGGGTAAGCTTTTTAATCGGGTTTTGGCCGAAAATTTGGCTGACAAGGGGTCAAAGTTCAAAAGATTTGACCTTTGCGATCTCTAGCAAACTATTCAATCAATTTTTGGTGTAAACATTTGAAATTTGACATAAAGTGTATTCAGACATGCAGCAAGTTTTTTTAATCAGTTTTTGAGCGAAAATGGGCTGTCAAGAGGCCAAAGTTGAAAGAGTTGACCATTGCAGACTCTACCAAATTCTTCTGCCAATTTTGGGTCTAGACACCCGAAATATTAGATGTAGGTTACCTGAGCATGAGTCAAACTTCTAATATATATATGCATATGCACATAAAGTCATGAATAGTACATAGGACCCGAGCAAAGCTGGGCTGGACTGCTAGTATGTATATATATATATATATATATATGTGTGTGTGTGTGTGTGTGTGTGTGTGTGTATTTATACATATTTATTGCATTTTTCCCCAAACAAGGCACGGTGCCACTTTGATGTAGGGGGGGGGGCTATTATTTTGGACACAATTGCAGGGATACAGTGTAGGGAGTTGAGCAGCAAGATGTCTGTTTACATTAGACTTGAACTTCTGCATTTCAGTACAATCGGGGAAGCAGGAACCTGGAAAGGAATTTCAAAGTCTAGCAGTTCTGGGGAAGAAACTGTTAGAGTAAAAGGGTTTCTGGCATCTGGGGATTGCTGCTGTGTAGGGGTGGGGTTTTGCTGCTTGTCGGGTGTGCCGCCTATATTTGCATCGAGGGGGGTACAAGGGCTTGTAGTTCGTCGGTGCATATACCATTAAAATAATTGTAAAACAGGCAGAAGGACGTAATATTTCGTTGATGGGAAAGAAGCCTAACTGACAGTTCGGAACCTATTAGGTTGGCGACTCTCTTTTGAACCCTGTCCAGTAGTAAGAGACAAGTAGCAAGCGCACCAGCCCTTTTGACAACAATACTCCATACATGGGCGAATGGTGGCCTTATAGAGGTATAGGATACATTCAGGTGTAATTAACTTTCTAGCACGATAGAGAGAGAGAGAGTTCTTCTTCGCAGCAACCGCGGCAATACTCTCGATGTATCTGAACCAACTCGTGTTCCCTGTGAACGTAAAGTCGAGGAGTTTGAACGAATTCTTTTCAGGTAATGTATCTTTAGCCATTGATATTGGTGGTTGAGAAGGTTTCTTGTAATCATTGAAGGAAAGAAGCTTAGTCTTGGTAGCATTAAATGTTACTATCCATTTTTTACCCATTCCACTACAGACTGGAGGTCTTCCTCTAGGGTTTTCGATATTGCCTTGGATATGTGTTCGTTCGTTTCCCCCTCGTGCCTGCTATAGAGCGTGGTGTCATCAGCAAATATACCCATCTCAGAGACAATTTTATCAAGAAGGTCATTTCTGAATGTCAGGAATAATAAAGGTCTAAGGATCTGAGGTACACCCGCATTTATATCATATTGTTTTGACGTACAACTATCGAGGACAACATGGATTCTTCTCTTATTTAAGAATGATTTAATTATGTTAAGTATTCGTCCAGTAATATCACATGATGTGATTTTCATGAGAAGATTATCGAGCCGTACTCTGTCAAAAGCCTTAGATATATCTAGGGCTATTGCCTATCTTCCCCTGATTTATCCAGTGCATGGTATATACTTTCAGATATTACAGTTAGGATATCTGCAGTAGAAGGGGCTTGCTTAATCCATATTGTTGTTAGCAACTCTAAGGTGGTGGACTAGAGCTTGATTAATTATGGCCTCAAATATTTTGGCGAAAAGAGTGAGGAGGCTAATGGGGCGATAATTTAATGGGTCGGTTCTTACGCCAGAATTTTTGTAAACTGTTTTTCAGCAGTTAGGAAAACAATATTCGTTAAGGCATTTGTTGTAAAGCTTGGAGAGAACTATTTTTTTAACAGTACAGCCGACATACAGGTCGACATGCTTTTGAGGTATCTTGGTTTTTTATTATACCTTGCACTTGAGAAGGAGTGATTTTCAGATAATCTAATGTGGTTTATTTCCGCAAAGGAAAATCAGGGAGAGAGTGGTTTGCTATGTCGAATATAGAGCTTGAGGCAAAACGACTGGCAAGCAGGTTTGCCATTTCGGTTGCCGTGCAAACAACTTCATGATTGTTGGATAGTGGTGGAAATTGTTGATTGCCCATTATTTACTACACTGTTGTAGATTTTCCAGAAATCACGAGTTCGTAATTTCTACGTTTCAATACCTTTCTGGTGGTTTCGGTGTATTCTCTTAGCTGTCGCTATTTCTTTCTTGCAATTACTTCTACAAACTTTTGTCTGTTTGTACTGGACTCATATCGGATAGATCTGCGGCATGCATGCTGCCTTTGAGCAAAGGCAGCTGTGCAAGTAGAAGTTAACCATTGGGGAGAGTGGAAATATGTGCTTTAAATCATTCGGTTGTCTCATTTGCACACTGTTCTTCCAGAAGAGAAAAGATCTCTGATGGCTTTCCAGTCAGCTTTCTTATAGTACCTTGTCGTTTTGAGCTATGGCTCTTCAGCTTTGGGTTGAGAGCTTTGAATGATTTCTACCATTATCACAGCGTGATTAGCATTTCCGAGTGGGCTATGGACATTCGTTACACAATCATCGGGAATTGTGGTCAGAAATAGATCTAGAAGTGATCTTATCGCTCTGTGAGACGGGCCGGAAACGTAACTGTTTCGAATATTGACTCCAAGTCCGTGCATATGTCTATTTGAATCCTTACGACAAAGTGGGAGATAATCAGGCATGTTAAATTGGTTGGAGAGGATAAAGGAGTGTAGGTTAGTTTCACATAGCGCCAAGACATCCGCGGAGTTTGTTAGGAGAAATGATTCAACATCATCTAGATTAGTTCTAAGAACGCTGGTATTCATGAATGCCAGCCTCGAGAGAGGAGACGAAGTGGTTTTGTTTGAGTTTATGTCTGGTTTAATCGTAATTTTTTATTGAACTGTCATCTTATTTTATTTTATTTTAAAGTTTCAGTTTTAGAATGAGAAGTGCTGGACAAAGTGGTTGTGTACAATACCAAACATGCAACATATATATATATATATATATATATATATATATATATATGTATGTGTGTGTGTGTGTGTGTGTGTGTGTGTGTGTGTGTGTTAGTGGCCTGGCAAGGCCACATGTGAGACAACTAAGCAAAACAAGCAAGCAAAATTCATCCCAAAGCAGCAAAACTAAAGCTAGCCTGCCAGGACACTATATATGCAAATGGAGGCAAATTTTAGCATATATTATCGATTTGAAAATATAGGTTCTTCTTTACTAATTGTCAAAAAAATTTCATCATTGAATGGTATTATAATCTTCAAAAAGCCTGCAAATTTTAATGTAGTTTCGTCCCATAGAACCAAAGATATGAGCATTTAAATATTCAATTTGGTTTCAAGTAATATATATATATATATATACATATATCACTATTTTGGTAATTTTATAAGTTCCAAATCTCAACGACTACTGATCAAAATTTAACAAAGAAGGCTCGTTGCAAAGCTAATGATCTGAATTGTGTAATTGGCTATGTGATCTTTGCCTTTAAGGTCGCACATTAACGTGATCATTCATCATCCAGAGCCTATTCTTGGCACTTTTTTACAGCAATAAAATGTTTCAATCATAGTCAATTGTTTTCCTAGTTTTGCATATGAATTACAAAATATCTGATATTTCCCCCAAAACCTCTGGCCTCAATGAAATGGAGACTAAAACGTGTTGTTATGTTTAAATAACGGCAAGGAGAGACTTGATTCCCAATATTTCTCATATGTTATATCTCCCCTCTCTGGTCTTCATACATAAAGTAAATTTCGCAGTGTATAAGGATTATTTGATACTTGAAATATCCATAATCGTACCCTATTTCCAAAAGAGGAGACATATGACACATGAAAAGTATTTGGAATCAAGTCTCCCTTTGGTAGTATTTAAGATCATTTGAAACCATAGCAGCAAGTTTTAGTCGTTTCTCCTCCATCAAGCCCAGAGATTTTGTATATATATATATATATATATATATATATATATATATATATATATATATATATATATATCCGAATCAGTTTTTATATGGTTAACAACTGATGATCCTTACAATATATATATATATATATATATATATATATATATATATATATATATACTAGCATTTCAGCCCGGCGTTGCCCGGGTGTTTAGAGGTGTATGCTGAGCAAAAAAAAGAAAAAGAGTAAATTTTTTTTTAATTTGACCCCTATTATGACCCCTTAAAATTTATAGTTTCGGGCTCAAATCACTTTATTAAGTTAGATCCAGGTTCAAGGAACCTATATCTAAAATTTCAAGTGTCTAGACCCAAAATTGTCGGAGGAGTTTGGTAGAGTTCTTAAAGGTCAAATCGTTGAAATTTGACCCCTTAGCAGCCAAATTTCTGGTTGACACCCGTCACATCGATTTTTCCAAATCTCAGTACCCGGTATTTCAAATTTCGAGTCTGTAGACTAAAAATTGACAGAGTTATTGCGTAGGGAAATGTACACAGACAGACAGACAGACACGTTCACTTTTATATATATATATATATATATATATATATATATATATATATGTATATATGTATATATATATATATATATATATATATATATATATATAGTAATCCAGGTTAATATTTACAGAAGGTAAAGCAACTAATAAAGGTTAACAAGGTTCAAATAAGAGTGCTCAATACAAAAGTAGAGCGAGATATACTTTTAATATGTTTTACGTGAGCATTTATATGTCGCTACAGATCATTGCGGAATGTAACTAATAACTTCACGTATACTCCCTTCAAGATTGAAAACTAAATAACCTATAATCGAAACCGAAACCAAAACTTTTGAAGAATTCTTGGAAAAATTATTTATTAGAAAAAAAAATGAAAGTCATAACAATTAAACGCAGTTTCTCGGGGGGAAAAAGATGTAAGCGTGACACACAAAAGAACACACGCTATCGAATTAATAATAATAACTAGCGAGACCTGTAGAAATTCCACAGGGGACTCATTCATATGTAATATATTGAGGTTGGCATTCTGTAGATGTTCAGTGTAAATGGAGACGCTCTGATATTATTCGAGCTTTTTTTTTTAACTGCAAATTTATTTATCTAAGCTAGTACGAACGCCCGGTAAAGGCTGGTCGTAAAGTACGCTTAAATATGATATTTTAATTCTTGCAGATTTCGTATATATTATTATAGAGTTAATGTTCTATCGATTTTTATATGTTATCAAGTTGCGATTTCAAAAATAAAAAAAATATATACATATGACTTGGGTGGATTAGCTTGAATCGAAACCGAAATAAAAATTTATGAAAAAAAATATGTTTATATATATATAACTTGAGTTCCTTCAGCCATAATCGAAACCGAAAACAAAACTTATGAAGAATTCTTATTAAAATTATTTATGACAAGAAATAGAAAAACATAATTAAACGACCCGGATGCAAGCGTGACACACAAAAGAACAACACGCTATCAAATTATATATAGATATTGATGTACATTAGAGTATTATACATACGCAATTTCTAGTGTAGGCAGTGATAATTACTACCGGTCGAGAGATCCGAACTTTGATTTTTTAGGCTATATATACATGTGTGTAGTGCGTGTGGTAATATATTTAAAGCAATATTTTTATATAGTTCAATTCTGATGGGAATCAAATTCCAAAGCAAGTACGAAGCTCAATATTCAAACATTTAAATAGTTATTTCAACATATGTAATATATCTATAAAACAATAAATGGACGACTAAAAGTAATAACATACTGTGATTTATTGTCAGTTTCGAAGCAAAGAAAAACTAACACGTATTTAGTTAGTTTGGTTGTTTTGTTTGTTTGTTGTTTTTTTTTCTTTACTTTGGAGGCACCACTTATCAAGGCTCGAAGGCCACTCGAGAATAAGGGGTCATGAATGTATGGTGACAGTTTAGTAATCATTAATGGTGTAAATTGGGTAGAATTTGATTATTTATGAGGACGGCTCAACAAGAACTTGTTTCCATTGGATTTGAAGGCTACCATGTTGTATTCAACCGGAAAGCAGACTAGCGAAACAGTGTTCCACAGGCGGACAGTCCTGGGAAATAATTTTTGTTCATGGAATTTTCATTTAGATTTCGGTAGAGACAGAGATTTTTTTTACATAGGCATAACCACTTATCAAGGATCAGAGACCGCTCAAGGATAAGGGTTAAGAGTGTACAGTAGTCAATTGGACAATATAATAAGTTAGTAATGGAAATTCTGTAAATTTGTTAATTTAAGTGGAACGGCTTATCAAGAACTTATTTACGTTGGACTTGAAGACAACCAGATTGTAGTCAGCTGGAAAGCAGGAAAACGGAAGACAGTTCCACAGACGTGCACTTCAAAGAAAGAATCTTTGTTCATGGAATCTACGTTTAGGTTTAGGCACAGATAAAGAGTGGGGGAATTATTGATAGTGTTTTCAGCTAGACGAGTGTTTCTTGTGAAAGTTAGGCGAGGGGGGACCATAGATTGAAGCTCAGACGAGCACTTGCCATGAAAATAACGATACATCAGAGACAAACTCGCAACATTCCTTCTGTGAGATAGAAGTTGCAGGGAAGAGAAAAGGACATCTCCTATGAGGCTACGAAGTCTATTTTTAATTCTATCAAGGCAGGACAAGTCCTTTCTAGCAGCTCCTGCCCAGATGTGGCAACAGTACTCCATCCTTGGATGTACCTGGCTCTTATATAGATAGAGAATTGCATCACGGTGAGATATCTACTGGATCGATAGAAGGGTCCCACCATTTTTCCAGCGACCTTGGCAACATAGTTTATAGACATGTTCAATTTAAGATCAGGAGTAAAGGTCAAGCCCAGAAGCTTGTCAAAACATGAGGCCTCCCCAAGGCGAGAGCCATCCATTTCAATTGATGCCAGATGGGGATCAGAACGTTGATGGTGTAAAGAAAGAAGCTTAGTTTTAGATGCATTAAAAGTAACCAGCCCATTGTACCACGCGCTCAAGAGGAGAGAGAATCGGAGAGAACTTGGTCGTTTACTGTCTTAGATGTGCTACCATAGATGGTAGTGTCATCAGCATAAATGTCTGCGAATGATGCAAGGATGTGATTTGGAAGATCATTAATGTAGGCCAGGAAAAGAGTTGGTCCCAGGATGGGCCCCTGAGGAACTCCAGCATTAATACTGTGAGTGTCTGATTTTTTACCATCAGCTACCAGTCTTATGAACCTATCAGAGAGAAATGATTTAATAATTGAGAAGACATTTCCAGCTATACCATAGCTGGAGATGTTATGAAGTAAACCTTTATGTCATACCCTATCACAGACCTTTGATATGTCAAGAGCAATTGCCCTAGAAAGGTTGCCTCCGTCGAGAGATTCGCTCATCATATTAGATATAATTGTAAGCACATTTGCTGTAGATCTAGCAGAACGGAAACCATATTGTGTGTCACTAAGAAGGTTATTTTTGATGAGATGGTTGATTACGTTTCTATTTAACACAGACTTAAGCAATTTACTCATGACGCTCAGGAGACTTATTGGCAAGCACTGAGAGGGGTAGAGCGATCACCTCGATTCTTAAATACTGATGAGATTTTCTAAGGTGATGGGAAGCAATTCTTCTTAAGACAACGTTTAAACAGTTTTGTAAGTATAGGCGCTAGTTCTGGTTGAAGTTTTTTGAGTACTATAATTGGAATACCGTCAGGGACGGTTCCTTTACTGGAATCAAGGTTTTTGAGTTTGGCAACATCACGTAGATATATTTGTATATCACATAGCGTGTTTTCTGATACAGGAGGAAATGTTGGTGGTTAACGATTGAGGGAAATCATATATGTAGTTAGTCGGGTGTTTTTTTTTTGTGAAAGTTTGCCGGGGGGGAGACATAGAGTGGAGTTCAGTCGAGGACTTGCCATGAAAATAGCGATAGAGACGAGACAGGCTCGTAACGTCTTTCCTGTGGAAAAGGGGTCGTACGGAAGAGAAAAGGGCATCACCTACTAGATTTCGAAGCCGGTACTGAACTTTATCAAGGCTGAATAGAGTGCGCTAAGCAGTTCCTGCCAAGATGTGGCAACAGTACTCCATTTTACGGCGTACCTGAAACTAATAAAGGTAAATCATTACATCAGCAGTTGGATACCTACTGGAGCGGTAGAGGGATCCAAATTTTTCCAGCGATCTTGGATTTAATGTATCAAGAGTGAAGATCAGTCTCAGAATCTATCAAGACAATGACCTCCCCAAGACGAGAGCCACTCAATTGGGTCGGATTGGGAATCATAGTGATGAAAGGTGAGAAGCTTGGTTTTCGATGCATTAAAATTAACCAGCCACCTTTTTCCCCATTGCGCTATGTTCTCAAGAAAAAGATATTGACCCTGTTTCGAGTTATTTAACTCCAAATCCGGTCATTTTAGAAAAGTTATGCTTCAAGTTATTTATATCTTTAAAGATTTATTTAACCCTTTCAGGTTTGGTTTGGTTTGCATCATAAATTCGTAATACTTGGTTTCGTTTTCTTGTAGTGGATTCTGTTATTTTTTAACTATGGATTTGCAACAACAAATCTTCATAATTCTACCGCCAGAAGCGTTGAAAGTTAAAGTTGTTAATAATTGTGTTTATTGAGATGACGAATTTAGAAATTATCAGTTTTACATGTGTTACTTCGTAATGCGAACTTGATTTTAACACCTAATAAATTTATATATATATATATATATATATATATATATATATATATATATACTAGCTTGGCTGCCCGGCGTTGCACGGTTGTTTGGTGGTGTGTATTCAGCCAAAAAGAAAAGTGGTAATAGGTAGGCAGAGCCCGTACCGCGAAGGAGGAAAAGATCGTTTAACAAACGTGACGTGTTTGCTGTTGCGCTCATCTCCAAACGGGAAGTGACGAATGTTTAAATCAAGGCTAGTCAATCAAAAAGAGGGGATGACTTTCGAACATATTGACGAAAAAGCGACCCCCCTTCCTGTAGAAAAGTGGCCAGTTGAGGGTGAAGGAATTAATGTTCATAGGCATTTTTTTGATATTTGTCGTTTAAAGGGTCGAGCTTCAAAACAATACCGTAGCCCTTGTCGAAAGTTTTAGGCAGACATACAAACATACATACATACATTTAAACAGACAGGTATTATATCTATTATAGATATACTCCTACAAATTATAATATTTAAGCGTACTTTACGACCTGCAATGCCGGGCGGCCTGCTAGTGTGTATATAAATGAAATACTAAAATGCCGTCGGATTACAGATTGTATAAAAGTATAAACATAAAGTGGAAATAAATATTCGTTTCAATATTTATAAGACAATCCCAAGCAGATAAAGAAAACTCAATATACGAGATAAAGTAATAATATAGATGAAAATTCTGAATTAAATTATGTAGAATTAAAACAAAATTTATTGTTTGACAAAGGAGTACAAAAATAATTATTAATTTTTTTTCCTTAATCCAAAATATTTTTACTCTTTGTCAAACAATAAATGTTGTATTTTTTTTCTTATTTATTTGCAAATTTATTATTATCCTTATCTTATTGCTGTTATTTCACGACGTTTCGACCAACAATCCCTCTCCCCTTCCTCAGATGATAAACCGCGACGGGATTGGAATTCTGAGTCTCCTAACTGTATCATCAGTAATTACTGCCTTCCATAGTTGTCGTCTCATCACTTTTTGGCTAACTAAGCCTCTGGCCTGCTTTGAGTAAGAATGAAACCATTGTCTTCAGACAATACTCACTTAGAACCGTAGAGGATACAGTTAAGATACTCAGCATTCCTATCCCGTCGCGATTTACCACCTGATGAAGGCCAGAGAAATATTTAATAGTCCGTAAATAAATAAATAAAAGATTCCAATAACAAAAATAACACGGATCTTATGATGGAAGACCAGATAAGAACGAAAAAACTTAGATTAATGAGACCAAAAAATTCAACCTTGATCGCCCTTCAGGGCCCGTATCGCAGTGGATAGAGACGTTGAATATCTACGGTTGCAGGTGAGCATTGTCTGAACATAGTGGTTTCAATCCTACACAAAGCTGGCCAGAGGATTAGTTGTCCGAAACGTGGTGAGACGACAACAACTATGGAAGGCAGTAATTACTGCGGATACAGTTAAAAGACTCAGCATCCCTATCTCGTCACGGTTTACCACCTGGCGAAGGACAGTAGTATAGTTGGCCGAAACGTTGTGAAACGAAGACTATGAAGATGAGGATGGAATTCTCTCCCAGTCTCCTGCTTCCCTGATTGTATTGACATGCAAAAGTTCAAGTGCAACGTAAGCGGGTATCTCGCTGCTCAACTCCCTACATAGTGTCCATGTTACAAATAGTAACCCCTTATGTCAAAGGTCAAAGTGGTACTCTGTCTTTGGGGTGAAATAACAATAAAAATAAAAGACAAAAGAAACATGGCCCCTAATTAAGTATTCATGTACCCTACTTTTCGTGAATCCAGTTATGTAGGGGCTTGACAAGTGCTCGTCAATAACCTTCATCTTATTCAGGCCGTCGTCAACAATAGTGTTATCATCTCTCTCTCTCTCTCTCTCTCTCTCTCTCTCTCTCTCTCTCTCTCTCTCTCTCTCTCTCTCTCTCTCTCTCTCTAGCTCACTTGCTCACTTTTTAGCACCAGCTAAAAGCACCTTGTCATGTATACGAATCTTCTTTCTTACCTAAGGAGTCTTTTTTTTTTTTCATCCGACAATCCCTAATGCCTTCCCATAAAGCTGCTAGGGTTGTTAGAGACGAGGCCGTCGGCCGGTTCGAAAGATGCCTAGATCGTTTGCCAGGCGGCTAAAATAAACATTATATAATTCCTAGCCTCAAGCTAAGCTGCAAAGGTTTCAAAATTGAGAGTGTAAAATAGATAGAACAGAGGTGAAGCGGGAACAGGCGTTGACCATTCAGCCCACCTGTAGGGAGGCGCTATGAGCGAATGCTTTGTGTGACGTTGTTTTATTCACAAAGGATATTGCATAAAAATCAAAGAAAATTGCTAAATATAGAGAACCATGATGGATAAAGTGATATTTTGTCAAAGGATCGACTCAGTTGGAAACCATTCGAAATCGGCTAAAATTATAAGTTTCGCTCGAATAAGATCATTTCAGCCGGGTTAAATAGATTGTATTGTTAGTAAAATAAAAATCACATTGCAAATGACGGCCATTATCTTGTTGTAGAAGCTAACGCAGTGTGTGACCAATCAGCGATAGTTAAAGCGTCACGTGACATTTGTGAAGATCGGCCATTTTTGGCACGAGTATGAATTTTTTCAATTTAAATTTGGATATAGGATTTAACGGTTACTTTTTTCTTTTCTTTTTTTACTTTTTGTTAGTATTTTTTTTAAGAAAGGCGATAAAAGAATTGTTTTTTCTTTTTAAGCGATTAATTTGCTTTCACGAGTCTAATTGAAAAGGTCAGTTTAAAAAAAAATCTAAATAAAAGGCAACTGTAAAAAAAATAAGATGAAGAGGCGAACAAAATGGCCGCTTTAATTACAGGAATGGATCTTTGTCATGATTTAAAAAGGAAAAAAAACGGACTTTATTTTAACGTCTAATTACTGTTATCATGACAATAAGCTGGTTCTTTTCCGCCATCAGATTTTAAACGCTATTGCAAGCAATGATGACGCTGCATAAAATAATAGGGTAAAGCTAAAGTTAATTGTAATAATAATTGCGTTAATTGTGTGTTTTATAGAAGAAATAATTTCAAATAGTCATCATCATATGAATCTTAAGATTCTATTGTTGGCATTGGTTTCCCCGATATTTTTCCAGTCAAAGGCATCAGTGATTACGCGATCGTTATCAACATCTTAAGTGAAAGTGATTTTTTTTTGTTGTTGTTGAACGAACTGAATTCGAACTTGCGACAAGCAGGCCACCAGTCTATGCCATAACCACTAGACCACTGTCACCTCCCGGTTCAAATAGTAACCCTTCACCGCCAATTTTTTTTTCATGCAATAAATACTTTTTTTTAATCATGTAAGCCACACGTGACAGAAGTTAGCGTGCAACTGACACACAAACATAAAGAAACCTCTTAGTCACTTGTTGAACCATGCATAGATCTGTACTTTGAAGACCAGTTGGACTGAAAAGCCATAAGAGTAAGAAATATTTTGTTTTTGAAAGGCGACTTGAAAGTACAATTCTGGCTGTAAAAGGCTAAATGTTTCTCTGATTGTGTACGCATCTTTGATTCTCAAATAGTACCTACTGTCTCTTGCCTTTTGTCCTCGACTAGTCTTCCCTCCTGCCATCATTTGCAAAATGTAGGAGTATCTGTTAACTCGCGTCACATCTGTGTTCTAGGGATTTTTTTTTATTATCTGCGCTCCCACGGACGAAGTCAACAGAGCTCGGACCATTCCTGCAATGACCTGGTTCCTCATGATTGTCGGGTAATGCTACTTCTGTGCAATTCTAAGAATTCCACCCTCCTAGGCTTTGCCTTTTCCCTTTGAGAAAGAGGATGGTTTATTGCTAGTCGCCTGAGGCGCCCTTAACGGGGAATGCCGGCGGGAGTGCCCGGCCACTTTTTTTTTCTTCTTTTTTTGCAGATCAGAGTGGTGCCTATCCTTGGGGGCGGTGACTTCTCATATCCAACTTTCCGACCCTGGTGTTACGGTTCTTGCAATGGGAGAGAAGTAAATCCCTCTGTTACGTGGACTCGCATCTGCAGCGATTTATAAGTGAAAAGTGTTGTTATTATTATTATACTAGCTGCATATTTAAGTGTTGCCAGGTTGAAACATATTGGCGTTTGGTCACGTATCATTCAAAATACACTGAATGTGTTAACCCATAAGTTTTCTAAAAATCGGCCAAATGTTACATTTATGGAACCATAAAACGCATCCATTTTTGTATATACAAATAAAACGGAAATTAATAAAAAAAATTTTTAAAAACGCATACAGCACCTGGAAGTCCAGTCATCCTATGGAAACACGTATGCCAACGTGATTATTCCGTATATGAAGATCTATGAAAATTAAACAGGAAATAACTCTAACAGCTTAAATAAATGAGCTAACTTCCACTTTTAAAAGCAACTGGTGTCAAATAATTGAAAATCTAATTTATAAAACTCACTATGTCTGTCTGTCTGTCTGTCTGTCTGTCTGTCTGTCTGTCTCTATATTTTCAAGCCCTATCTCTTCCGAAATTAAAAGTCACAGATTGACGCTAGGAGTTTAAAATTATTGAAATATTATGGACCCTTCTTTTATGGGTCTTTAGCCGGTTAAAATAGTTTTTACGGGTGAAAAAGGGTTAAAATTGAAAAAAAAAATCGTTATACATTTTGTACATTCATCTTAGTTTATTTTTAATAAGTTCATATGCGTGTCACGTTGGTACAGTGGTAACGTCACCAGCTTTGAATGCTCCAGTTTTACTTTGGGTTTCGATTCTAGCTGATGGCAACCAAATACTATTTTTACTTTTGAAATTACGACTCTACAATAATATATACGAAATCTGAGCAAATTGAAATGTCATATTTAAGGGTATTTTACGACCGGGCAAAGCCGGGCGCTCCCCCGCTAGTAAATAAAATAAAATAAATATTATATCAAGTTACGATGGCTAAGTGTTTAACGAGACCTGGTTGCGGCAAATTCGAACCCAGTTCGTTCCACAGAAATAGTTACACTTAGGATGTTAGCAGCCTTCACGTGACTCCCGCCTGTAAATACCCGATATCTTTCTAGTTAGAATTCTTTATAGAAAGATATCAGGGAAACGAATTCCAATAGTCTTCACCTAATTCGTACGGTAATGGTAGTCGACAACAACAGGGAGATGACGGTGGATAATTGGTTAACGGCACTGACTGACCACCTGAGAGTGACAAGTTCGAATCTAGTTCATTTCACAGAAACACTTTCACTTGTCACGTCATCTGTCCTATAAGAATTCGATGTTTTCTAGAAAGAATTCTAACTGGAAAGATATCGGGGAAATGAATGTCAACGGTAATCATCTGATTCATTCGGAATTAATGAATAAATTATGCCCAAAAAAACAGGGACGTGATGGTCATAAATAAATGAATAATGCTCAACAATATTGAGAATCTACACATACATACATACTTGGATTTTGCATTTTTGGTCCCTCGACAAAAGGAGAGTGGACCTGTAAATTCAATCTTGTCCGTTCGTCCGTTCGTCCGTTCGTCTGTCTGCACTTTTCTCAATAACTACGCCTCGGATTTTTTTTAATTTTGCACAAACATTAAACATGATATGAGTAAAAAAGTAACAGAACAGATTTTCCGAGAAAACTCCAGTTGCTACCCTATTGGTGCCTTTCAGGTTAAAATGGCTAAAATTAATACTTTTGTGATTATTAAAAAAAAAAACTGATGTCTTGAATTTTTAAAAATCTTTCTGAAAAGTTGCAACTAACTGATTTCTATATCATTTTGTTTGTCTATACTTCACGATAACTCTTGGGTGTGCCCCAGGGGCTCTTTTAGGGCTAATAAAAACACTCCATTTTTGGGACTATTTTACCATCTTTGTCCAAACTTTTCTGTGTATACATATTTAGCAGGTTTGCATGGTACTGAACTCAAATTTAAATATGTTAAGGTCTTGGGAACTTTTAGTGCTAAATGGGGGGAATGATGGACTTAGTCATTTTTTTTTCTTTTTTTGCATGGTGTAAGACTCAAATTTACATATGTTAAGGCCTAAAACTGCACCGTTTGTTCATTTTCACCAGGATTTGACGTCTCCTGGGGACGTTTTGGGATTAAATGAAGGGGCGGACAATGCTGAACTTAGTCATTTTTTTATGCCTCGTTCACTGTGCACTCACGGGGGCCTTGCAAGCTTCACTTGTTTTTATCTGATCCATTCATAAACAAGTATCCGTTATAATATACTTCAGTAGTTCGTCCCTATCTTGCCTTTCTCGTCAAATTCCACGTTTCAAAGATGCTAACCATTACACTGTGCAACACTAAAAAAGTACAGAAAATCTGCTGCTAATTTTTATACGCACAATGGCATAGAGTATCTATTTCTAGCCTTTTTTTTACATAGGAATCACCACTTATCAAGGCCCATAGACCATTCGAGAATAAGGGTTAAAGAGTATACAGTAGTCAATGGGACAATATCATAGAAGTGTAAATTTAATAAATTGGATTACTTAAGGGGAACGGCTCATCAAGAACTTGTTTACATTGGATTGAAGACGGCCATATTGTAGTCAGTTGAAAAGCAGGCAACCGGGAGAGAGTTTCACAGGTGTGCAAGAGGGTCTGTTCATGGAATCTACGTTAAGGTTTAGGCACAGATAAAGAGTAGAGGAAATTATTTACAGTGGTGCTAGACGGGTGTTTTTCGTGAGAGTTTGGCGCGGGGGGGGGCATAGATTGTAGCTCAGACGAGCACTTGCCATGAAAATAACGAAAACCCATAGACAGGCTCTTCTATTGGAAAGAGGTTCCAGGGAAGAGAAAATCCCCCCACTAGGCTACAAAGTCTATTTTGAACTCTGTCAAGGCAGGATAAGATCTTTCTAGCAGCTCTTGACCAGATTATTGATAGTGGTTTCAGATAGACGAGTGTTTCTTATGAAAGTTTGGCGAGGGG
>NC_136520.1:62359932-62382432 GCF_053919585.1 Euprymna scolopes | reverse complement strand
TATATACTGTAGACATAGCCTGATGAGAAATTACAGCCCTCACCTCGGCGAGGATGCATCGTACAAGAGGCGATGTTATATGTAAAGTATGTTTAGATTTTCATATATCTATATGCACAGGATTCACTCTCAAAGTGATTAACAGATTATCATGAATTTTGGAACACAGCTGTGAGTAAAAGTAGGCTATATTTAGTTTGATTTTAATTAGAAAGGGTGTGGAAGCCGTCCACCGATTTAGGAAATATTTCCACAATTTAATATTAATCAATATCATATTTCTTTTAATCTATCTATCTGTGTATGTTGGTTCTGGTTATTCTCGGTAACTACTATGCAGATCTGGATGAAATGTTGTATGAACTTTTGTTCTCAGTGTTAATATATGACTGGAAAGTTATAACTGAGTGTGAATGTGAAACCAATAATATATATATATATATATATATATATATATATATATATATATTATTTTTTCGTGTGTATGTTTCTGTGTATATATGTGCTTGTGTGTGTCTACGTTTATGTGTGTTTTTGTGTGTTTGTTGGTATGTGTTGGTGCGTGTTTGTGTGTGTTTTTGTGCATGTGTTTGAGTTTTGGATCACTTTCATATTTATACTAGCTGGATATACTCGGCGATGCTCGGGCGAAACAAATTAGCGGGCAGAGGGTTTAGTCATATACTATTTAAGATACTAGTACGTTTATAATCTACATATACTCGGTTCCCACTAGATAGAAAATCAACAAGGAATACTATATTAAGGTTTTAAAGGAGTTCGGTTAGAGATTCCGTCGGAAGAGGCCAGCACTCTTCAAATCGGATCAGTGGCTTTTCCACCAGGACAGTGCACCAGTCCACAACTTCATCTTTGTCAAAAACTATTTGACCCAGATGGGCATCAATACAGTTCCTCACCTTTCCTATAGATCAGACCTTGCTCGCTGTGATTTTTTATTATTCCCTAAGCTCAAAGATAACCTTAGAAGATGTCGTTATGAGACAGTTGAGGAGACGAAAGAGGCTGTGACGAGGGTTATTGACAAACTCACACGAGAGGACTTCGATGGGGCATCCACAAGTTTTTGGAACGATACGACAAGTGCATTGCAGCCGGAGGAGATTACTTCGAAGGGGACCTGAGTTTCATGCGTGTATTATCAATAAAACTGCTCATACAATAAAAATCTGGAAACCTATTGAAGGCACCTTGTATTTACTTTTAGCAGGCTACCGTTTAAAAATAAATCAAAACTTATTTTTCAAGCCTGACATTTGAAAAAATTCAGTCTATCGACAAACAGTGATTCATGGTGATAATTTTGTTGGCGTTCGTTTCCCCGATATATTTCTAATAAGGATTCTTTTCGTGAGGATAGTACGTACTTACGGGAGGGACCACGCGAAGATTTTACCCGTTCCTAACTGAAAGTGTGGAACGAGCTGGATTCGAACCTTGCACGCCTAGGTTGTCAGTCCATGTCGTTAACCATTAAAGCCGTCACCTCCCAATTTTTGTTGAGGTGAGTCAAGAGAGGGCGGAGTAAGATGGCGACGAAGAGAAGGGGGAAGAGGAGATAGGAGGGGGAGAAGGAGGCGGAGGGTATATAATTTTTAGTTTGACTATTGAAATCGCTCCTTTCATTTTAAAGTTCTCTCCCTTTTGTACTCTCTACGCAAATTGGTGGGCTACACTAACGACATGCCATCGAAACGGCCCGGGCGACGTTCCGCCGGCATCACTCCGTGTTTGGTGGCACAGGGAAAAATAAAACCGGTCGTGGGCACCGTCCCCGCGGCATGCATCCCCAACCCCTTACGTCTACAAACCAAAAACGTCGGCTTAGTCGCATCGCCCGTCTACTCTTTGCGGGCACGTGCCTACAATGGCAATCTTCTTCTAAGTAAAAAGACTCCGTTACGAAATTATACGAGGCATTATAGGTGTCTTTATATTAATGTTGTATCTTATTTATTGTGTTATATTTTTTTTTTGCCGTTGAGGTGCGTCCTGATATCTATGTGAAACGCTTCGTCTGTCGGTAGGTACGTTTAATTTTTAGCGTAAGATGTTTAAAATTCACGCAAGTTAAGACACTTCTGGATTTTTGATTTCTTTGGTTTTTATTTTTGAAGAGTTCGATTCAAGGCAAGTGGAGACAATCACGATAATTCATCTTAAAATCGACATAACTCTTTGTAAATAAACCGTTCGTTGTTTTAATTCGATTCCAAATTTTAATTTATTACGATAACTGTTTAAGAAATCACACATTTATGTAATAACTAGCTGTACATACCCGGCATAGCCAGGTTTTAAAAAAATATTTCAAAAAAAATTTTTTTAAAGGTCGTAGGGTTTAGTCACATATTTTTTAAGATATAATAAATATGCTAAGTTGTTACGATTTTCCTGAAAGGTGGTCATATTTTAGATTTTTTTGAAGCATAAAACATAGTAATTGTCATCTACGAAAATCAAACAGGGGAAACAAAATATCATAGCTTAAAGGGAAATGACTCAGGTTAAATAAAAAGCTTACTTCCGTTTTAAAATGCAGCTAATGTTGGTTATAATAATATCTTTTTTAAAATTAAAGTAAATTAAAATTGATTATAAATTAATTGAATAAATCAACCTAACATAATATTTCTAAATAGAATACTTAAAGCAATTCTATTACTAATTTCCATAAAAATGTTAGCTAATTATTATAACAGATTTTCTTAAATGTAATATGCAAATGAGATAATCTAATGAATGTTGATTTCTTTTGAATAAATCTATAATATTAACGGCTATATGTCTGTCTGTCTGTCTGTCGATCTGTCGATCTGTCGGTCTCCATATTTTCAAACTCTATCTCCCCGAAACTAAAAGTCGCACAGCGGCGCTATGGGTCTCAAATGATTGATTTTTTTTTTTTTTTACGGGCCGTTCTTTTATGGGTAAAAATAATTTTTCAACGAGTCAAAAATAAGTCAAAATTGGAAAAAAAAAATCGTTATACATTTTGTGCATTCAGCTTAGTTTATTTTATATTTTTAATATCGGTTTATATGCGTGTCACGTTGGTACAGTGGTAACGTCACCAGCTTTGAATGCTACAGTTTCGGTTTCGATTCTAGCTGATGGCACATAAATACTTTGTTTTTACTTTTGAAATCACGACTCTATAATAATATATACGAAATCTGGACAAATTAAAATATCATACTTAAGCGTATTTTACGGCCGGGCAAAGCCGCCTCCCCTCCCTTGAATAAATAGTATATATAGAAATTATGCAGTCAAAGAAGTATATAAGACTTCGTTTTCAGTATTAAAATCTATTTGTGAAACCGTATAACTTTTGTATGTAAAACGAATTTGAACCTGCATAACTTTTGTATATATTAACCTAACTTGTGACTAAACAAAGACACGAATACAATTTTATTATAATAGATGCTGTGATATGTTACTTGTTGGAGCATAAAAATTGCGTAGATAACATTGCTTTTAGTTAAAATTAATTCCCCCCACTCTTTATCTGTGCCTAAACCTAAACGTAGATTCCATGAACAAAGCTTCTTTCTTAGAACTGCACGCCTGTGGAATTGTCTTCCGTTTTCCTGCTTTCCGGCTGACTACAATATGGTTGTCTTCAAGTCTAACGTAAATAAGTTCTTGATGAGCCGTTCCATATAAGTAATCAAATTTACCAAATTTTCATTACTAATGATTACTATATTTTCCAATTTCTACTGTATACTCTTTAACCCTTATCCTTGAGTGGCCTCTTGGCCTTGATAATGCGGTGATACCTGTGTAAAAAATAAAAAAATAAAAAGTCGATGACATTATTGTTTTTTTTATAGAAATTCAGTCTTGCGGCTTTCAATTGTCGTCTTAATACCGAAAAACGCCCAATTAAAAGTATCACAATGGCACCACTGGCACCAGCAAGGACATAAATGTCAGAGGCCAGAACCTGGAAGCTGAAAACAAAAGTACTTTGGGGTGCTTTATGAATCCAAGCCTGAAGTCTAAAACTACATCTAAAATATATTAACGTTCTTTGTCTCAATCAACGTCACACCTTGACCAACAATACCATCTCAGTTTCCTTGTGTCTTCCTTGGTGAACAACTTCCTATCCATTGCCTTTCCACCAACCCTATTTCCCATATCTTTTGTTTTTCTAATAAACTTATTTCCTCTCTATCTTTTTTTTTCTTTCTAACACTTGGAGGAAGGGGTTGGTGTGATGTCGACAGTATCACAGAACGGAAGTGAAACGTTTGATCCGCCATTACCACCATAAATTACGCTTTCAATTAATAAACGTCGCTCAAAATCTTGGCCTGGTAGGCTTACCAAAGCCAACAAAGTAGATGACATTTTTTAATGTTATAAGAAAAAAGACCTCGTTACGAAATTATTCGAGGCATTGTAGGTTCTCTGTTGACTGGGGTTAAGACCTTATCGCCCTGTGCAATCCTAGGAGGTCCACGCTCCCATGCCTCTGCCTCCCGTCTTTCTGGGTGAAGTAGGTTTATTGATTACTGCTTGGAACCCTAATTTGCGTAAGACACTGAGGCTTCTCAACGCCATCCACAACAACGAAGTCAAAACCATATTGGACATATACATCACAGTATGCACGTTTCTTAGACATGATACAATCTGAAAAGAAATTATTATCTTTAAATTATCAGATACTTTAATTATTTACCACTAATTATATATATTGTACTCATTTGGGGTAAATTTACTCCTGGTTAAGAACCTCTGCTCTAAGGTTTCTCTGTATACGGGTTTTTCAGAATAACTTGGAATGAGGATATTTTCCCCTAAAAGTAAACGCTGACTAAATATTCTAAATCACATAGCATTCGCAACCCAAATAAGATCTCCTTAGTATGGTTAACCCACACTAGTTTTTACGAGGAATGATACACCTTCTCCAAATGATGTTAAATTGAGTAGCAACACGAAGTTGGATACTCTTGTAATCTCCTGGATACTCCTGGAATCCAGTCATGCAAGTGACCAAAAATTAATAAAAAAGATATACTGTAACATACAGTAACACCCCGGGATACGGTGATACCCGGAATACGTTTATTTTTTAGGTTACGATGTGGAATGCAATGTTTGTATAGCCCCTGGTTACGGTATCTTCCCCGCCTTACGGTGTTACTTATAATGCTATTTGATTATTTATATACATGTATATTATATACTTGACTGTATTTTGTTATCGATGTGGTTGATGGGGTTGCCCAAGCAATTTTTGAACGACACTCCTCCTGTTCTAGCATTTTCGCTTCCCTATTTTCCTGATCTTGTGTCACATTAATAAATTGTTGTGAAATGTTTAACTAGTAAATGCTTTCTCGTTTTTGCTTTATTTTCATTCATTGAAGTTCTCAGAAATCAAGGGTACCCTATCTGGGGCCAACCATTACACTTTACACGGGGTACATAGATATTCGAATATTCCATTAAAGTTCTCCTTGACATCTCAAACATCGAACTAGTAAAAAAAAATGGACATATAATTTCCATCTCCGCAATTAACTATTAAAAGCAGCAGAACCCCCCGGTACACGGCATTAACCCGTTCTGGTGTTGGGATCGCAAGGTGAAATCGCTCTATGGCAGAGCCTAAGTAAAATTTTATACAATACATATTAAAACTCGATAACAAAATACAGTCCAGTATATAATACACATGTATATAATCAAATAACATTATAACTAACACCGTAAGGCGAGGGAAATACCGTAACCAGGGGCCATAAAACATTACATTTCACATCGTTACGGAAAACCCGCACCCCGCGGGCCATCGTATCCAGGAGGTACCGTATCCCGGGGGGTTACTGTATGTATAATATATCTTCTTTTTTTCTTTTTTTTTTTCTTTTTTTTTTTTTTTTTTTGGTCACTTGCATGACTGGATTCCAGAACAAGAATATCCAACTTTGTGTTGCTACTCAATTTAACATCCTTTGGAGAAGGTGTATCATTCCTCGTAAAAGCTAGTGTGGGTTAACCATACTAAGGAAATCTTATTTGGGTTGGCTTGTCAGAAACAGTTCCTCCTATAAACAAACAGATTGTAAATGATGTAGAGAATCTTTAGTGATTGCTGTGCTTAAAAGTTCTTGGAAATGGGTCACTGAAACATTAAATACTGAAACAGCATCTGAAAGCTTCACATACTGTCCATTCGATGGCAAAACTACATTTAAGGCAAAGAGAGCTAAGTTTACGGCTGCAGGTACACTTCCAAAATTTGGTTTCGTATCTGAGAAGAAACTAATGCTTACAGCTTCCTACAATGTAGCGCTGCAAATAGCAAAGACCAAGATCCAGATGCCTCTGTTCAGTCTCGAAAGACAAAGGATACCTCTTATAAGGGCAACTGCGCATGTAAATTGTGTGGCAAAGGTTGCGTAATCCCCAACTATACCTCTCCTGAATCGGCATTGCTTGAGTCCAAGTTGCAAGGAGAATTCCAAAACGACTGGAAACAGTTCCCTGCATAAATAAACCGATGGACTCCATGAATCAGCAGTGTTTCCGCTTCCGGTGTTTGTGTTCATTATTTTTTTATAATATAAATTAACTTCATTTATACTTCTATAAATTTGTCTTATTTTTTTGTGTCTTAATATTCATATTAAAACCCCCTTTTTTTCTATTTAGTTATTTATTTTCTTCCCCACTGAACAAATTAGAATACCCCTTGTAAGGGCAGCTGCACGTGTAAATTGTGTGACAAGGGTTGCGCAATCTCCAACCACACTTCTTCTGAATCAGCACTGCTTGAGTTCAAGTGGAAAGGAGAAGTCCAGGACGACTGGAAACAATCCTTGAGATAAGCGGAGAGCACATACAGCAACTGGAAGTCCTAAATGGTTACCCATTTGGTACTGGTCAGGTTCATCGGTGCTTAACTTCGGTGATCCAGCGGGAACCGGTTTATCAAACTTGATTATGCCGTATCAAAGACCAAGAAACCGCCTGAAAGATTATAATAATATGAGAGTAGGATTATCAAAAACAGTTTCTTGTATAAAGAAACTGGTTGACTCAATGAATCAGCAGTGTAACCACTAATAATGCTCCTGGTGTTTTTGTTCATTATTTTTTTGTAATACATATTAACTTAAAAATTTTCTATTTTAGAAAAGGTTTCATTTTTCTTATGTGATACGAATGCATACTACTAGTTTTATGCAAAACCTGAAGTCCTAAACAATAAACGTTTTGATTTTTTTTACCATCTTGTTTTTCCGTCACTGTATGATGACTATGAATTTATTTTATATTATTTAATTATGTCTCTTTTTTTTCTTTTTTTTTTTTTGACTCAAATGACAACATTTTTGCACCAACCTAATATTGTGCTATTATCCTTCTGCTGATGAAACTTTACGGTGTAAGGAAGTCTTAATTTTTAATTTAGTATTCCTTATGGGATAATAATTATTTTTTAAACGATTTTAACGCTATCTGAAAATATATTGAGCTCTTTATATGTACAAAAGTATGCTATTTTGATCTTAATTTCTTAACAGCCATTTTGGAAAAGTTTATTTCATTATTAAGATAAGTATCATCTATTAATTTATTTATTAAGGACTGTTATCCTCATCTTTCTTAGTTGTTGTTTTGTTGCATAGAGGACATTCGATGATGAGGGAGAGAGAAGAGAAAACATTTATACATTTTACTGTCTGTGGACTCTTATTATATATATTGCAGAGAGAAGAGAGGTGCTGATCACTTCTTATAACACATGATAGAGAGGGGAACACATTACTTAAGATGGGTTATACACAAACTGCATTAATACGATGAGGGAGACAATGCTCATATAAAGATTATTACATATATTGCATAGAGGAGAGAGGTGGCGATCATTGATTGAGATTGTCGGACTGACTTCCTCATCTTGGTTGTTATCGTCACAACGTTTCGGCCGTTTTGCCCTCCGGCCTTCATCAGGTGTTTTGTATCGAACTGGGGAACCGTTTGTTAGGAGTCTCGAACCCAACCCTTTATTATTATTACGGGGGTACCGTGTTCGGACTCCAGCTAGGTTCTGGGACATAGTTGCTGATTCTCTGTTTTGAATGTTACTTTTTCACTGCCTTCGTTCAGGATTGAATTCAGCACCTTTGGGTAACTGTAAAATTTACACTCAGCACCTTTGGGTAATTGTAAACTTTGTAAAAGTTTACAGTTACCCAAAGGTGCTGAGTTCAATCCTGAACGAAGGCATTTTTTGCTATGACGTAATGTATGGCTTCAAACACGTGCCACACACACGTGGGAAACTCACGTGGGTTAAACATGCATGGTTCGCACATGTCCAAACGATTTGTTGCAGACAAAGAATTCTTCTAACCTATTTTTCGACCTAACTTATTTTTCAACATATTTAAATTTGCTATTGTTCGTTCTTCTAACTGACCTTATTTTAATTCAGTTTTCATAAAAAGAATTGAACAATAAAAATTCCTTTTACTCAAATATATCTACTATTTTATATTAAATTGAACAATGCGAATTCCTTCCTGAATCTATTTCCGAAATTTGCTTACCAGGTTCGAATCTCGGTCTATTTAATCTCATTTTTACTTATTTAATGTTTTTCTTACTTACAAGAAAAGGGGACCTTTCTTGTAACAGTTTCACGGCGTTTCGGCCAACTATTCCTCTGGCCTTCGTCAGATAGTAACCGCGACGGGATAAGAACTCCGAATCTCCTAACTACATCCTCAGCAATTTTTACCATCCATAGTTGTTGTCGACTCACCACTTTTTGGCTACGTTTCGGGGCCCGTGGCGCAGTGGATAGAGACGTTGAATCTCTATGGTTCCAGGTGAGCATTGTTTGAAGATAGCGGTTTCAATCCTACCCAAAGCCAACCAGAGACTTACTTGGGCAAAACGTGGTGAGACGGCAACAACTATGGATGGCAGTGATTGCTGAGAATGCAGTTAGGAGATTCGGAGTTCCTATCCCGTCGCGGTTACTACCTGACGAAGGCCAGAGCGATAGTTGGCCAAAACGTCGTGAAACAATAACTAAGAAAGATGAGAATAATAGTCCACAATAAATAAATAAATGATTTTTGTATAAGAATAAAGGATAAACGGAGAAATACATAAAGCCGAGATATCAATGATAGAAAAAACGTTGAGAATGGCTTGCTTAGACACTCGATGGCAATGTGTCTAGTAAGAATCCAAATTATTAGATTTTAAACGTTTGAAATGTTATTTTCACATTTAGACGTTCAAATTAAATGGATGTTAAGCATTGAAAACAGCATTTTCTTTGGTCTGTCACGCTTCAGTTTGAAATAGCATTTTCTTTGGTCTGTCACGCTCCAGTTTGAAATAGCATTTTCTTTGGTCTGTCACGCTCCAGTTTGAAATAGCATTTTCTTTGGTCTGTCACGCTTCAGTTTGAAATAGCATTTTCTTTGGTCTGTCATGCTCCAGTTTGAAATAGCATTTTCTTTGGTCTGTCACGCTCCAGTTTGAAATAGCGTACTAAGTTTTGAAATAGTATTTTCTCAAGTCTCCAACGCCTAAGATTGAAATACCGATTTCGTCAGTCTGTCATGCATAAGCTTGAAATATAATTTTCAGCGGTCTGTTATGCTTAAGTTAAAAATAGCAATTTCTTTCGGTCAGTAATGCTTAATGTTGAAATTAGATTTTCGATAGTCAAGTTTGAAATAGCATTCTTTTTTGTCTATCATGCTCAAGTTGTAAATAGAATTCTTTTTGGTCTATCATGCTCAAGTTTGAAATAACATTCTCTTTGGTCTATCATGCTCAAGTTTGAAATAGAATTATCTTTCGTCGATTATGCTAAACTTTGAAATAGCATTCTCTTTGGTTTGTCATGCTCAAGTCTGAAATAGCATTCTCTTTGGTTTGCTATGCTCAAGTTTGAAATGGCATTTTCTTTCGTCTGGTATACTTAAGTTTGAAATGACATTTTCGTCGGTTTGTCACAGTTAAGTTCAAATAGCATTTTTGTTTGTCTTTCATTCTGAATTCTGAAATGGAATTTTCATTGGTCTGTCACACTTAAGTTTGAATTTTTCATTATCATTTTCGTCGTCGATAATACTTGAATTTCAAATAGCATTTTCCTCTATGTGTCACGTTCATGTTTAAAACCCTATTTCATATGTCTATCAAATTTAAGTTTGAAATAGTAATTTTTTTCTCTGTTTGGTCTCTAATTCTTGAGTTTGAAATGACATTTTTTTTTCAGTTTGGTATTCTTAAATTCACACTATCACATTCAATTTTAACATGTTTTCTTCGGTATGTCACTATGAAGTTGAAAATAGCATTTTCATTGATCTGTCCTGTTCAGAATGTGACGGTGTGAGACTCTTATAAAGCAACCCCTGTCGTGGACGTGCGTCAGAAGCAGAAGGAGAGATGCGTCATTAAATTCCTAACAAAATTCAGACTATGCCGAAATTCATGAACACAAACGGTTGCTCGTTTTAACGGAACCGCTCCCGGCTTCGTAGCCCTTCGACGGTTTCGCTTTTAAGTTTTAAATATATAGGAGGCCTTATTTTTGGTATGAACCTCATAGATTAGCACTCTCAGCTACCCCCTCCCTCCAAAATATCCGATTACCTTTAAACGCCTTGGCAAACGGCGAAAAAAAGATGAAAACAGTTATTTTAGAATTTAGAGTAGGGGATCAGTTTCCTATAGAAATTTAACGTAAAATGATACCCCCATATTAACTGGGACGTTATAACTAGGACAGTTGGCTATTTTTTACTCCTAATCTTGCAAAGTAATAAAACCACATGTAACCGTACACCACAAAAAAAAACGCACAGAATTTATCTCCCATAGCAAACAAAATAGTGTTAATAATCAAATTATCTCTCCCTGCCGATCAAAAAAGTATAATTGTAAGCAGATATATTTGGTTGGTTGGTTGTTTGTGTTTTACGGCATATCAACCCTTTTCGGATTATTTAATGCCGAATCCAAAGATTTTGAAGAAAATCTTTTTTAATTGAATATATTTGTTGTTTTCACGTCGGTTTCTATTCAACCCATAGTTGGGACCCTAACAGGTACTACCACTCCGGGTCAGAGTGGACCTGGGAGCAATGGTAATTAAAAGGTGGCTCCACACTCCCCAAAGCCCACAAGCTGGGGCCTCACCACTGGATATAGTTTAAGGTCATATCCAGGACCCCAACTGAGGGACTTTTACCCTTTGCAGGGGGGGGGCATTCGGCGTATTCTAATGCCTCACTGACGGGGCCAGATATATTTGAAAAAGGTAACATTTGTTTTGATTAGAAGAATATTTTGCGAACAATTTTTTTCTTGATGGTAGAAGACAGAAAACATATTCCTTTTACAGTATGGACAAGAAATCGAAAAATGGTAATATGTATAGATATTACAAATAAACGTTACCAAAGGCAAGATAAGTTACTCTTCTACCGTCACGGTGAGATTTATTTTGTGGGTTTTTACCAGTATCTTGTTTGATTTTCGATTTTCCAGCAATTATCAAGACTCCCCAAATGACTCTATAATGTCAGCCATTTTATTTAATTCTGCTTAATTTTCGAATTTTGAACGATTATCAAGACTCTCCAGTTGACCGTATAATATCAGTTATTTTTTTTTTCACATTCTAACTTAAGACTCGACACTGTTGTTTACAAACTAAATAAATGTTTAAACCTAAAGAAAAACAAAACTAACTCAGGTAGGTAGAAGAGTAACTTGTCTGCCTTTTGGCAACATTTATATTTTTTGTTCGTGTTTTGGGGTTTTCTTCTTTTTTCTTTTTTTTTTTTTACTACTTTTTCGTTTTGTTGTCTGAAGCGCAAAATACCCAAGATTATTTATCTGACAATGAAAATTATTTTTTTATGGAAGAAGAAAAGAAAAATCATTTTTTCTTAATAGTATTTACACTGATAGACATTTATTATTATACATTTATAGGCATTTATTATTTATTATTTCAACATGAATATTATTATTATTATTATTATTATTTTTTTTTTTATTATTATTATTATTATTATTATTATTATTATTTTTATTATTATTATTATTATTATTATTATTATCACTGCTACTTTTGTTTTTATTTTTGTTTTATTATTATATTATTGTTGTTATTTTGTTATCATTATAATTATTATTGCTATTATTATAGTCATTGTTATTATTATTGTTATCATCATCATTATTATTATTATTATTATTATTATTATTATTATTATTATTATTGTTGTTTTGTTGTTGTTGTTAGTGTTGTTTTATTATTGTTATTGTTGTTGCTATATTTGTTATCATAATTATTATTATTGTTAGTATTATTATGGCTATTATTGTTATTATTGGTGTTATTACTGTTATCATTATTATGTATTGTTGTTATTATTATTGTTGTTATTATTACTATTATCGTTGTTAGTATTATTATTGTTATTATAATTATGGTTATTACTTTTTAATTATTATTATTACTATTATTATTCAATTATTATTATTAATAATAATAATAATAATAATAATAATAATAATAATAATAATAATAATAATATAGATCGATTTAGAAAGTACAGTGCGATTTCCATGAATCCTATAATCTTATTTCTCTCTGTTCGTCTGTCTGTCTTTCTGTCTGTCTCTCCGTACCACTATTTCTTGAATACTACTTCTTCGGTTTAACCTTTGTTATGACAATGTGCAACGAACTAAGTATTATGGTACCTGTTCGATGCACAGTCAGAGATTAATAGGGATTAGTCACTATAATACCACATTTAATCCCCTTTTTTCTCGGAAACTACATATCCGATCTGGATGAAAATTTTGTATATATATTTGTATATATATGACAAGGTCCCGCGAACTAAATACTATGGTAACTGTTTTACGCTCACTCCGTGATTGATAGGGATACGCCACCACAATAACACATTTACTTCAGAAATTTTCTCAGAAGCTACAGAGCCGATTTGATTGAATTTTTGTATGATCCTTTATTAGAATAAGGCGCACCGAATTAAGTATTATGGTATCCATCGGATGCCCAGTTAAAGATTAATAAGGATTAATATTGATTAGTCATCGCATTACTACATTTACTTTTCATAAAGAACTCATTTAAGTCAACGGGCTGCAACTTTTGCTAGTTTTTAGCAGGTTTAAATGTCTAATCTATAATATTGCCATTTTTCATTGTCACCATTGTAAATCAGAGACAAAATAAATGAATTGATACCCGGAGAAGACGAAAAGATGAAACCGTCTCTTTTCAAGTTAAAAAAAAAAAAAAAAAAAAAAAAAAAAAAAAAAAAAAACGTCTTTTTTTTTTTGGACTAAGTTTAGTATTTAAAATCTAGGGATTTAAAAGAAGCGGAAAAAAAGACAAAACAACATTGGGCTTCGTCTTCTTTCGTTCTCAATTAAACCCTTCCACCCGTCGAGAAGAAGCGTGTCGCACCGCATTGAACGCCAAGCTAACCGACGATTGACGAAATGTAAAGTATCCGTTACCGCTCGCTTCGTCTGCCGGTTGTTCGTACGGTCGACAAGCCTTTTCTGGCCGAGGTGTCACATCGGTGCACCGCAAGACTCACGTACGACAGGGCGGAACGATAGGCGATATACTTACTAATTACACCTCACTACATCCCACGGAAACAGGTGCGATAAACCTACCACACCATGAGAAAGAAGGGAGAGAAGATTGAAGAAAAAAAAAAGCAACTATACTGAACCCCCCGTCAGCAGCGGTTTTGGTTGACGTCTATTTAATATTTATTTAATGAGACACATTTTCTTCGCTAATAGTCGCCAACAAAGAAGGGGGATAGAAAGAATAGATCGCGGTGTATTAGATGCCTATTAAAAGGCAAGAAATATGAATTTGCCTGGGTTGCGAAGTGAAGACAAAAAAACGGTATTTATCTATTCATTTACTCGCTATAAATATTACTTGTTTAGTCCAAACTTTTACACAGACGTCTGATACGTGTGAGAGTGTTATGTTCTATACTTTGAGAATAAACCACTTTATCAAATTGAGCCGTTAGATCCCTTGAAGTCCGTGTTGCTGTTTTTTTATTAATATTATTATACCGCAATAATTATTATGAATGTCATATTCAGGTAATTGAACAAAATAAAAATTATTTTATTTATCTATGAGGCAACTATGAAGCCAAATAACAAGTATGTTTCTCTCTCTCTTTCTCTCTCTCTCTCTCTCTATATATATATGTGTGTGTGTGTGTGTGTGTGTGTGTGTGTGTGTGTGTGTGTGTGTGTGTGTGTGTGTGTGTGTGTGTGTGTGTGAATATATATGAATTATTATTTTGATAGTTATTCTTACTATTTTATGAGTATTATGATCATTATGATCATTGTTCTTTTTATTAGTTATTTAGTAGTAGGTCATTATCAGATAATAATAATAATAATAATAATAATAATAATAATAATAATAATAATAATAATAATAATTATTATTATTATTATTATTATTATTATTATAAGCATAATAATAATCATAACAATAATCATAATGATAATCATCATTATAATAATAATAATAATAATAATAATAATAATAATAATAATAATAATAATAATAATAATAATAATTCTGATTTCGTTTATCAACGTCTCCCAGGAAAAGGGTTGGATTCATTTCCAGAGGATTTCCCTCAGTCCTGGCTTCAAACCAGGTGCTTCAAAGATCAAGGTTTTCCTAAGGATGTTGGTGGTACCTATAATTGCAGAGGTCTGAAGGCCGCCTAAAACATCGGGGATTTGTAGTTTTTTCAATTGTCCTTCCAGACGACTTGATACTACTACTAGTGTACCAACTACGACCGGGATTATTTATGTTTTAACCTCGTGTATACGCCTTATCTCCAAGGCCAATGGAGCATAATTGCTTTACTTCTCGTTCTCCCTCTTTCTCACATTCCTCACCCAGAGTACTGAGAAGTCTACAATCTGCCAGTCTTTTGAGACTCTGTCAATGACGACCAAATCCGGCCGATTATGTTCCAATTGCTTGGTCGTTATGGCACTTTTGTCCCACCGTACGTCTACATTTCCATCCTCACTTGTTCTCACTTCATTAGCCACCTCCTTTATGTCTTTTGCAGTACTCTCTCTGGGCTAATCTACTACACCCTGCTGCAAGGTGCGCAATTGACTCTGAGGTCTTACCACAAATCCGGTATTATGCAGCAACTTCCTCTCCTAGAACCACTTTTTTGAACAATCGTGTTCCTAATGTCTGTTCTTGTGCTGTACAAACAAAAGCTTCAGTACTCTTAGCCAGATACCCAGCTCTAAGCCATTGCCATGATCTTTCATCAGCCACTTCTGCTATATCCGTGCATTTTCTTCCTAGCCAATTCCTTTGCCCTTTCTCTATCCATACGTTTCACATAATCAGCCTTGATCTCACATACCTCCACTTCATTGGCCACAACCTTAAGCATCCACTCCTCACTTCTAACCACATACTCCTTCAACGATATCTCTTCAGTTCTTACACAATCTTTTGCATTTTTCAATCCTCTCCCACCGTCTTTCCTCTTTTGATACAGCAGCGCTATGCTACTTCGAATGTGGAATATACCAAACATTGCCAAAACTTTTCTTGTTTTGATAGCCATGGCATGCAACTCCTTGTCAGGTCATTTTAAAATTCTGGCACTGTATCTCAAAACACTAACTGCCCATGCATTCACCGTTTTCCTCCACACAATTTCGACTTTGCAATTAGTTTCACTCTTCTAAGATACTCCTTCCTGACTTTCTCCTTCATTTCTCTGTTCATGATGCCTACACCCTCGCACACTCCCAAATACTTATACCCTGTATCTTTTATTTCTTTCATGATTTCTCCATTTGGCAGCATTATTCCATTCGAATGAACCTTTACTCCCCTTTTCATCACCAACACTGCACATTTACTAATCCCAAACTCCATCCCGATGTTTTCTGAGTATGTCCCTACGAGCTCTACCAGTCTCTCCATTTCCTTTTCATTTCTACCGAATATCTTCAAATCATCTATAAACAGTAGATAGTTGAGGCGTCTTCCACCAGATCCAAAGTTATACCCCAGTTTCTCTCTCTTCAAGAGGATGCTCAGCGGCATCATTATCATTACAAAAAGAAGTGGAGATAACGAATCTCCTTGGAATATTCTACGTTTTATGCCAACCTGCCCCATCTCCTCTCTGTTTACTGTTAGCACCTTTTTCCATGGAGCCATACTTGTTTCTAAAAGTCCTACCACATTCCTAGCAACCTTCATCATCAATAGTGTTTCGCGGATCAATGAATGAGGAACCATGTTGTAAGCCTTTCTGTAATCGATCGATGCTGCACCCAGATTCCTCTTTTTCCTCTTTGCATCCTGCATTACTGCCTTATCAATCACTAATTTCTCCTTGGTACCTCTCGAGCCTTTCCGACACCCTTTGTGTTCATCCGGGAAAACACCATTACTCACAAGATGTCCATATTTTTTTCCGCAAAGATTCCAGTTAACAGTTTCCACATTAGTGGTAGACATGTAATTGGTCTGTAATTGGTCGTATCTGTTCTCTTAGTGTCGTCCTTCCCTTAACAAGCTAATCAGGGACATTTCCCGACTCTACGACTCTTTGCAGGGCAGCAGCTATAATTGAATAAAGGCATTGGAACTGTTTGAACCAGAAGCCCATCACTTCATCTGGACCAGGTGCCTTCCAGTTTGTCATCCTTCGTATGCCAGCCTTCACGTCATCAATGGTTATCTCAACGTTCTTCATCTGCTGCATTCCTGATAGCCTTTCTCTGACCTCTCCCAACCAGCTAGCATTCTTATTATATCGCCCTTCGACAGACCAAATCCATCTCCAGAACTCCCTGGCATCATCTGTTTTTGGAGTTTGAGTGTTGTTATTTCCCACCTGTTTACTACTATTTAATTTTTTATACTGCTGAGACTAATTTTCCGTAAAAGGTTGTTTTGCCGGAACGCAACACTTTTTCCAACAAAGTTCCTAATTTTCATACTACCGGTATGGACTTCTCTTTCAACACTGTTAGAACGGTCATCGTTCCCTTTTCCAGCAATCTATACCCTCTTTCAAGCTCGCCCCTGGCTTTCTGTCCTCGTTTAACTACTTTTCTTATTTCTTATTTCTTCGATTCTACCAATATCTTTCCGCCACCGTTTAATACTTTCTTCAAGCCGCCTCTGCCAGTATGGACTTCTATCCTTCATTTCTTTCTTTTTCTTCTGTATAAGCTAAGACGATTCGCAACAACATATGACGCTGAATATAGAAGCCTGTTAAGTTCCGTAATTGATATGTTCTTTCTTATGATGTTCTGAATTACTCCTTGAACTATTTTTACCTCACTTTTCACATTCCACCTATCACTACTCCTCATGTTTGGAATATCTATGATCTCATCTCCAAAAAGAACCTCTCTTTACTTCTGAAGTACTTCTTTTTCTACAGAAGTCAAAGATCGAACTTCATCACCACTTCTCCATACATCTTCCACTCCATGCTTCTTCCACTGGTTCTATTGTCTCAGAGTCATTGATCTCATCTGCCTTAGATCTTTCAAATTCCTTCTCATCATTTCCCCTAACCATAGGATTCCATTCCTCCTCAGTTGTCCGCCTCCCATCATCGCTTACATTTCCCTTCTGCACTTCCACTCTCTTAGTGCTTTCATCAGAGCTAGTTTCATCAATTTTACTTTCGCTATTCATTTCATTCTTAACCATCCGTTCAATCTCTTCCCTTACAATCACAGAAAGTAGGTTGTTATTTTTAATTTGTTTTAACTAGGATATAAAACTCACGACACTCCTAGCTTCTCATCCTCTCGATTCCTACTCGTCCTTCACTTTTACTACTACTACTACTACTACTACTACTACTACTAATAATAATAATAATAATAATAATAATAATAATAATAATAATAATAATAATAATAATAATAAATCAATTTGACTAGACAGAGTTCAAAATAGACTTCGTAGCTCAGTGGGGGATGCCCTTTTCTCTTTCCTGCAACCTCTCTCCCACAGAAGAGACGTAGCGAGCCTGTCCATGCTTTATCGTTATTTTCATGGCAGGTGCTCATCTGAACTTCAATCTATAGCCCCCCCCCCCGCCAGACTTTCACAAAAAAAACTCGTCTAACCCAAACTACTATCAACAATTTCCCACACTCTTTATCTGTGCCTACACCTGAACGTAGATTCCATGAACAGAGCTTCTTTCTTAGAACTGCACGCCTGTAGAACTCTATTCTGTTTGTCTGCTCTCCAGCTGACTAAAATCTGATTGTCTTCAAGTCCAACGTAAACAAGTTCTTGACGACCCGTCCGCCTAAGTAATCCAAGTTATAAAATTCCCATTTATGTTTACTACGCTAAAATCACAATAACTAATGTATACCCATTAACCCTTATCCTCGAGTGTCATCTGGGTCTTGATAAGTGGTGACCCTCATGTAAAAAAAAAAAGATAAAACTTGAACCCGAGGTACGTTTTTACTGACACATTTTCAGGGGTGAAATGTCGACGTATAACATTTACAATAAATAATGAGTACCATAAAGTGTTAACTCAAATGGTGGGGAAAAAACTGCGGGACATCGATAAAGCGGGAGATAAAAAAAAATATTGAATAAATATTATCTAAATTGCAAAAAAAAAAAACCCGACTTGGAAATCTGTATCTAAAAATTAATAATGAAGAATAAAAATAAAAGGAAATGGATGTAAACATATTTATTTTATCTTTTTTTTTTTGTAGAATATTTAGGTGGATATTATTTTCCTAGATGTTGATCGAATGAAACTGCAGTGTTTGTAAGATAGTATTCAAGATCAGGTATAGATGCATATGGTATATCTATAAAAAAAAAATGTACACACATTATTGGCATACATGTTTTAAATATGAATTTATTCAAATCCTATCAGTAAATCTATCACAACATTGTGAAGTTAATGAACATAATAATAATAATAATAATAATAATAATAATAATAATAATAATAATAATAATAATAATAACTGCCAACGAGAAATCAATGGCAGGAAGCTGTTGCGATGATGCAAATTTATTTGCAAATGTTATCGAAAGAGGAGGAGAGTACTGGAAACCTGGGGAGACTTGTTGTCACTAAGCTTCCAGTGATCACTACAGGCTGTTTTCAGGGAAAGATCTCTGAATACCTGTATGAAAGCTCCTTGTGAGCTAATAATAAGAGCCACTGAAAAAAAAAAAAACGAACAAGCCAGAAAGAGAAGAGACGAGGAATATAACAAGAAAAAAATGGAAAGATTCATAAGGATGACAAAAGATCAGATTAATGAAAACTCTTGGACATAGTTACAAAAAGGAAACCTAAACAGAACGTGAATCCTTAATGACAGTCGCACAAGATAATGCAGTTAGAACAAACAACATCAAAGTAAGAGTCGACAAGATACAAGAAAACAGCAAATGCAAACTCTGTAAACAAAGAGACGAGACAATGAACTACGTAATAAGCGAATATAACAAACTAGCACAAAAGAATATAAAAGTAGACTCGATCAAGTGGGGATATATATATATATATATATATATATATATATATATATATATATATATATATATATATAAATGGAATATTTAACTGAATAATTATATTTATAAAACTGTTTCAAATGTAATTCAGTGATTTACAAACAAAATTTCATATATATATATATATATATATATATATATATATATATATATATATATATATACTTAGGCATTCAATTCAATTATCCATGATTGTGGGGATTCTATCGTAGGATTTCTTGCAATCAATCCGTGCCATATCTATAATTTTTCCTGCTTTTCTTTACCTTTCTCAGAATCGTTTTCTCTATGCATACTAAGTCGCGTTGCCTTTCTACTAGTGTTTAACGAGACATGGATCTATTCGTTCAGTTATGTTGTTCATATTTTCCACATGGTTAGTAAGCAGGTTATTGGCCTATAATTGCTTAGGGTCCTCTTTACGGTGTCGTTTCTTATTAACATAGTTCTTCTCTTGGTCATTCATTTTGGTTCTTGTTTTGCAGATAGATGTCTTCAAACTTTGCACTAGTGTATTATGTAGTTTGTAAATTTTTTGAACCGGTGTGTATGTATCTCATCGTGGCCAAGTGATGTCCAGTTTACCAGTTTCTTTAATGTCGATTGAAATTTCTTCATTTCATCAGTTTCTCTTAATTCTGGATTTTCTCGCTGATCAATTTTCATGTATTTTAACCATTTGGTGATTCTTTGCTGGTGGCTACCCGGATATCTAATTTCCTTCTTTGACTGTTATATTTTGTTTTAGTTCTTCATGTTTCTTATTCAGTCTTTCCTTGTACGTTAGATTTCTGTTTTTCCGCGATTTTCTGTTCTCTTTCATTTTATTTATGGTAATAGCTTCTTCTCTAGATATAGGAATTTGAGTCTTCAGTCTTGTTTTTCATTCAAGTTTTTTAGATTCTTTTGTTTTGGCCAGTTTTTGTTTCTGTTTTTAGTTTTATGCTTACTGATTTTGCTCCTATATATATATATATATATATATATATATATATATATATATATATATATATATATATATATATATATATATATATATATCAAATAGTTTAGGTCAGTGATAGTATCTGTGTAGTTACATGGGAGAAATCTGTTCCCCTTTCTGTTTCTTATTTTTTCCTCCGTTTGTTTTTAGTGACGGTAGTTTTGTTTTATCCTCGTACATAAGTCGTTTAATGCTTTCAATTTTTATTGCTTCCTTTGTACGTTCTGTGCTTTCCCTTTCTATTTTTAGTGTTACTCTTTTAACACTCTACCTCTGAGGGTTTTTTTACTAATAAGCGTTTTTTATCTGTTACACAATCTATGTTTTGTTTGATTTCCATTAAATCGAGTTATGACAACCAGCCTTTATTGAGAATTTTTTTTTACTTGGTCTGCAATCTTTTGTTCAGATGTTGGGTAGTCAGTAGATATTTCCCATAGATTTTTTTCATTCGTTTCCGGAAGCCTTTTCTCTTCTTCTTCTTCTTCTTCTTCTTCTTCTTCTTCTTCTTCTTCTTCTTCTTCTTCTTCTTTGCTTCTGTAGTTGCATTCCATTTTCTTTTTTTTTTTTTGTAATCCATTACTTTCTATAACTGTTCGGATTGCTGTTATGTTCGTTACTGCTTTCTTGTATTTCGTCTGTATTAATATTGTACCAAGAAGTACAGAGGTTACCTACGTTGTTTTGGGGTTTTGGGGGGGGGTATTGTTTTTTTTTGGGGGGGGGGTGTCTGTTATCTTGTCACTGAAATTAAAATTAAAGAGGATCAAACATTTGAAGGATATCGACCAGGTGCTTCATGTAGGCCAACTAGGGAGCACCTGTTGATCATGACACTTAGACCTTTCTGCTGTCAGGAGTCATTTTTGCTGTCTATTGGGGATTTGTTTGACTTGGTCTGCAATCTTTCGTTTTCGGAAGTTTTTCTCTTTTCTTTTGTTTCTGTAGTTGCATTCCACGGCTAGTCTTTGTTTTCTTTGGTAGTCAACTACTTTCTTGTGTTTCGCCTGTATTAGTGTCGTACCTAGAATTACAGAGGTTACCTACGTTTTTTTTACGTCTATGATTTTGTTACTGATATTAGAAGAGGAGCCAACATTTGTAGGATGCCGATCAGGTCCCGCATGTTGGTCAACGAGGGAGTACCTGTCGATCATGACACTCAGATATTTCTGTTGAGTCCCACAACTTGTATAATTAGTATTTGTCATGAGTCATTTTGGACGTCTGTGGTTACATCAAGACCAGGCTTAGTTTTACCGTGATTCAGTCACAGGATTATTTTTCATCCCATTTTCATAAGATAGCGCGCCGCACTATTACACGCGCATCAAAGGACAAGTACTGACAGAAGAGACACGCACAAAAAACTGACATTATATATATTAAGTATCTAATTAATATAAGTTTTCTAAGTTCATCGGGGAAAAAATGGAAGATATGCGCCCCTTACTATTTACATACGAACAGGAATCGTGGGAATAAGAGAAACGCGTCGTAAAGTATGTATTTATTTCTAGAGATAAAAATTCTGCATGATACTGAATTATTTGCTTAAAATTTAAACGTTAGATTTACTGAAATCCGTGATCCAAGATCAGAGTTTTCAGTTTAGTTTCAGATTTTCCAATTCCTATACCAAAAACAATTCTCTTAATTTCCCTTTCTATTAAAACAAAATTTCCACTGCTGGCAGTAATATCGAAACAGTAAATATTTATTGATTTTAAAATTCCAGTAATATTAAACTAAGTATTTATTATTTTATTAGGTTTGTGCGAAAATAATGTTGTTT
>NC_136520.1:62337432-62357432 GCF_053919585.1 Euprymna scolopes | reverse complement strand
AACGAATTCTCGGCTAGCAAGCTCGGTTTAAGAAAGGAGACGACTTTTGTCGGCTAAAAATAAGATTAAATACAAGAAATATACTCCCAGTTGAACAGTCCATCAGATGTAGAATCACTAAGAAATTTGGTGACAATTCTTACATTTATCAATCGATAAAACTGTCGGAATTCCGTAAATGGACAAAGCCCGAAGCTTAAACAAAGCATTCGACGTAGAAACCATGTACAATACATTCAAACGACACTCACCCTGGGCGAGTTGAACCAATTTCCTTCGAAGGAGGAAGTGTCAAGAAATTATTAAATTCACAAATGAATATTAAATTCTAAGTCGCATGTAGAAACCATACAATCAACGAAACTGGTTTTTGTTTAAGCTTCGGTATTTACGGCATAATTACGTTGATACACCGTTTCTTGTTAGATCACTGAAGTTAAGCAATCCTCAGCCTTATCAGTATTAGATGGATGGATTATTTATTGCGACCCTACGACAGTAATTAGCGACTGAATTAACTAGTTTAAATTTTGATGAGGAGGGTCATATAAGTACATGTCAGGATAATCTGGCTGCAAAAGGAAATATAACTAGCTGTAGATGGTGTTGTTGAAGCGGGGGTCAAAGGTTAGCTTCCTAGGCAAAACGCGCTAGAAATGCAGAGGAAACGATATGACGAGATGAGGAGGTAATTAATGACATCACCCTGTCGGGAGAGAAGAAAAGGGATTTTTAAAAGAGTCCAAGTCGGGAAGCGAGATTGGTGAGATGCGTCCGACAATGTAGAGAGAATTTAAGAGAATGTTACCTAGATGTCTGCCCGTTTGCATCTCTCAACTCTCAGCCATCAAGATTAAGTTAAGAAAATTAAGTAAGTCAATAATTAGCTTAAGCAGCCCCTCTCCCCCCAAAAGCAATATTTTTCACTAAATAAAACCTGGAAAACTTAGTAAATGTATGAGCAGATTCGTTTTAAATTAAACCGATCAACAACCACGAGAAGATAATGACTCATATGGAACAGCGACTATAAAATTAATTAAATCCTTCTTAGATAAGAGAAAAATCCAGGTAGTCCTCGACGGTCGCACATCTAAACAATATGATATAAATGCGGGAGTGCCCCAGGGTTCTATCCTTGGACCTCTATTGTTCCTGATATTCATAAATGACCTCCCCGACAACATTGCCTCTGAGATGGGTATATATGCTGATGACACTGCACTCTATGGCAGACACGACAGGAAGACGAATGAACATATTTCTAAAGAAATGGCAGAAACACTAGAGGAAGACCTCCAATCTGTAGTGGAATGGGGACAAAAGTGGTTGGTAGCGTTCAATGCTGCCAAGACTAAACTAGTTTCATTCAATAATTACAAGAAACCCTCTCTACCACCCATAGCAATGGCCAACGACTCTTTATCTGAGAGTCTATCTTTCAAACTCCTTGGCCTAACGTTCACAGGAAACATGAGTTGGAACAATTACATTGAAGGCATTGCCAGGGCCGCTGCAAGAAAGGTAGGCTCTCTCTACCGTGCTAGAAAACTACTAACACCCGAAAGTATCCTGTACCTCTATAAGGCCACCATTCGCCCATGTATGGAGTATTGCTGCCACATCTGGGCTGGTGCATCTGCTACTAGTCTCTCGCTCCTTGACAAGGTTCAAAAGAGAGTCGCAAACCTGATAGGCCCTGAACTGGCATCTAAGCTTCAGCCTCTGTCCCATCGACGAAATGTTGCATCCCTCTGCCTTTTCTACAAGTATTTTAGTGGTGAATGCTCTGACGAACTGCAATCACTTGTGCCCCCACGACGCGAGCACCCTCGACAAACCCGACAGGCTACTAAATCCCACCCCCACACTGTAGAGATCCCTAGATGTAAAAGATCTTTTTACTCCAATAGTTTCTTCCCCAGAACCGCAAGACTCTGGAATTCCATTCCAGGTCCCTGCTTCCCCAACAGTACTGACGTGCAGAAGTTCAAGTGTAACGTGAACCGACACCTTGCTGCCCAAATCCCTACATAGTACCCCAGTAGTTGTTGCCCCTGATAGTAGCCCCCTACACCAAAGTGGCAATTTGCCTTGTTTGGGGTGAAAATGTAATAAAAAAAAAAAAAAAAAGAATGAAAGACACACATTGGAGCGAGAGAACAGAGAGTTTCTGGTCAGTCTCTTTATTTTCTTCTCTAATTGTTTCTTCACTAGAATGGCTAGAATTTGGAATTCTCTTCCCAAACTGTACTGATATGCAAAAGTTTCAACTGCAACGTAAACTAACACCTTAATCTTTCCTAGGCCAAATGAAAATGTGAACTGATTTTATATAAGGAGGTCCTCGTTCCTTCCCTCAATAAGGGTGGCAGAGCGAGTAATGCAATAGTCTAGAATAATGAGAGTCAGTGCCTGTCCCTCTTTATCTTGCTATCTCTATCTCTAAACAGTAAATCGTAAGTAAATTAACTACAAAACTCAACGTTGTAACAGTCTATTATGAGTAACAGAAAATATCACCGGTAGTAATAATACTATTTTGCATGCATCTGAAGACAGAAAGAGAGAAAACTCGAAGATATAGCGAGAGAAAAAAATGTTCTTATTTTTATTTTTTTATTTTTTTTACACAATGGTCACCACTTATCAAGGCCCGGAAGCCACTCAGGGATAAGGGTTATTGCAAGTACATTACGTTAGTGTGGAGATTTGATGAAGTGTTTACTAAAGGGGGCGGTTCATTAGGAATTTGTTAACGTTGGACTTGAACACATCAAAGTTGTAGTCAGGTGGAAAGCAGGCAGACGGAACAGAGTTCCACAGGCGTGCAGTTCTAAGAAAGAAGCTTTGCTCATGGAATCCACGTTTTGATTTAGGCACAGATAAAGAGTGGGGGAAATCTTTCACAGTGGATTCCGCTACACGGGTGTTTTTCGTGAAAGATTGGGGAGGGGGGACCAGAGATTGGAGCTCAGACGAGCACCTGCCATGGAAATAACGATAAAATAAGGAAAGGCTCACAACATCTCTTCTGTGGGAGAGAGGTTGCAAGGTAGAGAAAAGGGCACCCCCCACTAAGCCACGAAGTCTATTTTGTACTCTGTCAAGGTAGGATAGGTTGCTTTTAGCAGCTCCTGCCAAGATATGGCAGCAGTATTCCATCCTTGGACATACTTGGCTTTTATATAAATAGAGAATTGCATCCGTAGTGAGATATCTTCTGGAGCGGTAGAAGGATCCCACCATCTTTCCAGCGACCTTGGCAACAGACTTGATGTACGTGTTCCATTTCAAACCCAGAAGCTTGTCAAAACACGGGGTCTCTCCCAGACGAGAGCCATCTATCCCAATTGATGCCAGATGGGGATCAGAGCGTTGATGATGTAAGGATAGGAGTTTGGTTTTAGATGCATTAAAGGTAACCAGCCACGTCTTCCCCCACTGAACCACGCGCTCGAGATCAGAGGAGAGAGAATCAGAAAGAACTTTGTCATTTACAGCCTTTGATGTGTTGCCGTAGATGGTCGTGTCATCAGCATAGATGTCAACGAATGATTTAAGTATGTGTTTAGGGAGGTCATTGATATAGATCAGAAAGAGAGTTGGGCCCAGGATTGAACCTTCAGGGACTCCAGCATTAATACTGCAGGCCTCTGATTTTTGTCCATCGACCACTACTCTTATGAGCCTATCGGAGAGAAATGATTTAATGATTGAGAAAACATTTCCAGTTATACCGTAGCTGGAAATCTTGTGAAGTAGACCCTTATGCCATACCTTGTCGAAGGCTTTTGATATGTCAAGAGGAATTGCCCTAGAAAGGAAGCCTTTGTCAAGAGATTCACTAATCCTGTGAGATATAACCGTCAGCACATCTGCGGTAGATCTTGCAGAATGGAAACTATATTGTGTGTCACTAAGAAGATTATTCCTGCTGAGGTGGTTGACTATTTCTCTATTTAATATGGATTCCAGCAACTTAATCATAACACATAGGAGACTTATTGGTCTGTGCTGAGAGGGAGATGACTTATCACCTGAATTCTTAAATACAGGGCAAACTGTTGAGGTCTTCCAGGGAGTCGGAAAGCACTTCTTAAGACAACGCTTAAACAGTTTCGTAAGTATGGGAGCAAGTTCTGATTGAAGCTTTTTTAACACTATAATTGGATGCCATCAGAGCCAGTTGCTTTACTGGAATCAAGGTTCTTGATTAGCTTGGCAACCTCATGCACGGATATTTGTATGATACCTAGCGTGTTCTGTGTTATAGGAGGAAATATGGGGAGTTGCTGGCCTTCGTCGCATATGGTAGAATTAGCTGCAAAGTTCTTGGCAAATAGTTTGGCCTTGTCTGATGCTGACGAGATGACCTCTGGCCCATTGATAATGGTTGAGATAGAGCGCACACTTCTGTTCAGGATCCTATTTGTTATTTGCCAAAATTGGTGGGAACCAAGCCGCTGATCAGCTACCTTGGATTTAACAGACTGGGCATATAGCTCTCTTTCATTTTTTATTACTCTTTTACAGTGGTTGCTGGCAGTCCTGAAAGCAGCTTATCCGGCTTATTCTATCTCTCTCTTTCTTTCCCCCCTTCTGTCTCTCTCTCGGTCTCTCTCTCTCTCTCTCTCTCTCTCTCTCTCTCTCTCTCTCTATATATATATATATATATATATATATATATATATATATATATATATATATATATATATTGTTTTTTATTATTTCAACCTCGACGGGATAAAACTTATCCGTCTATATCGTCAGGTTATTTAAGTTAAAATAAATTAAAGAAAAGATAGTGTTTTTCATTACATTCATCTGACGATATAGACGGATAATTTATTGAAACACCCTGTAATGAATTAAGTTTATATACCCGAGGTTGTAAATGATAATAAATATTTAGCTCTACTAACGTAACGTATTTAGCCTTTTTCCAATTTTTTCTTACCAAATATACCTCTTAATATATATATGTATATATATGTATATATATATATATATATATATATATATATATATATATATATATATATATATATATATATTAGAAAAATCTTATTGAAAATTAATTCAAATTTTCAACAAAGAAAAATCATCATAAACTTGCAAAGAAGTAATACGAAACTTTAATTATCCGTCATGGAGAACAAACAATCTTCAAAGAGGTTTTTAAAATATACAATAAATTGTGCAGATTAATGCATTAAAAGAAACTACAAATATGAAATAAATCATAGTTGCATAAAAAAGTTATTTAAAAGATAGAGAAAGTTTTTTAAGGATTCATAAAGATTGAGAAAGCAAGGATAAAACGAAACCAGAATAAACTCCGGGAAGATCATGATGAATCCAAAAAATGTCAATTGATTATCAACTGGCAATCCAAAAAAAAAAAAAACAAGAAACATAATTAAAGCCAGAGGAGATCAATGATTCCAGAAAATCTATCAGGCCATGGAGAAGTAACCGAAAAAACATTTTACATTAAATAAAAACACTAAAAACTTATCCAGATATGTAGAAAAGTAACTCATCTTGACTTTGATTACATTTATGTTTTATATATTTCTTTGCTCTTTTAAAAATTCTTCGTACCTCCGTGGATTGCAATACACACTCTAGGGTTGGGTCAGATACAATTGTATTTGTATTTCAATTGTATTTAAATGCAATTTTAATGTAATTGTATTTGTATTTTAACACCACAAGAAAAAGTAATTTGTATTTGTATTTGTATTATGGCATCCAGGAAAATAGTATTTCGTATTTGTATTTATATTTGAGAAAGTTAGAGAGAGAGAGAGAGAGAGAGAGAGAGAAGGAAACTAATGATAATAAAATGCAATGAGGACACGATATAGAATGTAATGTCAAATTTGGAAGGAAATATTTCTTTTCTTTTTCTTCTTTTTTTTGCATATTTTCAGATTTCTTTATTACTTTGAAAAAAAAAGTACTTATATTTGTTTTTGTTTAAATCAGTTATTGTATTTTTATTTGTATTTTGAGATTGAGGAATAAAAGTATTTGTATTTTTAGACTTAGGAATAAAAGTATTTGCATTTCTGGTAACCTAAACGGAAGTATTTGTATTTGTATTTCAATTGTTAAAAGTCAGTATTTGATCCAACCCTAGTATATACTAGTTAGCTTCCCAGCGATACCAAGTCGTAAAATAAGCTTAAATATGATATTTTAATTCATGTAGAATTTTTATTTATTATTATAGAGCAAATTACCTATTGATAATTTTATTGTATCTAATATATATATAGTAATGATTTAAAAAATAAAAATTATGACTTCGGTGGCATCAACTGGAAACGACATTAAAATATTTGACGCTCCAACCTTAATCGTTACCGCTTGAGCTATCACCCGATGGATAAAAAGGCTAGAAAATAAGCAATTAAAATATATATGTACGCATGCTCAGTAGTTAATCGATTTACTTCCGCCAAGGTCAACTGTTTTGTTTTATATTTGGACTCCTAAACAGCTATTTTTGCCAACTAAAACCTAAATCGAAAGTGTGCTCGAGGGCTACATACCCTTTATATCAAGTTTCAAGTCTGTAGACCAAATATCCAGAGAGTAGTTTTGTAGTGACGCTTATCACACACAGAAACAAGTTCACTTATATAAGTGTATATATATATATACATTTTATCATACTAACCTTTAAATATATGCATATATATATATATATATATATATATATATATATATATATATGCATATATTTAAAGGTTAGTATGATAAAATGTTTTCATCCTAATTTCTACACAATTATACACGATGTAGAACTATGCATAAAAAGAATTAAGCGTAATTGTTCAATGAAACGAATCATCTAATAACATACCAAAAGAAATGAATAATTATTAAATAATGAACGTTCGTTTTTCAAAGGAATATGCAAATTAGTGAACTATCATAAAGTCGCTCTCATATCCACGATTGAGTATATTAAGATGTTTGTTTTAATAATTGTTAAATAGAAAAGGTGAGCGTTTAATATCAATGTCAGAGTGATAGAAAAAAAACTCAATGTTATAGGTTTATATATATATATATATATATATATATATATATATACATTATTTATTCTAAGGAAACAGTTACATTTGGTCGCTACAAACAGTCATCTGTTTCAGTCAATGAGACATCGTCAGGCGACATTGAACCCTCCGACGGTAGAGAAAAAAGTATCATTGACTGAAACAGATGGCTGTTTGTAGCGACACAATATAACTTCGAATAAATAATAAAAAAATTTGCTATTGTTATCGAGCACTACCTAACAACTTAGTTGTGTTCATTAGTCCCTACTTTTGAACGTCTGTAGTTATATATATATATATATATATATATATATATATATGGAGTCTGAATTTATATATATATATATGTGTGTGTGTGTGTGTGCGTGTGTGTGTGTGTGTTTCCCCAAACACCAGGTTTATGATGTACAAAATCAACATTTTGTTAGTAACATCAAATAGAAACAACATCTGACGAGTTGGTGAGGACAGGAAATTTTTATGAACACATAAAATCATAAAATTGCCATACCATTAACGAAACTGCTGTAAAGAAGAAATCCAAGATGAAATAAACAAAAGTTACGAAAAAGAAAAAATGTAAGTCTTTTAATTTCAACAAAGTTGTGCACTACATATATACACACATATATATATTTATATATACACATATATATATATACATATATATAGTGCATTATATAATATATATATGGGGCAAAAGTATATATATACTAACAAAAGTACTCGTCGTTGACTGCGTTCAAAAACAGCCTACAGAAAATGGACTCTGATTTATGAAAGTATGATAGGTTATGAAAAGGAACGGTTGTAAAGAGATAGCTTCGAATTTGGGGGTATCGAAACCAAAGCAAAATATGATGAAAGTAAAAATAAAATAGATAAATCCCGTAATTTATTATACCATACCTGTTCACACTGAAACACTTATCACAATATTTTGTAGATCTATATTAAAAAAACCTTGTTAACTTTGTGACATATTTCCATTCTATGGAGGTCAGGTGCGAACGAACACCCAATAATTTTATTATATCATATTTCTTCAAACTGAAACATAATTATCAAAGTATACTTACACAGATAGATATGAAAAGTCTTTATTAAAGTTTGTGCCTATTTCCATTCTATGGAGGTCAGGTGCGAACACAGACTCCACAATTTTATCATACTATTCCTATTTAAGTTAAAACATACTTATGAAAGTATGTACATCTATATCAAAAACACTTGTAAACGTTTTTTTTTTTTTAATTTTTAATTTTTTTATTTCCATACTTTGTGGACCAGGTGCGTACGCAGACCCCACAATTTTAATGAATCATCATTATGCCAGATCAAACATACCCATTCCTGTGTCTCGATACATCTTCTATCATTATATGTGATCAGTTTTTTTTTTTATAATAGTCAACCATATAGGAGCCTATTCGTGACCAGACACACACAGACGTTCGGCTTTATATTATAGATATATAAAGAGGGAGAGAGAGAGAGCCTTTCTGTAACTGATGTCTGAGTATATTATTAACACAAATAAAACCTCTATCTAAAAAGAAGACTTATGGATGTTCTGTAATTGGAACAAGGATGGCGCGAGATTTTAAACAACCTAGTGTAATAATGATATTATTCACACTCGACAACATCACAACATACACTTTTAATAAAAATTCCCTGATATATTTCACTTTTTGTTCCTCGTATAATGTATAGGGCTCCAATTAATGACATGTGCTTTAGCGAGTCTCAACATTTTAAAATTATACTTCACTGCATCTCTAATCGTAAATGTGCGAGTGGTGCCATCTGTTTAATTATTTTGTTTGTTTGTGTTTTTTGTTTGTTTTGTTTTTTGTTTCTGTTTTTGTTTTTTTTTGTTTTTTGTTTTTGTTTTTTTTTGTAGGGCAAAACAAACGAAATATATAGATTATTTTTTACGTCATACCGGACCGTGTACGATACTTGAAATATTAATCAGACTATTCTCATTGTTGTTGCTTTTGTAATGACGTTTCGGCCGCAGTAACCTCCCGCCGTCTTTAGGTGCATCTTTTCAAAATATTTATTCAACCTATTTTTATGGCCCTGTCGGTGGGGCATTAGAATACGCCGACTGTCCCCCTGCAGAGGATAAAAGTCCCTCAATGGGGGTCCTGCATATGACCTTGAACTATATCCAGTGGTGAGACCCTAGCTTGTGGGCTTTGGGGAGTATGGAGCAACCCTTTAATTACCATTGCTCCCAGGTCCACTCTGACCCGGAGTGGTAGTACCTGTTAGGGTCCCAACTATGGGTTGAATAGAAACCGACGTGAAAACAACAAATATACTCTATTAAAAAAGTTTTCTTCAAAATCTTTGGATTCGGCATTAAATAACCCGAAAAGGGTTGATATGCCGTAAAGCAAAAACAACCAACCAACCAACCAACCAATCAATCAACCTATTTTTACACAATGTTAAAAATATTAATCACCAACGTTTTAATCCGCCACCTGACCCCAATTGAAATGAATGGTCCTGGCATTGATTAAGCCCGATGTTTTGACAAACTTCTTAAACTGGCCTTCATTCCTGATCTGGAATGGAACACATACATCAATTCCATTGTCAAGGTCGTCGGAAATATAGTTACATCATTCTACCGCTCCAGACGATATCTCACTCCCGATGCAGTATTTTCTCTGCATAAGAAGTAAATAAGTCCGAAAACTGGGTACTGTTTACACATCTAAGAAGGAGTTGCGCTCGGAGCACCTTATTTTTGCCTGGATAACATATTTCAAAATCTGGCGGGGGGGCTATGTTCTTTTCTCTGCCTTGCTATCATAGAAGGACCGTTGTAATCCCATTGTTATATTGTGGAAGCTCAAATCGGGAATATATTATATTCAAAGGGGGATATGTAAGAAACTTCATACCTTTCTGTCTGGAGGTCCCCTGTCTACAAGCGCTGGGCTTCCGTGCAATGTACATCATACGAACACAATAGAACAATGAGAAATACCTGAAACTTTTCTTTACTTGCTGATTTGGAACCACAGGCCAAAAATTTATGTTTTATACATAGAATTTTATATGTACTTTTTATATATATAAATTTATTTCAGATTTGTCTCAAGTTTCTCACAGAATCTGTTTTACGTGACTACATTCTTTTCTTCGTCTCGCTTCGCTTCTCGGCTTTGGTGCTCGTGCCAATGCACGTCTGCACGGTTTGCCGACAACTCCTAGACTTAACTCTAATCTTTTGACCTGTCAGTTCCGGTAACGTCATCCTGAGTTCCGGTGACGTAATTGATTCAACTACACGTCTCACTAATGTGTGACCTCTGGTCACGTACGCAACTACTCAAGGTCAATCTACCTTATATATATTTATATTTAGCTAAGCTAATTTTTGCAAATATTTTAGCTAAAACTTATTTTTATATTCCAATGACCAATTTTATTTCTCTAAACAATAATTCTTAATAAAAACTATTTAACAAGATAGATACATAGATGGATTGATGGATGGATGGATGTATGGATGGATAAATAGATAGATAGATAGATAGATAGATGTATAAATAGATAGATAGATAGATAGGATAGATAGATAGATAGATAGATAGATAGATAGATAATTAACACTTTTAACCCTGCTATTATCTAACAACATCTACTGTATCATTATTTTCATGGCAGGTGGTCGACTGCGCTTTACTCTATTTTTTTTTTTCACAGAACTGCTCGTCCGTGGAGCACAATACCGCGGAGCTACTTCCCAGTTTACTATAACATGGTCGTTTTCATGTCCAACATAACTGTTCTTATTTCCATCATCACCGATCATCACAATGTTGTCTAACCTGACATCCATCAACCTTTATCCTTGATTTGCCACCGGACCTTGTAAACACGTACTCTATTGTTAAAAAAAAAGAAAGAATAAACACATTCCAAAAAGGCTTTGAACTGACGAAAAAGAAAATGGGCGGATTTAGTTTGGCAACATGTTTGGACCCGTGTTTATTTACCTGCTTTGATGGCCACACACACTCAGTTTTTTTTTAATAATAAAAAGAGCCGACAAAGTAAATATGAGTTTAGGCGGCTTTATACTACACTCTTTTGAAGTTATTATACGTAATACTGAAAAGTCGGATATGGCTGACTACATACGGAAGGAATAGAGACACCGTCTACTCTTATGAGACGAAATAAAAATTATAGACAGAGAATCACAGTGGAGAGTAAGACGACTGGAAGGAGCAGGTGTGTAGACTTTAATATAATATAGGAATAATTAATTGTAAATAATAATAAATACAGGTGTAATTAATAAATGTGTGTGTAAGTGGTTTGAGTGTGTGTGTTTCAGGAAGTATAAAAAGACTATCACAATGGAAAGTTGTCAGGGTTGGGAAAGGATGACAAAAGCGTATGATATTCTCTCTCTCTCTCTCTCTCTCTCTCTCTCTCTCTCTCTCTCTCTCACTCTCTTTAAATATATATATATATATATATATATATATATATATAGAGAGAGAGAGAGAGAGAGAGAGAGAGAGAAAGAGAAAGAAGGAAAGAAAGGTTGGTTGTTTTTGTTTTACGGCATATCAACCCTTTTCGGGTTATTTAATGCCGAATCCAAAGATTTTGAAGAAAACATTTTGAATAGAATATATTTGTTGTTTTCACATCGGTTTTTATTTAACCCATAGTTGGAACCCTAACAGGTACTACCACTCCAGGTCAGAGTGGACCTGGGAGCAATGGTAATTAAAGGGTGGCTCCACACTCCCCAAAGCCCACAAGCTGGGGCCTCACCACTGGATATAGTTTAAGGTCATATCCAGGACCCCCATTGAGGGACTTTTACCCTCTGCAGGAGGGGGGGGGCAGTCGGTGTATTCTAATGCCCCGCCGGCAGGGCCAAGAAAGAAAGGATATATATAGAATATCATACGCTTAAGGCTTCCATTCTCAACACTGACAACTTTACATGTCTTGCATTATATATATATATATATATATATATATATATATATATATATATATATATATATATATATATATGTGGGGGGGGGTTGAACATTTTTAATTCACCTACCCATCTTAGCAGCAACCGAATAGCGTAAGGTTTACCAGCGTCGACTCTTCCACTGTATCATAGCTCATCACTGGAGCTAGACTAGCAACTACTTGAAACCAATATGAATATTGGAATACTGAATAATATATATATATATATATATATATATATATATATAATCAGTAAGGCTATAAGAGAATATTCTTTTTATTACTTTGTCTCTGGAGTATATATCAGTTAATATCTTATATGTTTTTTATATAGAGTGGTGCGGTTCTCAGTTGATTAACTCTGTCTGTGTCGGATATATATTCGAGAGTCAAAACAATGAAAAGTACATTTTCTTGCCATAGCCCTAATTATCAGTACTTACTTGAAAAGTCAAACTTCTACACAGTAGTCTATTATGTGTGACAGTTTTCCATAATATATTTTGAGGAAAGTACTTTTTAGTCAAATGGCGGTATGGGGGGGATACATGTATATGTGCTAAGTGTTTTATTATTATTGTTTGTTTTTTTTGTCTATATTACATACGTTAGTATTTGTTGCTTTTTTGTATATTATGCTAATTAACTTGTGGTTTATCTATTTATTCCTTTTGTATATGTGTTCTGCAGAGAATACAAAAGTTCCACGGAAACTGAAACTGAATCAAAACAGATGAAATGGTTTTTGTTATATATGTATATTGTTTTCTCTTTATTTTATTTATTTTTTTTTTCGGTAGTTTTATGCGTTCTCGACAGGTCCCCATACAGCCAGGACTCTACGACGCGTCTCAAAATACTTTTGTTCAAACACAGTATGCAGTCTTTAATTAGCCTTCTTATAGTGAGCGGCCGTCCGTGTGTAGCTAATAGTCGTCCCCTTAAGTTATCAGTTTATCCAAGCTGAGAATGGGGCATCCTACCCGATGCGGGACATTCATCTGTTAACTTAAATATTCTAACCGAGAGATATTTTAAGACTCTGACCTCAGTTTCAGTGAAATTGTTTAAATCTTCCTTGCACTTGGTTCACGTGGTACATGTGCCAGGTATCTTTTTTTTTAATTATATTCATGAGTCTAATTGTTCCGGTAATTATTGAAATGACTGAAATCTTCCCAAGATTCCAATTTCTTTTAATACCATACATAAGACCTTGGTATTTCGTTATCCTTTCCTTCCCAGCTCTATTTAACCCAGCACCTTTGGGGACTCTTACCTTCTACTAAAGTTGCTTTTTTCTCCTTCTTGTCCCATATTATTATGTCAGGCTTTATAGCTCCGTTTTATAGGGATAGTATAGTCATTGTGGATGGTGTAGATATTAACTTGTTGTCCACCTCAGTAAGAGTTGAGTATGGTCGGAAAGTGGAGATGTCCAACTAGCGTCTCCAAAGGAGGGCCACTCTGGTGATAGGCGCGCCTCAAGCAACAAGCGATAAACTTGCCCCACCCGAAAGCCGGGTGGCAAGGCCTGGGAGGGTGGATCTCTTAGGTAATACCCAGACGGCGTATCTCAGTCAGACAGGTACTGGGCCAATATCTGGCCTCGCACCTGTCGGGCTGATTATCAAGAACGGACTCTTGACTGGCACTTTCTACCCAAGTCTTCAAGCAACCAAAACAGCAAGGAGACCCATCCTCCAACATCTATTATATAAATATCACCTGTCTGTTTAAATGTATGTATGTATGTATGTATGTATGTATGTATGTATGTATGTATGTATGTATGTCTAAAACTTTCGACAGAGGGGATAGATTTTCACGAGATCGGCATTGTTTTGAAGGTCGACAAATATAGAAAAATTGCTTCACACTCAACTCGGCAGTTTACTACAAAGGGGGTTGTTTTGTTTTGTTTTGGTTTGTTTTTCTGTTTGTTTGTTTTTGTTTGTTTGTTTGTTTGTTTGTTTTGTTTTGTTTTTTTGTTTTTTTTGGGGGGGGTTGTTTTTTTTTTCATTTTGCGTCCCCATTTTTTGCAAGTCATCGTATCGGTTGGAATGGCTTTCCTAATTTCCACGTTCCGAATTTCCGACCAGTCCCAAGGTAGGGGTAATACGTCAAGTTTTCTTTCACTTTCCTTTCCGTCTCCGCGTAACCGGTTCGAATCTGTCTGCCTGTCTGCCTACTAACATTTTTTTTTTTTTTTGCTCAACATACACCTCCAAACACTCGGGCAACGCCGGGCACCCAGGCTAGTTAGTAATAATGGGAGGTTGCGAATGGTGTATGGCTTATTTTAAACTGTTCTTTCTTGTATATGTTCCTAGGACTTGCTGCTTCATTCAATATTTAACTTTTTTACAGATGGTCCAGTAGAGATATTTACACACTCCATTTTGTTGCGTCGTATGATAGCCATCCCCCAGCAGAACATTACAGAGGGATGTCAGGTAGCTCTCACCTTTATGAGGTGCCCGTATAAAAGTGTGTTGGCAAAGTAAGAACACGGTGGAGCTAGAGGAGTCTAACCTATTTCTCTTAGTTGTAATTTCTGTGGATCATGAATGAATATATATTTCGCTCATCGCTCAACATAACTGACAGTTACATATCTCCAGTAAGCCGAGAACCGTAAACTATTTTTTATTTTTCTTAGAATGTCTGCCTGTTCGTTCCAATTTTCTCAGTAACTACTGTACCGATTTGGCTGCCATTTTGCATAAACTTTTGTTATGATAAGGTGCAGCGAACTAAAGACTATGAATACTCAGTCAGAGATTAGTACGTATTAATAGAAATTAGTCACCACAATACCACATTTACTCTAGAAGTTTTCTCTGAAACTAATGGGCCGATCTGGTGAATTTTTGTAGGAACCTTTGTTATGATAAGATGCAGCGAATTAAGTACTATGGTATCCATTTGAGGCACTGTCAGGGATTGGTATGGATTAATAGAGAGTAGTCACCTCACTACCACATTTAATCTAAAAGTTTTCTTTGAAATTGCTCGGCCGATCTGGCTGAATTTTTGTATGAACCTTTCTTATTATAAGGCGCAGCGAACTAAGTATTATGGTATCCGTTCGATGCAGTTATAAATTAAAAGAGTGTAGTTTTTAATGTCACGTTCAGCTATAATAATGATGTGACTAGCCATCAAAAGATCCAGCTCGTTGAAAGTAAAGAGCAACTCCTGTCCTGATGTGGCAACATTATTCTATTCTAGAATGTATGGGGGTGCCTTACAATAAGTTTCCAGACATTTTTTGTACGAGCACTTTTATTGATAGTACATACATGAAACTCTAGTCCCCTTCGAAATAATCTTCTCCGGCTGCAATTCACTTGTTGTATCATCCAAACAACTTCTGGAAAATCATAAGGAAATCCTCTTGTGTGAGCGTATCCTTTCATCATCACTCACAGACTCTCTACCTTCCTTGAATCTTATATGCCACTCAAAAAATGGTGCTCGATTCAGACAAGATTGTCCAAAAGCAGTCTGAAGTATTCCATACGTTTCTATAACAGTTTTTTCCAAGTTTTATTTTATTATTCCTTTAATGTGTCCTCACATCCAAATTGCATGTTTGAAAATCATCACCTGTGACAACCATGCTTTAGTAGGGTGTATTCCAATTCCTGCTGTAGTTGTTCATTTGAACCTGAAATCATAAAAATTGGTTAGTCATCTAATAAGATGTATAGCAATAACATATTAAATTTTAAATAGTCTAAGAAAGTTTTAAATGGATTGCATCGGCAGTGAAATATATACTGTCGCGTTAGAATGATCGAACCATTCCACAGAAATATTAAAAAAAACTAAATCGTAACAAACAAAATGAGGCATCTGAATGCAAACGAATTAGTCTTTAAAATTTGTGGTGGTTCTGCAGGCGAGCAGTTCTAAGAAAGAAGCTTTGTTCATGGAATCTGCGTTTAGATTTTGAGACAAATATAGAGTGGGAGAAATTGTTGATAGTGGTTGTAGTTAGGTGGGTGTTTTTTGTGAAAGGGGCATAGATTGAAGCTCAGACGAGCACTGTCATGAAAATAACGATAGAGCAGATATAGGCTCACAGCGTCTCTTCTGTGGAGAAAGAGGCTGCAGGGAAAGAAAAGGGCATCACTTACTAGGTTTCGAAACCAATTTTCATCTCTGTCAAGGCAGGATAGAGTGCTCCATGCAGCTCCTGTCCAGCTGTGGCAACAGTATTCCATCCTAGTATTACTTGGGTCCTATATAATAAAGGAGTGCATCGGCAGTGGGATTTTGTTTTTTACAAAGGAGTCACCACTTATCAAGGTCCGGAGGCCACTCGAGGATAAGAGTTAATGGGTATGCATAAGTAGTGGAAAATTTGTAAATTGGATTACTTAAGGGGACGATTCATCAAGAACTTGTTTACATTGAACTTGAAGACAATAAAATTGTAGTCAGCTGGAAAGCAGGCAAATGGGACAGAGTTCCACAGGCGTGCAGTTCTAAGAAAGAAGCTTTGTTCATGGAATCTACGTTTAGGTTTAGGCACAGATAAAGAGTGTGGGAAATTATTGATAGTGGTTTTGGCTAGACGAGTGTTTTTTGTGAAAGTTTGGCGAGGGGGGGGCATAGATTGAAGCTCAGACGAGCACTTGCCATGAAAATAACGATAAAGCAGAAACAAGCTCGCAACATCTCTTCTGTGGGAAAGGGGTCGCAGGGAAGAGAAAAGGGCATCCCCCGCTAAACTACGAAATTTAATTTAAACTCTGTCAAGGTAGGATAGGCTGCTTCTAGCAGCTCCTGCCGAGATGTGGCAACAATACTCCATCATTGCCCGTATCTGATGTATATGATAGATATCTACTGGAGCGGTAGAATGATCGGACCATTCAATAGAAATATTAAAAAGAAAAGTACATCGTAACAAACAAATCGAGGCACCTGAATGCAAACGAATTAGCCTTTAAAATCTGTGGCGAGGCACAATATGACAATGTAACCATTATATCACAATCGTTTTACCGTGAATATTGTTTCGCTGTTTGATTTCTGTTACGGTTCATCGATCTTATGAATTCATTTCATTCTGTCTCGGTCATTGACAGATGATATCTTTCCCAAAGTGTAAAAAAAAAGAAATCAGTATCGATTTTCGATCGATTTCCATTCACGAATGTATAAATCAGTAAAAACCGTTTGACGGACACGACAAATTGTTCAGCCAACAATAAACATGACACAAAGCAATAAAATCTAACAATAACATTATTTGCATAATCACGTAAGAAGCTAATTGGTAACGCACGTATACAGCATCTGTTAATGTATTCTCGAGATCGACACAAACTCCAATTTATTAAAACTTTCAATAATGTTATATAAGGGACTCCGCCTCCTGATTTAATCTTGTGGTCGACTCTCGGAGTTTCGCCCCCAATGGATGGACCGCGCGACAGCAGTAGTTAGAAATCGAAGTTTTCCTTTTTTTCGGTTGACGGTCTTGCCGGATTCTCGAGCGCCATCTACGCAGAGCTACTGGTTTTAAGGCGCCAGTTACTCACCTAGTGCACCAGTGCACCCCCTTCTGCCAGTAATACAGAGGTCCGCCGAGCTTAGTGACGAAGCCACACGAGAGGGCTAAAAGTAGTACTAGGTTATCAGAGGCTACAGATTGGAGCATATCAAGAGTATTTTATAGGGGAATGGAAGCTCGTCCCCAATTCCACTTTTGGCATTATGACAACGATTGGACCTATGGCTATTATTATTATTGTTGTAATTATTTTTTTTTATTATTGTTATTATTATTGTTGTTGTTATTATTATTATTATTATTATAATTATTATCATTATTATTATTATTACGTTTGTTATTATTGTGATTATTATTGCTGTAATTATTCCTGATGTTATTATTGTTGTTGTTATTATTATTATTATTATTATTATTATTATTATTATGTTTGTTATTATTATTGTTATTATTATTATTGTTATTATTATTGGCGAAATTATTATTGCTGTTATTGTTGTTGTTGTTGTTATTGTTGTTGTTATTGTTGTTGTTATTATTATCATTATGTTTGTTATATGATTATTATTATTATGATTATTGTTATGTTTGTTATTATTGTTATTATTATTGTTATTATTATTGTTGTTATTGTCATTATTATTGCTGTTGTTGTTGTTATTATTATTATGTTTGTTATTATTATTATTATTATTATTATTATTATTATGTAACCTAGTAATAATTAAAACAGTTCGTATAATTAAGAAAAAGTGTATTAGTAAAAATATGTTATAATTCTGGCAGCCATAACTGCAACGAATTACTGTCGCAGACGTGGTTGAATATAACTATATTTATAGTCTCTGTATTGGCCCATCATTTCTGTAGTAAGTATATCAGCTTATTGCATAACAGCGCTTTTTAACATTACATTCCATATGGAGTACATATCATTTTCTATTGGGATTGACTTTTATTAAGTTGACTTAAAATGCAGACTCGGCATTTGCGTAGTCATTTAACGGCAGAGTCAGACAACGTTATAATCGTTTTCCTTCTCCTAAATTTTGTCGGATTGTCGAGCACTATTTACGCAGAGCTACAGGTTTCAAAGCGCCAATTACTCGCCTGCTGCACCAACTCCTATCAGCGAAACAGGTCCGCCGGGCTTAGTGAGTAACCCATACGAGAAGGTTAGGAGTTAGAGTAGATTGCCAGCAGCAACAGATTTGAGTAGGCCTTTGAAACACTTTTTAGAACAGTGGGGGCTCGTTCCTACTTCTATATTCGGCAATATGATAACCATTGGATCTAATGTTATAGGAATTTAAAAAAAAACTAGTAAACTGTTCTAAAATGTGTGATTAATTTTTTTCAATTATATCGTCTTAATCACGTTTCACCCGGTTATATCAACAACCGAATTTCTGAAATGAAATATAGAAATAGTGTAATTTTACAAAAGTAGATCTTTTTCAACTCTGATTTCCTAAAATTGCTTATCTTCGGAATTACCATCCTGCTACATGTTTCCTCGACTGTAACAAAACGCAAACATTTAAATGTAATGTAAATAAACATCTTACTGCACAGCTTCCTACTTAGGATGTCTACTATAAATCTGGCCCTTAGCACAGGAACCCTTTACGTCTCAGGTTGGGGATAATTAAAGAACAAAAACATGATGAAAACCTTTGAACTTTTTTTTTACAAGGTGATCACCACTTATCAAGGCTCGGAAGCCACTCAGGGATAAGGGTTATTGCAGGTACAGTACATTAGTGTGGGGGTTTAATAAAAATGTCTACTTAAGGGGGCGGTTCATCAAGAATTTGTTTACGTTGGACTTGAAGACATCCAGGTTGTAGTCAGGTGGGAAGCAAGCAGACGGAACAGAGTTCCACAGGCGTGCAGTTCTAAGAAAGAAACTTTGTTCATGGAATCTACGTTTTGATTTAGGCACAGATAAAGAGTGAGGAAAATTTTTGATAGTGGTTTCAGCTAGACGGGTGTTTTTCGTAAAAGATTTGCGAGGGGGGACTAGAGATTGGAGCTCAGACGAGCACCTGCCATGGAAATAACGATAAACTGAATCATTCTAGTAGGAGAGCCGTTCCAAAAATAATGCTTCCTTTTTTTTATTCTGGTCGGACGGGATCCTGGATATGACCATAAACTATATCCAGTGGTGAAGCCCCAGCTTGCGGACTTTGGGAAGTGTGGAGCCACCCTTTAATTGCCATTGCTCCCAGGTCCACTCTGACCCGGAGTGGTAGTACCTGTTAGGGCCCCAACTATGGTTTAAATAGAAACCGACTAGAAAATAACAAATATATTCTATTAAAACATTTTTCTTAAATTTTTGGATTCGGCATTAAATAACTTGTAAAGGGTTGATA
>NC_136520.1:62317432-62332432 GCF_053919585.1 Euprymna scolopes | reverse complement strand
TGAAAGTCCTGGGGGTAGTATTTCGGTCATAATGTCGTTTCATTCTGGCTTGAGCTGTTCGTAATATTTCATGTGCCAGTCGGCTGGTTTGATATAGTCGGTTTCTGAACCTTGACACATACTCCAGCATGGGTTCACAGGTGACTACTTCCTGCAGCCATTTTTCTTTTAACAATGCTAGGGGTCCACGTACTGAGTGGCCAAATATTAGTTCGAACGGGCTGAATCCTAGAGACTCCTGTGTGGCGTCTCGCGCTGCAAACATTAAAAAGGGAATACCCTCATCCCAATCTTTCTGGTGACTAAGGCAATAGGTCCGGATCATGGTTTTCAGTGTAGAGTGAAATCTCTCTAGGGCACCTTGGGACTGGGGATGGTATGCGCTTGATTTTACGGTTTGTACGCCCAGCACCCTCATGGACTGTCGAAACATCCTGGACATGAAATTCGATCCTTGATCAGACTGTATTACCCTCGGTAGTCCGACCATGGAGAAGAAGTTGAGAAGAGCCCTTGTGATTTTCTCAGCAGATATGTTCCTGAGCGGGATTGCTTCTGGAAATCTGGTAGATGCACAGAGGATAGTGAATATATACTGATCTCCTCGTTTGGTCTTAGGAAGTGGACCCACGCAGTCGATTAAAATGCGGCAAAATCGTTCTTCAAAAGCCGGTATAGGGTGTAGGGGGGCGATTGGTATCTTCTGATTCGGCTTGCCTGCCATCTGGCAGGTGTGGCAAGTTCGGCAAAAGTTGGATACATCTTTGCAGACTCCAGGCCAGTAAAAGTGTTTGGTGATCCTATCATAGGTTTTACGGACGCCTAAGTGGCCTCCCAAGGGGGTTTCGTGCGCTATTTCCAACACTTCGGCCCTACGTGCCTTTGGTAACACTAGTTGGTATATCACCGCCCAGTCTTCGTGAGCTGGGGATTGCGGGGGCCTCCATTTCCTCATCAGTACACCATTTTTTATAAAATATCCGGAGGGTATTTTTTCTAGTTCTTCTTTGGGCAGTGCTTCTTCGAAGAGGGGGGAAATCCCATCATCCTTCCACTGTTCTTGTATGATCAGTTGCCGCGAAGCGGGAACTTGTAGGGAGGTTTCGTTGGTATGGGTATTATTTGGATATGTGGGTGGCGAGTTGAGCTTCCCCTCAAGATTCATGAATGATTTCGATAGGTCGATTTCCTCATCTTCCCTGGACTGATCTTTTGCCTCTAACCTTTCCTCTGCTGTTCTTTTTGTGGACTGGGCACGGGTTACTGCACACGCTGGGAAGATGCCGGGGTATTGTTCCTCTATCATCTCAGTGTTTTCTGACGTGTTTGGCTCCACCATCACTCTCGGGTGGGGAACAACTCTTTCGCCGGCTAAATCATTCCCGAGTAACATCGAGATACCCTTCGTGGGTAGGCTATCAATTACGCCTACTTCCACCAGACCACGTACTATGTTCGAATCGAGAGAGATTCGGTGGATCGGTACGTTAATATACCTTCCCCCAATTCCGCGAATTATGACGGATTCTCCTGTCGCCGTCTGTGACTCGCATGGCATACTCTGTTTTAAAATCAGCGATTGGGTTGCTCCAGTGTCGCGAAGGATTTTTACTTTCCGCCAATTCGTGTGGTCAGTTATCGGATATATCAGACCATCCGACACAAATGGTTGGAACTCCTCCCTGATTTTATCGCGGTCGTTCTCTGCAGGGGGTTGGTAGGTGGTGATAAAGCCTTGCGGTTTACCGAGTGGTCTTTTCATCAAGTTCACATTTCCCCTTGCGGGGCAGTTCATTGCAATATGTTCAACCTTCCTGCAATAATAGCACGTTACAGGCCTATGTGTCTTTGTCACTTGATAGGTGGGTGGTCGGATCGAGTTGTTTGGGGATCTGTTTCTGATGTCAGGGAGTCGATATATCTTACTGTCTGGACTATGCCCTAAGCTGTGGGTAACGCTACTTGTTTTCCGGGAGTTCGAGCGGGTCTCGGATAATTTTAGGGGTTTATTTCCCTCGCATGCATGCGTCAGGGCGTACTCGTCGGCAGGGATCGCCATTTCATATGTTGTGTCGATCCGCCTCTCGTCCAGGAATAATTTTAGTTCAATAGGGAGGCAGCTCTTGAACTCCTCCATCAAGATCATTTGACGGAGTTTTTCGTAATCAAAGGTGGCATCTTTAGCCGAGGTCCACCTATTGAAATGAATTTCTTTCTGACGGAAGAATTCGACGTAGTCTGGTCTTCTTCCTTTTGGCATGACCGAAATCGTTGCCGATATGCCTCAGGCACTAACTCGTAATTATGGAGGATGGCACGTTTCAGGCGGTCGTAGTCGGTGCAATCTGCTAAAGATAGGGAGGTATATACTTCCTGTGCTTTTCCTTTCAGCGCCGTCTGTAGCAGCATCGGCCATGCATCTTTGGGCCATTTAGCGCTCAAAGCTATCTTTTCAAAATGTAGGAAATACCCGTCCACATTTTCTTCGTGGAACGTCGGTACGAGCTGAATATTTCTGGGGATGTCGAAGTCTTCCCTTCTTTCCTGACGGGGTTCAAGTCTGCTCTCTGTCAAAATCCGCAACACGGACTCGTCCACTAGGTCATTATCGACCAAATGTTCCGTAACTATCTCAATTAGTTTGGCTTTCCGCATACCCGGTCTGTAGTCTAACTCATACTCTCTCGCTATCGATAATATGTCATCTTTTTTCATCTCGCATAGTTCTTCAAGTGACGGTGACTCTAGGAATGCTTGAACCAGTGCCATCTTTTTTTTTTAAACACCTCTTGTTACTTTAAATGTGTCCACTGTCTAGTGTCTTTGGAGGAGGATATTCCCGGACGAGGGCCCCATTTATGTTACGACCCGGAATGTCTAGGGGTAAAAGTCGTAACACAAAATATAAAAAAAAAATATTTAAAAGAAATTAGTTTTCCCGGGTTTTTAGATACGGGAGGGATATATCCATTTTCTCGAAAGACATTTATAAACACAAGACAGGGAAAACACGTCCAAGTAACAATACCGAGGCCAATGGAAAAATTAACACAATTTTATTTACATATATAAAAATATATTGTAACGAAAGTAAAAGAGAATGTGTAACTGGATGAACAAACAAACTTGAAATAGATTCAAGAGAGAATTTCCGAACAAAAGAAATAAACAGTTCACATCCTGTCGTCTGCTTTTAAATCCAAAATGGAAGGACACCCTTTTTGTGTTTTTGTTTTTGTTATTGTTTTCATATATGAGAGAGAGATATGGAGAGAGAAAAATACACAATCGACTCACTCAGCGTCGGGTTTTAAATATTTCTGTCGCATTCCTTTCTTTTGAAACAATTTCATTCCTTCGTCCATGGGATACATCGTCATTTCTCATTGTCGCCTTTTTTTTTCGTTTTCTCTGTCGTCAAAATATATCGTTCATTTCTTCGCCGTCGTTAGCATCACAAAGGTCGTCACCATCGCCGACACCGTCGCTTCCCTAACCTTCCTCCTCGGCTGCTATGTCGTCACTGTCTCGCCACCCTGTGCAGCACCTTTCCCTCTCTCTAATGGTATACCTTTCTCTCTCTCTTTGGCGTCCCCTCGCTCACTGTATCTACCTGCATCTCTCTCGCGTCACTCGCTCAATAATACGCGAGACGGATGCCTGCAACTTTCCCTCTCTCTAGTTTCATATCTTCTCTCTCCCCCTCTCTCTTTCTTTAGTTTATAGGCGTCCCCTCGCTGTATTTTCGTATGTTCTTTCTCTCTCTCTCTCTCTCTTTCTTTTTCCGGATGTTTACAAATTCACTGAGAGCAGACGACAATATAAAACGCGATAAAACAGAATTTTCTCTTTCGACCTTTTTTTTTTTTTTTTTTTTTACAAAGGCATCACCACATAATCAAGGCCCAGAGGCCACTCAAGGGTAAGGGTTAAAGAGTGTACATTAGAAATTGGTCAATATAGTAATCATTAGTAATGAAAATTTGGTAAATTTAATAACTTATATTGAACGGCTCATCAAGAACTTATTTACTTTAGACTTGAACACAACCATATTGTAGTCAGCCGGAAAGCAGGAAAACGGAAGACAATTCCACAGGCGTGCAGTTCTAAGAAAGAAGCTTTGTTCATGGAATCTACGTTTAGGTTTAGGCACAGATAAAGAGTGGGGGAAATTATTGATAGTGTTTACAGCAAGACGAGTGTTTTTTGTGAAAGTTTGGCGAGGGGGGACCATAGATTGAAGCTCAGTTGAACACTTTCCATGAAAATAACGATACATCAGAGACAAACTCGCAACATCTCTTCTGTGAGATAGAGGTTGCAAGGAGGAGAAAAGGACATCTCCTACGAGGCTACGAAGTCTATTTTGAACTCTATCAAGGCAGGACAAGTCCTTTCTAGCAGCTCCTGCCCAGATGTGGCAAAAGTATTCCATCCTTGGACGTACCTGGCTCTTATATAGATAAAGAATTGCATCAGCAGTGAGATATCTACTGGATCGATAGAAAGATCCCACCATTTTTCCAGCGGCCTTGGCAACAGATTTGATATACGTGTTCCATTTAAGATCAGGAGTAATGGTCAAGCCCAGAAGCTTGTCAAAACTTGAGGCCTCCTGAAGACGAGAGCCATTCATTTCAATTGATGACAAATGTGGGTTAGAATGTTGATGATGTAAAGAGAGAAGCTTGGTTTTAGATGCATTAAAAGTAACCAGCCACTCCTTTCCCCATTGTACTACGTGCTCAAGATCAGAGGAGAGAGAATTGGAGAGAACTTGGTCGTTTACTGCCTTAGATGTGGTACCATAAATGGTAGTGTCGTCAGCATAAATGTCTACAAATGATGTAAGGATATGATTTGGAAGATCATTAATGTAGATCAGGAAAAGAGTTGGGCCCAGGATGGATCCCTGAGGGACACCGGCATTAATACTGTGAGCTTCTGATTTTTGCCCCTCAACTACTACTCTTATGAACCTATCAGAAAGAAATGATTTAATAATTGAGAAGACTTTTCCAGCTATACCATAGCTAGCGATCTTATGAAGTAAACCTTTATGCCATACCCTATCAAAGGCTTTAGATATGTCAAGAGCAATTGCCCTAGAAAGATTGCCACCGTCGAGAGATTTGCTAATCCTATGCGATATAACTGTAAGGACATCTGCTGTAGATCTAGCAGAACGGAAACCATATTGAGTGTCACTAAGAAGGTTATTTTTGTTGAGATGTTTGATTACTTCTGTATTTAACACAGATTCTAGCAACTTACTCATGACGCACAGGAGACTTATTGGCCTGTACTGAGAGGGGGATGAGCGATCACCTGAATTCTTAAATACAGGGCATACTGATGAGATTTTCTAGGGAGATGGGAAACTATTCTCCTTAAGACAACGTTTAAACAGTTTTGTAAGTATGGGCGCTAGTTCAGGTTGAAGTTTTTTGAGTACTATAATTGGAATACCATCAGGGCCAGTTGCTTTACTGGAATCAAGGTTTTTGATTAGCTTCGCAACATCACGTACAGATATACGTATATCACATAGCGTGTTTTCTGATACAGGAGGAAATATTGGGGGTTGGCGGTCTTGGTCGCAAAGGGTAGAATTAGCTGCAAAGTTCTTGACAAAGAGTTTGGCTTTGTCTGATGCTGGCGAGATTACCTCAGGTCCATTGATAATAGTTGGGATGGAGCACACGCTTCTGTTCAGGATTCTGTTTGCTATTTGCCAAAACTGGTGGGAACCAAGCCGCTGCTCAGCTACTTTGGACTTAACAGATTGAGCATACAACTCTCTTGCGTTCCTTATTACTTTCTTACATGTGATTATAACTTTTACAAGATATTACTGGCAGTAATATTCTATAAGTACTATACCACCTAAATAAAAATTGCTCGATATACAAGATATAGCAAATAAATCAAACATATAAATTGATATATGTTTATTAATAAGCAGATCCACTGGACTTATATATAATTTTTTTTTTTACCGGACTCATTATATAAACAAATACACTTGCTCTAAGGAAATGCTTACTTCGGACCATTACATTGTGATGTGGATTAGTCAAAATACAGTTTGGGTTATTTTACAAAACTGCTATCAATGACATTCACTTCGGATTTTATCATGCAATTTGGATGTGAATTTTTATATCCTTTTCATTAACTTCCCTTACTCTATGACATTTAAATACTTAAACAACTTTTAATTGTAGTTTTCCATGTCTCACTGACTTTAGCAAATAAGGTGTAAACCATTATAACTATTTGCTAATATTTTCTCCTCTTAAGAGATGGTAGACATCGAAATCCTATAGGATAAGGAGTTATAACATTTCAAATGTATTCTTTGTCTTACATAGAATAATAAAAATCTTTTGATTTGAAATTCAAACATTTCATAAATTTTTAAATTCATTGAATGACTAAAATTTTATATATATACATATATACAATTCCACAGCCAAACAACGTCGCAGCCCACAAGAGCCATGACAGTCAAAGAACCGGAAGTCCAAGACTCGAGTTTCGCCCTCATTTGGGCTCATCAGTTAGACACATCCGAACTCAGGATTCGAAACCCGAGCCTCTTGCATGCAAGGCAAGCACTCTACCAACTGAGCAAACGCCCTGCACACAAGAATTTCAATTAACCAACACCGATCAAGCAAACCGCAACGAAATCCGACTGTGAAATGAACCTACTTCGTCTCAACAAGGGACGCGGTCATTCAACCAGCTAATAACCCCAAGCCGATGTCTCACAAGTAGGAGTTTTAACTCGAAAGGACGGTGCCATCCAGCAATGCTAACCAAGCGAGCAACTTATGATAGGATTTTCAGAATGTGAGAGATCGTATATAATAATGATGAGCCCAAATGAGGGTGAAACTCGAGTCTTGGACTTCCGGTTCTTTGACTGTCATGGCTCTTGTGGGCTGCGACGTTGTTTGGCTGTGGAATTTATTATATACGATCTCTCACATTCTGAAAATCATATATATATATATATATATATCCATGAAATAATAGGCCTATTTATTGGTAGTTAAAAACAATATCCAGTTATACTTTTTCGATCCTCATCTTTTCCCTAATCTGAAACTGAAAATCCCTCTAATTTTAGGGGACTTGTTGATATTCTAAATACGAAATGCTGTTCCTTAGTTCTTTTAAATGACGACGGACTTGTTTATCTCTGTTTAAATCTTGCATTGTTGGTCTTGATAATGTTTGTGATAGTTTTGTTACAATGTAACATATGTCAGTTTTCGTAGCAGTCATTAAGTATATAAGGCTTCCTATTATCTCTCGGTATTGTTTACCGTCAATTATTTCAGATTCTGAGTCTGCATTTTATTGATATCATTTTTTTTATCGGTGTAGAACGTTTCTTGCATTCCAAACTTTAATAGGATTTTATCAATATACATCGATAGATTCATTTTAATAATTACTTTTTCATGAGTAAATCGTATGGAAAATAGCAACGAAAAACGAAATAGATGCTTTAATAAAAAATAATGCAATTTCTTCTCGATGTGTCTTTAGAAAAATATATTCTTTATCTGACGTTAGTGGAATATTTCTTTTTGAAGAACGTGTTACTGTTCGATTCAAACTCCGGAACCGAGTGTTAACTAAATTCCACTTTCACATCAGATAATTAATCGGATGAAAGCCTTAGCACGTGGTTATGTGTATTGGTCAAACATGGGGTGGCTGTTAGAGAAACTTGTAAACATTTAGACCAAACGTAAACTGGTTAGGAATCCCCTCGCAAACAACATTGCATGCATTGCCTACCTCAGAAGCAAATTGGTAACGTCAATACATGGACTTTTCAGCACCAATTAATAGACAACATTACTTTATATTGGTTGCTCTTTACAGTAAGTGGCCAGAAGTCATCCAGATAAACAATACTACCTCGCATGAAATTGTAAAAAAAAAAACCTACAAAGTAATATTCACCAAATTGGGCGTTCATGAAATCGTAGTTTCTGACAATCGTTCCGCATATACCTTAACAGCCTTTCTGTAAACTGAAGTATACATCATCGTAGATATATACTTTCCCATCTCCAATCAAAATGACAAGCCGAACGCTTTTTTTACACATTTCAGAGCGCACTCTTGAAGCTGAAATGGGAAGGGACTACTTGAGAGAGCATATAAATATGTCTAAGTAGCTACGGAGCAAACCCAGCGTTTTTCGTTGCTATTTTCCATTGCTGGCAATGGTCTGAATTAATTGCTTCGTTAAAGCTTTTTGGCGACTTGATAATCTTCCAAAATCGGGTCGTCTTTGGAGTGTCTTATGTGGGGTAACGTTCTGATGAATTTCCGATTTTAAAATCAGCATCATCACTGTCATCATTATTAATACACTTGTCCTCGTCAACGGCGACTTCAGTGTCATCATTTGTTATATGAATTTAAGGAAATATTAATTCATTCTCTTTATTATATGATGGATTTTCGTCTTTGAAATTAAACGTATCTTTAAACTTTACATATCGGATTCTTTTTATTTTATTTTTGTCTAGAAAAAATACTAAGTAAGATCGGCTGTTTTATCCCAAAAAATATATTTCAACCGGTTTTAATATTTAATTTGCTTTTCTTATTTATAAATGCGTAGCAAGTTGAACCAAATGCATGCATTCTGGCAAAATTTGTCTTTCTACTACAGAAAGCTTCATATGGGGTTCTAGATAGTCTTTTACTTGTGAGAAATTCCATATTCAGCCGCCATATTTGTTTTAGGCCGCCTTTATGGTTTGCAAGCCGGTCTGTGATTGGTTTAAATTTGAATGTGTCAGGTGATCTTGACTTGGCGCCATTTTTGTATTGAAGCGTTTTATTTTTCAATCTAAAGAAAGACACAGCATGGTATAGACTCATCCTAGCGGCTCTCTGTCGAGGAAGCCAAGATTATGCCTTCATGGACACCAAACAGTCGGCGATGGAAGGACTCATCTCTACATACAGAGACAACCTATTTGCTGAACCTATTCAAACCAAGGAGGACATTATTACTAACGTTCGGCATGTTATTATCCGATTATTGGAACTTATCATATCACTTTACGCCTGAATATAGGTTCCATCATTCCCGCCGTGTTTTCCATGAACAACATGGATCCTTCCAAAGAAACAATGAACTAACATTCCCACAGAGGAAGTCTAACTAAAGGCTCCATGCGTATGGATAGCAAATTCGGCCACCGTTTTTGCAAGGACTTACCGTGACCAAAGAACTTTCATTGCTGATACAGTGTGAATAAAATTTGAGTTTAAAGGTATGGCTTTGTTTGTGGAATTCATTTGGTTTCTGCGGGGAGGAAAATTGAGAAGGTAGAAAAGAAATTTCTTACATGTTAAAGGACCGGTTGCGTATATATGCAGCAGTCATAAATGCATACGTCCAGAGGTTTTTGAGGAGTTCTGACCTTCAATCACAATGTACCAGTGATAGGATTTTCGTGGCCTTCTTGTCTGGCATCTTGTGTTGGTACTTTGCCATTTTACCTTGTGTACAAATGTCACAATTTGTCAAGTTTTTTTTAGTTTTTATTTTCATTCCGTCAAGCACATTCAAGAACTTTTTGATATCAGGAATATTGCAGTGCCCAAGAATTTTATGCCATGTTTGTAAATCATGGCAGGCGGTTTTTGATGGGACTACGCTATTTAAATAAAAGTCTAATTTCTTTAATATCGAATACAGTTCCATTCAGAAACACAAGCTTTGATTCATTGGAACTAAAGTTTATATTATATATTTTATCACTTGTTTAGTGGCAGCTTGTACAGAAAATATATTTTGTTTACATTTGGGGATTAGAAGAGCGTTTTCCAGAATGCAGAAACAAAGTTCACCTTTATTATTCCTTAGTGAGATTTAAGCATCGCCTCTCTTCAAAACGACATCGTTTACCCAACTACCTCTGCTAGCTCTACAAAGTCAATCTGAGGGTAAAAATTGGGATCAAAATTGATAAAATCTGATTGGAAAAGTTGCGGTTTTTATTCGAGGTAAAGGTATCATTTAACTTTGATGTTTTTAAGTGGTCATTTTTATATTTCATGATGGTTGTAGATTCGTTTGCTTTTTTGTTGTTGTTGTTTTCTTTCTGTGATCATTTTCTCAGTTCTCTCGTAACTGGTAAGTGCTACCTTGAATTGTCTAAAAGAGATAAGCTTTCTGGGTTATCACGGTGGTAAACGGCTTAAAATCACTCGGCAACACTTTAAGGGCCATAGAGATTAACACACTATCGCTAATAACTTTGCCAGACATTTTTAATGAATTTGCTGTTGTTTCGGTCCTCATAACACAATCTGTAATCGTCTCGGCTTCTTTACATTTTAGAGATGTCAGTTCAGTATATGAAGCGATAATTTTGGGGTTTCCTTTCAATGAATGGTGCTCTCTTCGTATGTTCAATGCTTTGCAGCCATCATCCAAGGCTTCTCGCAAAAGATAGACTTCTGTCATATAAGCACTGTATTAAGAGAGTTGCATTCTTTTCAATAAACTCAGGGTCGTTTCTGTTGTCAGGTTGTACCTGAATTACCTTGTGTAACGTGTATTCGTAAATATCCTAAAAAATTCACTTGCCACAACTCACTTTTTGATCCTGGGGATACAGTTACCAGAAGTCACGTTGCGAGCCTGTCTTTTTTATCGTTATTTTCATGACAAGTGCTCGTCTGAGCTCCAAACTCTGCCCCTCCTCGCCAATCTTTCACGAGAAACACCCATCTAGCTGAAACCACTGTCATTAATTTTCTGTGCCTAAATCAAAGCGTAGATTCCATGAGCAAAGTTTCTTTCTTAGAAGTGCACGACTGTGGAACTCTCTTCCGTTTGCCTGTTTCCCACCTGACTACAAATTGGATGTCTTCAAGTCCAACATAAACAAATTCATGATGAACCGCCCCATTAAGTAAGACACTTTATCAAATCTCTAATACTACCGATTAATACGATACTATCCCATTGATTACTTACGAGCAATAACCCTTATCCCCGAGAGGCTTCCGGGCCTTGATAAGCTCGATGAGAATTCAGAGCAATATAATTTATACAATCAGAAAAAACAACACCTTTTTTTTAGTAGTACACAATTTTTGTTTTTATTATTTTTTTATGACATGTTATTATATATTTTTTCTTAGTCTGACAGCTGTTTCGAAGGGTAAAAGGACAAACGGTTGTTTTAATTATAACATACCGAATTTTCATTATTTACCGTTCTCTTCGGAGACAATTAAAATCAATTAATTACAGTCAAAAAATTGTTTTTAAAACTCACATGGGGATGGAATTTTTTTATCGAGGTTGCCATCTTTAAAAATTTTCTATGGGTTTTTTATAGATCAATATTTTCTTTTTGTTAGCCTTATTTTTGTATTTTTTGGTTTTTTAATTTCTTTCCAATTTATGTATCTAATATCAATTATGTTAATTCTGCATTCTTATTTTGTTTCTTCTTTTATTACGTTTGATTTATTATTTACGAAATTATTTAATTAATTTTTTAACTTCTTCTTAAGCTAGTAATTTTTTCCTTTTTTTTTTCGTATCTCTTGGGTGTTTACGTTACATTTTATTTTTTAGCCGTCTATACGTATTTTTTTCTGTTATTGTTTTTTTTCGTATTTATTTTATTATTAGGCTAAAATGGTTATCATTATGTACATATTTATTATTTCTTATTCTTATATTATGGTTTTGTTAATTATTTTCGTTATTTCCAATTTATAATGTTTAGTGTCAAGTTTACGGTCTTTTCTGATTTTGCGATTAAAGGGAATTAACTCTATCAATTCTTTGTTTCTTATTTATTCAGTCATTAACTTACATCTTTTAGAATTTGTGCATTTACCTTATAATTTAGTAGTCAAAGGGAAATAACTTATTTATTTTTTGTTTCAATTATTAATCTTTGTCATTTTTGCTATTTTTTTTATTTATCATATTATTATTTATTAATCGTGTGTATTTATGTTGTGTTCAGGTTTATTATTTATAAGTTTATTTGCTATTCTAATATTTTTTATTCATTTATCTTAAACTCGGTTTTTTTTGGTGAAAAGAAAATATTTTTGTTCAGTTTTTTGTCTATCTATTTGTTTACTTATTATCTATATCTTGATATTAGGAACTTATTTTTATGCAGACATGTTTGTATGTTGTCTGTACGGTGATTTAACAATGAGTTTTTATCAGATGTTAGTATTTTGTAGGATTCTAGTAAACATAAGGAACATTTGCCTGATTTTGATGGATGATAACTTTTTGCCCTACCTATCACGGACCATTTCAAAGTGTACTCTATATTTTTGCTTTTTAGCTCACGTATCCATTCCCCAAGTGCAGTGTCATTATTATTTTTCTTTCTATTTGTTTCCCTCCCACTATGGTTATTATTAGTATTATTAGTGTTTGCTGTGTTATTTATTATATTTCTGCTACTATTATTGTTTTTGTTAAATGATGAAATATGATTGTTTAGCCGGGTTTTAAACTGAGTGCTCGTACTACCAATGTATGCTTTTACACCTCTATTAGTTTTAACTTCACATTATATACAACATCTGATACGAGGCAATTTCTTTCTAACGGGCATTTCATAGCTACACGGCAGTTGCATCCACAGTTTTCATTCCTATTATTTTCTAAGTTATTATTATTTGCTTTTTCTATTTTGGCTCTGTTCGTTCCTATTATATTTCTAATTAAATTTGGTGAGGTTGAGTAAGAAATTTTTACAGTGTTTTTGTTTATGATTTTACTTAATTTATTGCTTGGTGGAAAGTTTTTATCTATTATTTCATAGAATTCTTTTGGAATATTATTTTTAATATGTATAGAGTATGGGATGTTGAACCATGTTTGTTGCTTCCTCCTATTCTTTCTATTTGTGTTAGTGTTGTTCTCCCTTCTTAGTTTTTTCACGAGTGCTGGTACTTATGTTGTTATCAGTTCTGTTATTTGTTCCTATTTTATTTCTATTTCTATTCATTACTCTATTATATGATATTATATTTACATTTGTCCTAAAGTTAGTGGGTTCAACATTATGGTTCTTTATGTACTGTATTCTTTTATTGTAACCTGATTTTTTTATTGCTTCGTTATAGTACTCCCTATTTTTGTTAAATTTGTCTTCATTAATTGATATTTTAGATAGTCTTTTAGATATGTTTGGTATTATTGCAGCTTTCATGGATGGTGGATGATTAGATCTATTATCAATGTAGTACAATGCCTGGTTAGGTTGTGGTAAGGTTCATAAGTTTTATTTATTATATCTAGGGTAAGGTCCAGAAAGTTAACGGTTTTGTAGTTTTCATTGAAGGTTATTGTTAGTCCTAAATCATTAAATATTTTCTTTATCTTAGTTTTTGTGTTCTTAACTATTCTTATACTACCATTTATGTAAAACAGAGCATCATCACGATATAGCCCACCTTTTAGCTCTGGAATCTCTTCACTTAGTTTCTGCAATAAGTATAGGCCTACTACATCAGTTGCCTGACTGGAGTCTGCCGATCCCATCGTGATGTCGAAGTTTAGGTCCCTGTTATTCCTAGTCCAAAGTTTATTATCATATTTTATTATTGATCGTCTCGCTAAGTTAACTATATCTGTTTCTATTTTGGTTATGCTAGTGAGAGTTTTTGCAAAGGATATTGCATTTTTAAAGAGTTGTGGTGTTATGGAGGGATAATATGCGTCTATATCGAAGCTAATTAACATACTGTTACTTCTAATACTTATATTTTTGAACCAATCTATTACTTCATCTGAGGATATCCATAGGTTGTTTGTTATTTTCTGTTTAATCTTAGGTATAATGCTATCAAGAATTTTTTACTTATATTTCCTATGTCAGATATATATGGGGATATAAGCCTAATGTTAGGGTTTATATTAAAGTTTTCTTTGTGGTCTTTCAAAGTAAATCTTGGGGTTAATGGGGTAAATACCTCTATTTTATTGCTAATGCCTATTTCTTCACATATTTCTTTAATGGATGTGTTTATGCTATCTAACTCACTGTTTTCTGCAATTCTATATTTTTTCCTCAGTTCTGTTAGGATCAAGTCATTATATTTATTATAGTCTATGGAGTAAATGTTCATAGTTTTGTCTGCAGGTACCTTCAGCATGTTTTCATCTTTGATCTTTTTAAATGTTTCATTTATTTTTTGTAGTCTGGGATTCATGTATTTTTGTTTTTTCTTCTTTTTTATGCCTTTTACCATGTTTAGCATATCAAGTTCGAAATTGTCAAGAGCAGGGATGTTTGGTGGACTTTTTCTCGTTTTGATTCCATATTTTTTATCAAATTTTGTTGGTTCTCTATTGTTTTCTTCATTTCTTGTGTTACTGTTGCGATCCTGTTGGTTTGTTTTGTTTTCCCCATTTTGGCACCTCGTGTTGTGATGGTATACCTTCCATCTAATCCTTTTTATGATTTTTTGAACAGACTGCAGCATGTCCATTGTGTACTTTTTATGGTCCGGTATTGCTACGTTCTTCGGGGAGAATGGCATTTCTTCCTTTGGGAACATTTTGGTCAATTTAAAGGTTTTTATTTAGCAGCTCAAACTTTTGGAGCAGATTTATATGTGGGTTTTTTTAACAATCAATTTTAATACCTTTTAAATGGTATTATATTGATTATTGTACCAATATTAACCTCGGTTTAGCTCGATGAGAATTCAGAGCAATATAATTTATACAATCAGAAAAAACAACACCTTTTTTTAGTAGTACACAATTTTTGTTTTTATTATTTTTTATGACATGTTATTATATATTTTTTCTTAGTCTGACAGCTGTTTCGAAGGGTAAAAGGACAAACGAAAAACATAATATAAGAATAAGAAATAATAAATATGTACATAATGATAACCATTTTAGCCTAATAATAAAATAAATACGAAAAAAACAATAACAGAAAA
>NC_136520.1:62234932-62312432 GCF_053919585.1 Euprymna scolopes | reverse complement strand
TTTATGAATAAACACACTTTTGGCAATGTAGCATTTTTTGAATAGAAAGAAAAAAAAAGGGGGATCCCTAACGGGAAAAGCATGAGAGAAACATTTACCTTGGTTGTGGTTACGGAAAAGGCCATTTAAATATTAATGTATCGCCTAATTTTCGTATCCTTATTTACGGACAGAGTTATGTGAGGTTTCTATGGAGAGCCCTAAGCCATTTAAACATCAACACCTTGTCTGGAAGTCTTGATTTTGCACACACAGTATATTAATGCTCAATTATGAAATGTGATAATTTTGTAGCTTAATCCTTAAGTCAACCATTTTTGGAATAAAATCTATTGGTATATGAAAATTTACTGAATTACACGAACTCAGTATATTACATATAAGTCTCTCTCTCTCTCTCTCTCTCTCTCTATATATATATATATATATATATATATATATATATATATATATATATATATATATATATATATATATATATGGTAAGTTATAAAAATATATATGGCACTTACAGAATATTCCGCGTTTCATCCACGCTAGGATTCGTCAGGCTTCCATTTTTAACCGAGCGTGGATGAAACGCGGAATATTCTGTGTAGCTTAATTACCATATATATTTTTATAACTTACTACCTTGCTCTACCTATGTATTGAGCACTGTTGAAGTAAATACTTAAAGTTTACGCATTAAATAATACTTTCGTATATTAATTTATGTGATTAAATTAAGTAGTCATATATATATATATATATATATATATATATATATATATATATAATTATTTACTATAATAATTATTAAATACCTACAAACACTAGCGTTTCATTATTTCGGGAATTATCAGTGCAGGGATCACAATTAACGATATATATATATATATATATATATATATATATATATATATATATATATATCCCTATAACCTCTAGCTTTGATTGAGGGGAGACTAAAACTTGCTGGTATTATTTCAAATGATCTGAAATAACAGCAAAAGGAGACTTGATTCCAAATATTTCTCATATGTTATGTCTCCCCTCTTTTGAAAATAGGATACGATTATGAATGTCTCTAGTATCAAATAATTGTGAAATTTACTTTATGTGTGAAAACCAAACCGGGGAAATTAACCTATAAGAAATATTTAGAAATTAAGTCTCCCCTTGCTGTTATTTCAGATCATTTGAAACCATAGCAGCAAGTTTTAGTCTCCCCTCCATTATTGCTAGAGATTTGGACGAAATATAAGATATATTCCAAATATTTTTCATATGTCATATATCTCCTCTTTTGGAAATAGGGTACGATTATGAATATCTCCAGTATCAAATAATCCTTATACACTGCGAAATTTACTTTATGTATGAAAACCAAAGAAGAGAGATATAAGAAATATTTGGAATCAAGTCTCCCCTTGCCGTTATTTAAACATAGCAGCAAGTTTTAGTCTCCATTTCATTGAGGCCAGAGGTTTTGAGGAAAATATCAGATATTTTGTAATTCATATGCAAAACTAGTAAAACAAATGACTATGATTGAAACATTTTATGGGTGTAAAAAGTGCCAAAGAATAGGCTCTGTATGATGGATGATCACCTTGATTTGTGACTATAAGAGCAACTGTCCCATAGCCCACTATAAAATTCAGGTCTTTACGTTTCTAACAAGTCTTCATTTGTTTAATTCTGATCAGTAGTCGGTGAGATTTGGGCCTAATAAAATTGCCAAATTCTGTAGTTGGCTATGAGACATTTGCCCTTAAGGTCATACATTAGGAGTATCATCTATGATGCCGAACCTATCTTTGACACTTTTTTTACAGCTATAAAATGTTTATATCATAGTCATTCGTTTTCCAAGATTTGCATATGAATCACAACATATCTGATATTTTTCCCTAAATATCTGGCCTTGATAGAGAGGAGATTAAAACTTGCTGCTATGGTTTCAAATGATCTGAAATAACAACAAGGGGAGACTTGATTCCCAATATTTCTCGTATATTATATCTCCATTTTGTGGTTTTCATTCATAAAGTAAATTTCATAGTGTATGAGGATTGTCTGATACTGGAGATATTCATAATCGTACCCTATTTTCAAAAAAGGGGAGATATGACCTATGAGAAATATTTGGAATCAAGTCTCCCCTTGCTATTATTTCAGATAATTGGAAACCATAACAGCAAGTTTTAGTCTCCGCTCCATCAAGGACAGAGGTTTGGGGGCAATATATATGTATATAAAATTTGATTTTGGGTTTTTTTGTGTGTAGTATTGATATTCATATTAAACCCCCTTTTTCCTATTTATTTAAAAAGGAAATACTACTATGTTACATATTGGCTGTGGAATTGCATTCATCTGCAAAATATCTATTTGAATATTTTTTTAACATAATTTAATTCCCTATTAGTTTTGTTCGGTTCTCTTATGGGATGATCATCTTTAATTTACTATTACGTGTAATTATATTCATGCAAATATTCTACATGATTAATACTTGAGTAATATTTGCCAAAAAAGGTTTTAGTAAACACAAACCTCTTTCTATATATATTTATGTATGCGTTTATATATATTTGTTTTTTTTTAATTTGCCTACCAAACTCCTCTGTCAGTTTTGAGTCTACACACATGAAACTTAATATATAGGGTATTCGTACCCATGCGAAACCTTTTATTTGGGTTTTAGCCGGGGAAAATCTATGCAAAAGTGTAAAAATTAAACAAATGTAACTTACCAGGTGACGGTCGAACGTCGGCATTACGAATATACATGCGTAACGTAATAGTTATTGGTCCATGTTTTAATTTATAGCGTTGCAGCAAGCATGTCTTCATAGCTAAGATATTACCGTCAAATGAAAAAATAAATCGTAAGCTAAATGTTTCAGTTTGGATTATTGATGGTGGAACACGAGTCATTCTTTTTTTTAACTTCCTAAATTATTACTATATATTGGGTCCAATATAATTTAAGTGTATCTTACGACCGGGCAATGCCGGGTGACGCGCTAGTACATATATATATATATATATATATATATATATATATATATATATATATATATATATGTATATGAATACATATATATATATGTATAAATGTATATATATATAAATAATATATACATATGTACATACATCTATATATATGTGTATATACATACATATATATTATTTATATATATATGCATTTATATATATGTATGCATTTTATATATAAACATATATATATATTTATATAATATATATATACATATATATATATATGTGTGTGTATGTATGTATGTATGTATTTATATGTATATTCGAGTCAAAAGACTAAAAAGAATGAAATTAAAAGAAGACGGTAGAATAATGCAAAGAAAGAAAACTAATTATGCATTTATTTATGTATTTATTTGTACCGGCTGCGTAACACGATCTTTTTTTACCCTAGCGTTTCATTGAACATCAAAGAGTTTAATAGTTTCCACCGCACACCGTTCAGCTAAGTGAATAAACCAACAAGGCCGCTGTTTATTTTGTTCGCTGCCAACGACAATCCCGCAACTAATAACTAAAAGCTTTAACACTAATTGGAATATACAATTGAATAAGTTCAAGCGCGTCGACCATTTTGACAAAAAATGAGAGGATTCAGTCACAATTATTATTGACTTACAAATGGCGAATATGGCAACATATTATTGATAACTTAATTGGCATTCGATTTTTTTGTTCCGGTGAGTTGGTATCGAAGGCGGAAAACACGAGAGATTTATTCATCGATCAGCCGGTGTTGCGTTCTTTTTATATTTGTGTAATGGATGATTTTTTTTTATAGCAGTGTTTCACCCAAAAGAACGAGGTATCGCTTATTTTGCCATTTTGGTTTTGAAACATGGCTGAACCTTGCCTTAACCTCTATCAAAAAATCTTCCAAATATCAAAGATTTTCTTTTTTCTTTTCTTTTTATGAGAAAGGATCACCGCGTATAAAGGCCAAAGTGTACTTGAGGATAAATGTTAAGCAAGTGAAATGATTGTCATGTTAGATATTCGCCCGGCGACGCCGAAAGGTGTGCTAGTCGACGATATATATATATATATATATATATATATATATATATATATATACACACATACACACACACACACACACACACATATATATATATATATATATATATATATATATATATATATATATATATATATATATATATATATATATAATTCATTTATAAAAACATTAATGGCGTTCTGTTCACTCATTGAGCACTCTTTGGTAGACACATGTTGTTTCATTGGATGTACTTCTAGGAAACTGAACTCTACTGGCTATATATATATATATATATATATATATATATATATATATATATATATATATATATATAATGTTAAAAGTCATCGGATGCTTCTAGGATAGTGATTTTAAGGTTATGAGAGTTTTTGAAGCATGAAAAACGATGCGACTTTTTGTATTTAATATTTTTATTGTCATTTTTTATATTACAAGTGGACCTCCAGACTTTTTTGTGACCTAGGGCGGAGGTCTGCTTGAAATATAAAAAATAACAATCGAAAATCGATACTTTTTTGTGACCGAGAGCGGAGGTCCGCTTGAAATAAAAAAAATAACAATAAAAATATTAAATACAAAAAGTAACATAGTTTTTCATGCTTCAAAAAACCCTTATAACCTTTAAATCGCTATATATATATATATATATATATATATATATATATATATATATATATATATATATATATATATATATATTAGTGTTGGGACGATAAATCGGGAATCGGAAAAATCGGAGCTGTTGGAAATATCGGAATCGATGTTGGAATCGGGAAAATTTGAGCCTATTTTCCGATGCCAAACCTATTCCTTTAATTATTTATTTGATTTGATTTTGTTTTTATATTTTTATAACAACACCTTCCACTGCTTGTAGTAATAATAAAATAATAAATAACTTTCAGTAAGACTAAAAGCTCTAGATCACAAGTGTGTTTTTACGTTAGAGAAAATACATTCAGCTTTAAGGTGTGTTTTCACAGTAATCGGGATAAAATAAAAATTTTATATTAAAATATTTAGATATTTATACAGAATCGCAATTGGAATCGGTAATTGTATCGGAATCCGAAAAAATATTGGAATCGTCCCATAACTAATATATATATATATATATATATATATATATATATATATATATATATATATATATATATATATATATATAGTAGTGGCATCAGTGTGTGTGTGTGTGTGTGTGTGTGTGTGTGTATGTATCCAACTCTCCTACAGCCCACACTACTGGGCCGATCATGACCAAATTTCGCATGGCGATGGTCCCCTATCTAGGGATGGTGCACTCCATTTTTCAGGATAAATGTAAAATGTCAAGGCTATGTATATATACATTCTCCTACATACCTCACCACTAAACCGATCAGGACCAAACTTGGCATAATGATGAACCTCAACAAGTGATGGCGCACAGTATTGTCTAAGGTAAATATCAATGGTCAAGGTCATAGCCTACCTCTCTCGCTCTCTGTCTCTCTGTCTCTCTGTCTGTCTGTCTCTCTCTCTCTCTCTCTCTCTCTCTATATATATATATATATATATATATATATATATATATATATATACACACTACTACAGCCTACTCCACTATACCTGTCATCACCAAACCTGACATAATGATGGTCTCCGACCTAGGGATGGTGCACACCATTTTTGAAGGTCAAGGTCAAAGGTTGTGGTAATATTTGGTGCGGCTCTCCATAAGATCGCCAACCTACCCCACCTAGGGATGGCGCACACTGTTTTCCAAGGTAAAGGCCAAAAGTAAAGATCATAGCCCATATATATATATATATATATATATATATATATATATATATATATATATATATAGTGTGTGTGTGTGTGTGTGTGTGTGTGTGTGTGTGTGTGTGTGTGTGTGTGTGTGCGTGCGTGCGTGCGTGCTGTTCTACAGCCCATGCCACTGGATTTATCACGACCAAACCTGAAATAATGATGGTCTCCGACCTAAGGACGATGCACACCATTTTTCAAGGTCAAAGTCAAAGGTTATGGTCATATTTGGTGCGGATCTTCGTAAACTCGCCAACCTACAGATGGTTAATGCACACCAAGTTGAGGTTCGCCACCATCCCGGGGGCAACTACCATGGCGCCGACCAACTTATTTGTGAATTTGAATCAGATTGGCCGCCTCTACCACCACCATCCCTGAACCAAATAAACAAAAGTTAACTATTTTGATTCTTTGTAATTGTTTCAATTTTTATGTGTAATAATATAAGTGGTATTTTTTATTTAAAGCTCATATTTGCATTTCAGTTATTTTAAGGGGTTAAAAAAATGTTAAATATCTTAAGTAATAATTGGTCTTACAACATTCACTTACTGCAAGAGTGCCCACGAAGCGGGTACCCAAGCGCACAGAAAAGTCCCGCAAAAGTGCGGGTATCTTTGTTAGTTTGTCTATAACAGTGTTTCCCAACCTTTTTATCTTCGTGGATCTCTTCCAATAATGGAGAATTCTCCAAAAATGTTTGCATAAAAAAAATGTTTAACAATCTTATTTATTGCTCCTTCATAATGCAAGCAATAATTTTAGTTTATAATTTGGGGTATCTTTGCTTTATCTTTGATAAAATGTGTGTGTGATATCAAACAAATGTTAACCATTGTGATCCTTTGTAATTGATTATATTTTTTTGTGTAACGATCTAAGTGTCAACTTTGATATAACCTATTTGATTTAAAGTGCATAGTTGCATTTTAGTTACTTCAGGAAGTAGTTAAAATAATTTTAAACATCTTAAGCAATAGTTGCTCTCTCAGCATAAAATTACGCTCAAGTACCCGCAAAGCGGGTACCCGGCATACAACGAAGCGGGGTATCTTTGCTAGTGTTAAAATTAAAAGGAATGTTACTTTTCATTACTTGCAAAAACAAAAATGTAAACTTCATAGATGGAATTTAAGCTAACCATCATAAAAGCAAAGATACGTGACAAAAACCCAGCAAGGATCTTTAGGTTACGTGTAATGATGTACGTAATGAAAAGGATAGATCTTGGAACGTAGAGTTTTAGTTACAAGGGAAATCAGTTCGATACGCAACGGGTTAGCGGACTGACGAGGTTTTTGGACAGGACGCTCATGGAAGTCAGAAGAGGGCGACTTACAAAAATGTGATTTTACACCAAACGTACCAACCCTGAAAAGAAACCCAGCAAGGAATAAATAATTCTATCAAAATATAATTCCCGCCTGAGCGTTTTCACTTTCGGAGAAAAGCACCTTTTATTTCAGGACGCATGGAGGGGGTGCATGGAAGGAAAATTGGAGATATGTGTTTTTGCTGGTGTTCCAACCAACAACGGTCTTTCTCTTGTTTACACCCTGTCTATAAAGTGTTAGAATATGTATACACACATCAACACACAATAAAGAATACACTAGGCCAATCGCATATCAGAATGTTTAACACTCATAAGTTAATAGACTCATTATAAACAATACACACACTCATATATATATATATATGTATATATATATATATATATATATATATATATAGGGTTTATATTACTATACGCATAGATTCGAAAAAGTTGTCAAAAAACAAATATATGACAAATAAATGTTACCAAAGGCAAGATAAATGACTTTTCTACCTAACTGGATATGTTTTTAGTATTTTTTATTTAATGTAATATGTTTATTCAGCCCGAAAAACATACAATATTTTCCGATGTGTTTGTAAAATTGAAAATGGCGCCGAACTCCCTTCTGGACACGGTAAGTTTGGGAAAATGAGTTAAAAATAAAAAAATATACAAAATACTGTTAGAAACTCGCTCAATATATGTTACCGTAACATCGGCTGACATATATTCGGTGGGTTTTTAAAAATTCCTTGAAAGATAAATATTAGTTTTCTGGGGTTATTTTTAAGATAATTAGTAAAGTCCTAAGATATTGAATTAAATTTTTAAAAAATACCTTGTTTGCACGAAAAATTAGCTTAATTAGCACTCAAAAATGGAGAGTCTGGCTTCGTACAATCAAAACAAATGAAAAGTCGTCTATCTATTCTACGGAAGCCCAAAATGTCAGAAAGTCAAAAGGCTATCTAAAAAATTACGTCGGGTGGTTGAAGGGAGAGAGAGGGTGAATACCGACTAGTTTTCTTCTTTTTTTTTCAGCCGTACATCCGTACATTTCTAACGTGAACGTTTGTACAATTTTTACCACTTTTTAAATTAATTATTTTTCTGTATTTCTGCTTTTAAATTTATAAGATATTCTTCTTCGACTTCTCTCTCTTCTAATTTTTCTTTTTCTTCTTCTTCTTCTTCTTCATTATCATCTTCTTTTTCTTCTTCATCATCATCTTCTTCTATTTCTTCTTTTCCTTTTTTTTCTTTTTCTTCTTCCTCTTCGTCTACCTCCTATTCTTCTTTTACTTCTCTCTTCTTTTTCATTTTCTTTTTCTTCTTTTACCTTTTCTTCTACTTCTTTTTCTTCTTCTCCATCTTCTGTTTTATTTTTCTTCTTCTTCCTCCTCATCCTCTTCTTTCTGTTTCATTAATTATCACTACAAAATCTAACCGTCTGCTTCTTTTATTAATATTGAAAACGAATTGCCCAATCAGCACGAAGAACAAGGAGGAAGAAAACGATGCGCCGTTGCCGCCGCCTCCCGACGAAATGGATCCGACATGTTTCCAACCCGCGGTCACGTGTGCGCATCTTGAGTCAATTTCTTTTTTCTTTTTTTTTTTAATAAAATGGAGGTTAGACGATAGAGGGCGATTATTCCGTAATCCGAGAGGAGAAGGGAGAAGACACTTCGTCTCCTGGAACCGCAGTCGACCATTCTTTTACCGATATTTTTGTTCCTAAGCACCAGTGCTGCGTCTTTGTCTACGCTGGGCGCGACCTCACACGCTTCGCGGCGTGAGCCGTCTTCCCGCGCAAATGAAAGAAAGACAACAAAAAATGATGACGACGAAAATTTTGCGGTCACGTGGCGGTGTCGTCTTCTCGCTATCTACCCGGTTGGTGTCGGTTTGGGGGTTCGCGACTAGTGTCTCGTAACCACCGGAAAATAAAAAAAAAAAAAATAAAAAAATGAAAACGGATATTGACACCAAACTTTGATAACGGAAGTTTCACAGAATTTATTTTTTCTTTATTTTTCCGATTTTTTTTTTTAATTGTCTTATCGAGTTTTTATGGGTGGTATATTTTGGTGGTTAGCGGAAGATGAGAAGTAGTGGGACTAAGGCGACAGGAAAATAATAAATATATTAAGATATTTATTTTTTTAACTAAAAAAATTAAATGTTAAAAACTTTAAACTCATTTTGCGATCACATTCAGAATGGGCATTTAGTACTATAGATAACAAACCAAAAAAGAGGTAAAAAAAAATCAGCTATATAACAAATAAATGTTACCAAAGGCAAGATGAATTATCTACCGGGATTAGTTTTTTGTTTTGTTTTGTTTTAACTTATTTTCCAGCGTTTATTTTATTCGAAAGACAAGTAGTGCCGAGTTGCTAAGTTAGAACGATGACAAGATGGCCGACATGAGACGGTCACCAGGGGAATCTCGATAATTGCTCCGAATTCGAAAACGAAACAAAATATTGCTAGAAATCCACCCATTAAATGTCATCATGGCTAGCTTTCTCGACCGACGTTGTCCGGGAACCACGGTGTGCAAAGGGGGAGAGAAATAGGGTCATTACTACGGACATCCAAATCGAATTGGATGTATCATTGTAACGTTGTCCACGGACCAACACACGTTGTGTGCAGTTTCAGTCGCAAAGGACAACAAGACAAAAAATAGGAAATAACTCCAACTCGCTTGTTCTTTGTAGAAACAACATTTTTCCTCATTGGTACAACCGTGACGTCACTTCCGTGATCTAGAATATTCTCCACATATTTTATGTGATCTCGAACGTTATCACCTCTCTTACGTTATCGTTCTCTTTGTCTTTTTATAGTCCCTTTTCCCCACCGCATCTGCGCTATGCTACATGACCACCGACTCCTCACTCTTCCCCACAAAAAAAAAGAACAGAATGTAATTGAGAGACGTCCATTCGAGTATTATGTTTTTTTAAGAGTTAATTTCTTGTAAGCAAAAAAAAAAAAAACTCGAGCTGAGATCGAAACCAAATCTAAAGATAGAGAGTCAAGTACGATAACCATTAGGCCAGCTTGAAACGCTCTTCAAAAAGTGTTTTCAAACCTACTATTTCTTAACGATTCGCGCATGCACAGTCCTGAAATAGTTTACGAACAGATAAAAATCCGGTGATTCCCAATGAGTAAGATAACTAACTAGCAATAATATTACCAACCGCAACCAGTAAAGTACATACGCAAAAAGGCAATATATATTTTTTCTTCATAAGTTTCGGTTTCGATTCCAGTTGATGCACCCAAGTCATATATATATATATATATATATATATTATTTTTTTTAAGCAGTAATCTATGGACACGCGTGTTCCGGAGCCCTACTCCTCTTCAGCATAGCTTGACTGTTGGTAGGATTTGAACCTTGGACATTATGTATTTCAGTCCAGCGCCCGAATCCACTGCGCTATGTTGCCATAGACAAGTTACTGCTTCGTTTTTATCGTTCATCTGTTTAAGTGGTTTTTGTTTTGATTTTTTAAACGTTTAAATGTTTATGTCTCCGCCTCGGAGACCGGTGTTTTTCTTAGAAAGTCGCCCAATTTTATTTGGACGTATTATTTTGGGCGACTTTCAAAGAAAAACACATGTTCTTCGAGGCGGAGACATAAACATTACTATCGTTTAAAAAAATCAAAACAAAAACCACTTCCTGGCTTGAGGTAGTTGCCTGTCTAGCGCACTGATTAGCTGTGATACAGCTAAACAGTACTGTATGTGGACTGCTATATATATATATATATATATATATATATATATATATATATATATATATATATATATATTATGATATAAAGCTGAACGCCTGTGTGTGTGTCTGGTCACGAATACGCTCCTATATGGTTGACTATTTTAAAAAACTGATTACATATAATGATAGATGTATCGAGGATCAGGAATGGGTATGTTTGATTTGGCAGCACGGTGGTTCATAAAAATTGTGGGGTCTGCGTTCGCGCCTGGCCCCCAAAGTATGAAAATAAAAAATGGAAAAAAAAAACGTTTACAAGTGTTTTTGATATAGATGTACATAAGAATACTTTGATAAGTATGTTTCAACTTAAATAGGGATGGTATAATAAAATTCGCACCTGTACTCCATGGAAATATGGCATAAACTTTAATAAAATCTTTTCATATCTATTTGTGTAAGTATACTTTGATAATTTTGTTTCAGTTTGAAGAAATATGGTATAATAAAATTATTGAGTGTTCGTTCGCGCCTGACCTCCATAGAATATAAATATGTCCCAAAGTTTAACAAGTTTTTTTAAACGTGTGAGGGTCCACAATAACACCTTTACTTTAATCTTAATTCACGTTAGGTTTTTTTTATTTATTTATTTTTAGTTGAATCATATTGTGTCGAATAAATTCACCTCATAAATTCACGTTCTTATTAAAGTTAAAGCCAAAAAAAGTCGGAACTTTAGACAATTCTCGACACAAATTTTGCATAACTCTGTTTTTTTTTTCCTTCTCCACTTGCACGTGGCACTCTTTCGAAAATAGATAAATAGATAAATAATAAAAATAAGAACGTTTCTTGTTATCGTGTCAAAAGACGAAAAAAACCTGCTCAAGTGATTATGTGTCTTTTTAAAAACATTTGCATAACCTTTTTATTTTTATTTATATATCTGTTTAAGCTTTTTTGTCAGTATACTAGAAGGAATTCAGTTGATTACAACCCTTTCTGCGTGTTCTTTACATTACAATAGTACAACCCCGAATCCGACGGCGCAATACTACACCGTTCAATACTGTAAAACTGAAAGGAAGCTGTTCTGTTTTAAATGGACGCCATTTTCTTCTTATTAATATTTATATCGAGTCTTTGCTTTAAAAAACTAAAGTAATTACGTGTTTACTTTTTTAATATCCTATTTTGCTGTTTCGGATTATTTTACTAAAGTAAGTAAAGCTTCATTATTTTTCAAAACTGTTTTTGTTTCTTTGTTTTTCGATATTTCGTCGATATTATTTAGTAAGAGTGTTTAGCAGAAAAGCCAACAAACGACTACCCGAAAAAAATAAATATACAAGAAATAAATGTTACCATAGTCAATAAAAGTTCAGTTCCTGTTTTTTGTTGTTTTGAGACAGTTGTTAATGCTCTTTACTTGAAATAATTTCAGCGAACATAAATTGAAACGAAATTTGAGGCGATAACTACTTAAATGACTTTTTATATAAACTACGCATGCCATAATCGAATATTCCTCAAGCACAAAATAACGGAAAACAGTAAAATATGTTTATAAATATTCCTTACGTTAACGGAACTGTCTTAAATTGTTGACACAGAATGCTCAGGTGCCCCTCCTTCAAATTGAAAACGGGGTCTCCCTTTCAAAGTCGCTGCCATTTTGATTTTTGTTTAATCCGGTTCGTGAATTAAAGAATTTTTTTTTTTTACAAACTACTTAAAAATACAAACCGATGAACTTTTCTACCATAAAAGTAACTTTTATTGACTATGGTAACATTTATTTCTTGTATATTTATATTATTATATATATAACATTTTCTCTTTGTAAGGAAACATCATTTTGTTGGTCACTCTTGGCTACGAATGGAAACAAAGTTGATATAAAAACAAAATATTATCGCGAAAATTATATTTACTTTCATCATATTTTGCTTAGGGTAAAATTTTTTGAGTATCAAAACCTATCTCTTTACAACTCCCTCCTTTTTATAACCTATCATACTTTCATCAATCACAGTCCATTTTCTGTAGGCTGTTTTTGAACCCAGTCAAGGACGGGTAATTCTGCAGTATAATATAAAGCTGAACGTCTGTGTGCGTGTGTCTGGTCACGAATAGGCTCCTATATGGTTGACTATTATAAAATATAATCGATCACATATAATGATAGAAGATGTATCGAGACACACGAATGGGTATGTTTGATTTGGCATAATGATAATTCATTTAAGTTGTGGGGTCTGCGTACGCGCCTGGTCCACAAAGTATGGACATAAAAAATTTTAAAAGTAAAAAAAAAACGTTTACAAGTGTGTTTTTTTTTTGTATAGACGTGCATAATAATACTTTGATAATATGTTTTAACTTAAATGGGGATGGTATAATAAAATTGTGGGGTCTGCGTTCGCGCCCGGCCTCCATAGAATGGAAATAGGCACAAACTTTAATAAAGACTTTTCATATCTATCTGCGTAAGTATACTTTGATAATTATGTTTCACTTTGAAGAAATATGATATAATAAAATTATTGGGTGTTCGTTCGCGCCTGACCTTCATAGAATGGAAATATGTCACAAAGTTTAACAAGGTTTTTTAATATAGATCCACAGAATATTGTGATAAGTGTTTCACTGTGAACAGGTATGGTATAATAAATTATGGAGTTTATCTATTTTATTTTTACTTTCATCATATTTTGCTTTGGTTTTGATACCCCCGAATTCGAAGCTATCTCTTTACAACCCTTCCTTTTCATAACCTATCATACTTTCATAAATCAGAGTCCATTTTCTGTAGGCTGTTTTTGAACCCAGTCAATACGGGTACTTTTGCTAGTATATATATATATATATATATATATATATATATATATATATATATATATATATATATATCACAACTCTTTACAATTAATATGAATCGATAGAAAATTGACTTTATAATAATATATATGAAATCTGCATTAAGTCAAAATATCATATTAAAGCCGCCCCCCCCCTGCAAGCTTAGATAAATATTTTTGCAGTTTTAATAAAAGGGCTACAATAATATCACATGACAGCTTCACATGACAGCTTTCTTATGTTAAGAATAACTAGGTTTGGAAACACATTTTCCAAAATGTATCAAGCTGGCCTAATGGTTACCGTACTTGACTCACTATCTTTAGGTTTTTGTTTCGATCTCAGCTTGCATATGTCTGGGCTTTTTTTTTTTTAACTTCAGTTTTTTAAAAGGAATTTAATGTTATGTTTAATTACAGATAACGTTAGGTAAGTTTTCTTCATTTTTATTTATTTTATTTATTTTATTTCATTTTATGTTTTTGCTATACTCCACTTTCGTCTTGAAATAACATATTTTTAAATAAGTAGGTTTCAAAACGCTTTTTCAAAATGTGGCAAACTGGCCTAATGGTTATCGTACTTGACTAACTGTCTTCAGTTTTTGGTTTCGATCTCATCTTGAGTATTTTTTTATTTTTACTTATAAGAAGTAAACTGTTTAGAAAAAAACATAATACTCGCATGCATATTAGTTTTTCTCCGTATTTTTTTAAATTCAGTTTTTTTCAAAGGAATTTAACGTTATGTTAAAATTACAGGAAACGTTGGGTAAATATTCACGTAATCATAGAGGATTAATTCTATAATAGTGTTTAAGTATATTGTACGACCGGGCAACGCCAGGCGTACAACTAGACCATTCTAAGTCAACGCCCTATAACTTTTGCTCTATTTTAATGGACTAAAAAGTCCAATTACTATCATTATCATTAAAGAAACCTTTTTCTTATCTTTCTTTTTTTCTTACGTTAATTCTTTCATTTGGATTTTTTTTACCTTCTACTTCTATTTTATTTTTTTTATTTTATTTTATGTTTTCGCAATACTCCACTTCCTTTTTTTTCTTTTTTTTTTTTTACACAGTGATCACCACTTATCAAGGCCCGGAAGCCACTCAGGGATAAGGGCTATTGCAAGTACATTACGTTAGTGTGGAGATTTGATGAAGTGTTTACTTAAGGGGGCGGTTCATTAGAATTTGTTAACGTTGGACTTGAACACATCCAAGTTGTAGTCCGGTGAGAAGCAGGCAGACGTAACAGAGTTGCACAGGCGTGTAGTTCTAAGAAAGAAGCTTTGTTCATGGAATCCGCGTTTTGATTTAGGCACAGATAAAGAGTGGGGGAAACTTTTGACAGTGGATTCAGCTAGACGGGTGTTTTTCGTGAAAGATTGGCGAGGGGGGACCAGAGATTGGAGTTCAGACGAGCACCTGCCATGGAAATAACAATAAAACAAGGATAGGCTCGCAACGTCTCTTCTGTGGGAGAGAGGTTGCAGGGTAGAGAAAAGGGCATCCCCCACTAAACCACGAGGTCTATTTTGTACTCTGTCAAGGCAGGATAGGCTATTTTTAGCAGCTCTTGCCCAGATATGGCAACAGTATTCCATCCTTCTTGAAATAACATATTTTTTTTAAATAAGTAGGTTTGAAAACGCTTTTTTTCAAAACGTGTCAAGCTGGCCTAATGGTTATCATACTTAACGTCTTTTGGTTTTGGTTTCGATCTCAGCTTGAATATATTTTTTATTTTTACTTATAAGAAGTAAACTGTTTAGAAAAAAATATTATTTTCGCATTCATATGTCTCAGTTTTAATGGACTAAAAAGTCCAGTTACTATTATTATTATTAAAAATCTTTTTCTTTTTTCCTGCGTTAATTCTTTTTTCGTTTGGATTTTTTTATCTTCTACTTTTTATTTATTTATTTTATTTTACGTTTTTGCTATACGCCATTTTATTCTTGAAATAACATATTTTTTTAAATAAAAATAATTAAAAAAAAAAAAAAACAGGAAAATACACCAAAAAATATATATATGAAACCACATTTCATTAAGATCTATTTAATTCATGCTTATAATTCTTCCGGTTTTTTCTTTATCGTTTCACAATGGCCTACAACCTCCGATCACTTCACGTGAATATTATCCCAAGGTGAGGATAATGAATATATTTCATCAAGGAGGAATAATAGATGCGCCGCCCCGTTCCCCCGACCCCCCAGACAGCAGGAGGCCCCGCGAGCCATTCTCTTGGGCACGGACAACGGCTTTCTCCTTGTCACTGGCCGTAACCACTGCCATTCACTGCGGTTTACACGTCCCTTTTGACAATACATCATTCCAAAGATTCGGTCGGATCGGAGGGGAGAGAAGGCGTCAGTATTGTGGAACGAGGGGGTGGGGTCTCAATATAGTTAAATTTTCATTGAATAATAATCGGTAGTGGAATCAAGAGAACTTAGGTATCAACAACTTTTTTTCTTTTTTTTTTTTTTTTTGAAGCAGCTGACCTCGCCTACTCACTTTTTTATTTAAGACTTAACAAATCATAAACTTGTTTTATTTATTTATTTTTTTATTATTATGGTACTTTTTTAAAGAACAAGAAGGGGTTTACTGTTGTTGTTGTTGTTGTTGTTGCTGCTGCTGCTGTTGTTGCTGTTTCGATCGAGCTTGTTGACCGTTCCAAGCCACGTGTTCCGAAAAGGTTAGTCCATTTTTGTTGTGTTTTATTCGCTTTTGTTTCTTAAGGTCTTAGCCTTCTTCTCCAGACCCCAAGTGATTCTTTAATGTCTCCACGTGGCTGTCTCCTTGGACATAATATACGCCGCGTTTTTGTTTTTTTTTTTTTTTTTTTGAAGTAGAAATAAATTGTTATTGCGCAGTCAAAAAACTGAAGAGGTTTTCTATAAAGAAAAAAAAAATTTTTTTCTTCTTTTTCTTGTTTTCTAGTAACACGAGGACACACTTCCATGCACAGACATAAACTTATACCAATGGTGAGTCCAGCGGTTAAGTTTATTCGAGCCAGGTCGTGGCCTTCGAAAATAGAAAGAGGCCTAGTCACTGAAAATGACGTCATACTTGAGGGTAAAGCACGCAAGATATGTACGAACAGTCATACAATTATAATCAGTGAGTGCTTTTTACAAAAAGAATTAGAAAACTTTAAAACTAATTGAAAAGGTGAAAAATAAGAAACACTATTTATACTACACTGTCTCGTATTCCGAATTCGTAGCACCGAGCCAACATAAGTTGACTTATTTTTCTACCAAAACGATCATTAACAATGTCTGTCGATCCCCCGACAAAAGGAGGGTGGACCTGTAAATTCACCCTTGTCCGTTCATCTGTTCGTCTGTCCGCTATGCGTTGGAATTTTTGTTTTGAAATTTTGCACAAACATTCAACATGATATGAGTAAAAAAAGTAACAGAACGGTTTTTTATTAGACCATTGAGGAGATCAAATAGGCTGTGACGAGGGTCATTGACACACTCACACAAGAAGATTTCCATTGGGCCTTCCAGAAGTTGTTGGAACGGTACAAGTGCATTGCAGCCGAAGGAGATTACTTCGAAGGGGACTAGAGTTGCATGTGTGTACTATTGTTGGATACCAGGGTTTCACATTAAAGAAATATGACGGGAACATATAGCACGATGATGAGGGCGAACAGAAGAAGAGACGACATTTATACAGTTCTCTTTTGCTTTGGACTTCATATAGATGGTGATTGGAGATGTGTGGAGGTTCTTAACACAGAGGAGGAGAGGGAGAAACTTTCGTTATTGCTGATGGTGGGGACGCATAATACTTGGAATGGTTTACACAAGAATTCGTTACAAGATTATTAGCACATTACCTTTTGGGTGTTGAAAGATGACACATGACAACAGTTACAAAAACGCAAAGGTGATTCTTTATTCATTGGACCGGTCGAATGCTGATGACGTCAGGAATTCAAATTCGTTCTACGTGGTTAATCTTCTACCCCTTCTCCTCTAAGGGGACCCTCCTCTAACCATGTCAACTCTTGGCTGATCAACTCTCTCCGACCGACTCTGCTGACTGTTCTGTCCTGATCTGACTAACTCTAGCTCCTATATTTAGAATCCCCCTTTTGGTATGACGTCAGAAGTGTGTTTCCCAAACGTGACCAATTCACGTGGCTATGCACACGTTTTACCAAACACGCTTTTGACACCAAAAGAATTCTCAACATATACTCTAACCTATTTTTTAACAATGTATTTTTAATTTGTATTGTTCGTTCTTTTTAGCTGACATTTTTAATATTCAGTTTTATAAAAGAATAAACAATCGATTCTTTTTACGATATAAACAATATCTAACTATTTCTAATAGAATTTAACACTAGACCTTTCTAACATTCCGATTTATAACATTCTATTTCTTAACCTTGCTTACAAGGTTCGAGTCTCGGCTTATCCTAATCTCATTTGCACTTATCTAATCTTCTTCTTATTTACATGGAAAGGGGACAACTCTTTTCCTATAACACTATCAATGAAAGTGGTCATACGAAAAAAGTCTTGAAACTTATTGAAGGCACATTGTATGTCGTTTTCATTTTACTTTTACCTAAGCATGCATATATACATACATAAAAAAGGCTTCCTTCAGTCTTGACAGACTATGGATACTCACTGTAAGGGTGCCTGCGCGTAAAATTTCTGTGACAAGAGTTGCGTAATATCCAATCACACCTCTCCTGAGTCGATATTGTTGAATATCAGTGGCAAATTGAGGTTCGGAACGACTGGAACAATGCCGAGATAAGCGGAGACCACATACAGGACCTAGAATTCCCAAATGGTCACTCATCTGGTACTAGCCAGGCTCAACGTTGCTTAACTTCGGGGATCTGACGAGAACTAGTGTGTCAACGAGATCATGCCGTACATACATGATGGCAGCAAACTCGTTCTCGAGTATTGCCATTACTTAATACACTTATGGCTCAAATGAGGCAGACATGAGCGCCACTAGCAGCACGTGCCGGTCGGTCACTTCTGTGAACCTTCTACATCTCTGCCGATGACCGGATCTAGGCTGTAGTGCCCTGAACACCTGCCAGACCAGACCTTGGATGCTCCAGAGCCTTTATTTCTATTGACGACTATATTCCCATCAGATCTCATTGAGTGTCCGTTTGCCGTTTTAGGCTAACGCCAGACTTTTTGTTATCGAGATACACACTGATGGTAAAATGTGTATTCCATACATACATACATACATACATACATATGTTGTGCAGCAATAGATGTATACATGCGCACATGTGTCTTCTAGTTGTTAGACTGTATTAAAGTGTATATACGTGTAACAGTCAACTATATGACATGTGTATATACGTGTGTTTTGTATGTTTACCTTTTTGAATTTGCATATCGTCTAGTGGTATAACATGGAGTGTATATCTGATGTGTTTATTGGTGTGTATATATAATGTGTTTATTGGTGTGTATATATGATGTGTTTATTGATGTGTATATATGGTGTGTTTATTGATGTGTATATATGATGTGTTTATTGGTGTGTATATATGATGTGTTTATTGATGTGTATATATGATGTGTTTATTGGTGTGTATATATGATGTGTTTATTGATGTGTATATATGATGTGTTTATTGATGTGTATATATGAGGTGTTTATTGATGTGTGTATATATGATGTGTTTATTGGTGTGTATATATGGTGTGTTTATTGGTGTGTGTATATATGATGTGTTTATTGGTGCGTATATATGATGTGTTTATTGATGTGTATATATGATGTGTTTATTGATGTGTATATATGATGTGTTTATTGGTGTATATATGATGTGTTTATTGATGTGTATATATGATGTGTTTATTGGTGTGTATATATGATTTGTTTATTGATGTGTATATATGATGTGTTTATTGATGTGTATATATGATGTGTTTATTGGTGTATATATGATGTGTTTATTGATGTGTATATATGATTTGTTTATTGATGTGTATATATGATGTGTTTATTCGTGTATATATGATGTGTTTATTGATGTGTATATATGATGTGTTTATTGGTGTGTGTATATATGATGTGTTTATTGGTGTATATATGATGTGTTTATTGATGTGTATATATGATGTGTTTATTGATGTGTATATATGATGTGTTTATTGGTGTGTATATATGATGTGTTTATTGATGTGTATATATGATGTGTTTATTGGTGTGTATATATGATGTGTTTATTGATGTGTATATATGATGTGTTTATTGATGTGTATATATGAGGTGTTTATTGATGTGTGTATATATGATGTGTTTATTGGTGTGTATATATGGTGTGTTTATTGGTGTGTGTATATATGATGTGTTTATTGGTGTGTATATATGGTGTGTTTATTGGTGTGTGTATATATGATGTGTTTATTGGTGCGTATATATGATGTGTTTATTGATGTGTATATATGATGTGTTTATTGATATGTATATATGATGTGTTTATTGGTGTATATATGATGTGTTTATTGATGTGTATATATGATGTGTTTATTGGTGTGTATATATGATTTGTTTATTGATGTGTATATATGATGTGTTTATTGATGTGTATATATGATGTGTTTATTGGTGTATATATGATGTGTTTATTGATGTGTATATATGATTTGTTTATTGATGTGTATATATGATGTGTTTATTCGTGTATATATGATGTGTTTATTGATGTGTATATATGATGTGCTTATTGGTGTGTGTATATATGATGTGTTTATTGGTGTATATATGATGTGTTTATTGATGTGTATATATGATGTGTTTATTGATGTGTATATATGATGTGTTTATTGGTGTGTGTATATATGATGTGTTTATTGATGTGTATATATGCGAATGAAGATGACATCTTGTATTTCTATGAGCCTCTGCGCTCTGTTGTTGCATCTACACCTATTAATGAAAAACTTGTTATTTTTTGTGATTTCAATGCCCGTGTTGGGAAAGACTATGAGACCTGGAGTCCTCTTGGCCGCTATGGTATCGGTACCATGAATGCAAATGGCCTTAAGCTACCAGAGCTGTGTTCAGAATTTAATCTTCTCTTAAAAGACTTCTATTAAACAGGTTATTGGAGGATGTTTGTCCTAATGCTATTCCAGAGTCACAAAGTGGATTTAGGTCTGATAGAGGAACTATGGATATGATTTTTCAGCCCGTCAAGTCTAGGGGAAATGCATTGAACAACAGATACCACTGTATCAAGTGTTTTTGGATCTAACCAAAGCATTTGACACCGTCAATAGGGATGCTATCTGGTTAATCTTAGAGGAAGTAGCGGGTCTTCCAACCTTTGTTAGAATATTCAAGGAAATGCGCAGGGACATGAAAGCTCGAGTCTCGTTTAACGGAAAATTGTCTGATGAAATCCCAGTTGACAATGGTGTCAAACAAGGTTATATTCCTGCCCCTACTCTTTTCTCTATATATTTTGCTGCTCTACTTGCTCATGCGTTTCGAGGTTGCGATAGGAGTGTCATGTTAAAGTTTCGAACCACAGGTCACATTTTTAATCTTAGAAAATTTAATGCCAGATCCAAGCTGTACCATGTCTTGGTCAAGGAGTTACTGTATGCAGACGATGCTGTTTTTTTTTTTTTTTTTTTTTTTTTGTTTTTTGTTTTTGTCGCACATTGAGACTGATATGCAGCATATAATGGATAGCTTTTCTGACTCCTGCACTGCCTTTGGTCTGAGGATCAGTCTGTCTAAAACAAAGGGGATATTCATTCCTGCACCGGACCAGTCATACGTGGAGCCGAACATTACGGTCTGTAGTGCTAGATTGGGAGTAGTTGATTCATTTCTGTATCTTGGTATTTCTCTGTCGAGGGATGACGTCCTTGTGAGAGCATGTTGCTCTAGTGTTGATACCCTGGTAATCAGATCTCACATATGTTGGTTGGGCCACTTTGTTCGAATTAAAGATTGTAGGGTGCCAAAACAAATTTTTTACGGGGAGCTGGAAAATGGCAAGCGCCCTCAACACAAGCCTAAGAATATGTTCAGGGACTCTACAAAGAATAATTTGAAAGTCTTGCAAGTTGACATGGACACATGGAAAGAACTTACTCTGAAAAGTCCGAAGTGGCGAATGCTTGTACGTGAAAGTTGTGATGCTCTAGAGAAAAGAAAGCAGGCCGACAGCAATCTGAAGCGAGAGCTTCGCAAAGGTTTAATTGATGGTCTTAACAATGACACACAGAACTGGAAATGCCACACTTGTGAACGAGTGCTTTTGTCAAAAGCTGGCTACGTCAACCACCTTAAGTTGCACAAAAATTCTGTTCAGGTCAACGTTGCACCTATTAGTCTGAACCAGACGATCTGTTTAACATGCAGCAAAGTTTGCACGTCTACTGCTGGCTTGAGAAGACATGTGATTGGTCATAGGAATACCCTTCAACCTCCAGAGAAAGTCCTCGGTAGAAATTGCTCAATTTGTATATCACATCTGCTTCAAGATGTGCAAATTTGTGGCGGGAGTCCAGAGTCATCTAAGATGGCATGGAAGACAAGATTGGGAGAACATGTGACGGCGATCACCTTGAAAGATGCAGCAATCATCATGTATGTATGTATGTATGTATGTATGTATGTATGTATGTATGTGTGTATGTACGTATATTTGCCTAAAACTTTCGACAGAGGAGACGGATTTTCACGATTTTCACGTTTTGAAGCTCAACCCTTCGGACGACAAATATAAAAAAATTGTCTAAAAAACATTAATTCCTGCACCCTTAACTGGCCACTTTTCTACAATATTTTCGAAAGTCATCCCCTCTTTTCGAATGACTATCCTTAATGTAAACCTTCGTCAGTTCCGGTTTGGCGATGCACGCAACAGCAAAGAGGCCTCCAAACACCCGGGCAACGCCAGGCACCCCCGCTAGTTTTTCTATAAAGGCGGTTAGGCCCAGAAGAAAGATTTGAACATCAGGAGACAGGGCATTTATTTGACAGCAATCTTTTGTGATCCAGTCGGTATATTTCAGCTGAAAGAATACAATAGAACAAATACAAGGAAACAAACAGGTTCGTTTCAAACTAATGACTAATACGTACGAGGTGTCTTCAATAAGTTTTCAGACATTTTCGTATTTTTATTGATAGTACACACATGAAATTCTAGTCTCCATTCGAAGTAGTTTCCTGCACTTGTTTTACCGTTCCAACAACTTCTGAAAGGCCCCATGGAATTACTCTTGTGTGATGTATCAATGACGTCACAGCCTCTTTCATCTCCTTAATTGTCTTATAACGACAGCCTCTTAGATTTTTCTTCAGCTTTAGGAATAACAGAAAGTCACAGGGAACAAGGTCTGGACTATAGGGAGGGTGAGAAACTATCTTGATGCTCATGATTGTCAAATAGTCTGTGTTTTCTGTCATGTACCTTTGTTTATTATTATGGTTAGCTTAAATACCATCTATTTAATTAACATCCAGTTAACATTTTTTTGTTTGAGCAAGTTATGAAAACAAATATTCTTTTCTATTAAAACATTTTAACATAAGTAATTTTATCTTTAAATATTTATTTCGCCGTGATAAGATTCTTTCTGACATTCTGTTTTACAAATACAGAATGCACATTACATCGAATTACTCCTGCCGATTTTTCAATGTTGACCTCTTGGTAGCTACTTTTTTGGCTAAAATCCAAAGCGATGTTTTTCAATGTGGATCTCTTGGTAGGTACTTTTTTGGCTAAAATTCAAAACGATGTTTTTCAATGTGGATCTCTTGGTAGCTACTTTTTGGCTAAAATCCAAAGCGATTTTTTTCAATGTTGACCTCTTGGTAGCTACTTTTTGGGCTAAAATCCAAAGCGATTTGTATTCCACGGGTCTTAATAACCCATATATCATGTTTCAAGTATGTAGATTAAAAATTGACAAAGTACTTTGGTAGAGACGCTTCCGCAGACGGACAATATAATTTTTATAATATATAAAGATTTTTTTTTAAATACTGTGTATATAATATGGACGAAAGAATCAAAGACAACTATTTAAATGCCTATTTTACCTCAAATAAGGCACGGCGCCACTTTAATGTAGGGAGCTACTATTTGTAACATAATTAATAGTGACACTATCTATAGAGTATAGTTGCAAGATGTCTTGAACTTCTGCATGTCAGTGCAGTCAGGGAAGCAGGAACCCGGGAGAGAATTTCAAAATCTAGCAATTCGAAAGAAAAAAAAACATAAGAATATAAGGCTTTTCGGCATCTAGAGATATCTACTGTGTAGGGGTGGGATTTTGCTGCTTGTTGGGTTTGTCGTGGGTATTTACGTTGAAGAGTTATAAGAGATCGGAGTTCGCCAGAGCACCTTCCATTAAAATACTTCTAAAATAGACACAGGGATGCAACATTTCATCGACGGGGCAAGGGTTGGCGTTTGGTTGACAGAGCCGGGTCTATTAGGTTGACGATTCTTTTTTCAACCCTGTTTAGGAGAGACAGGTTAGCACCAGATGTGCCAGCTCAAATGTGGCAACAATACTCCATACATGGCCTTGTCGAAGTACAAGATAACTATTTTTTAAACAGTTCGTAATAAATTGATGTTTGGAGTCATTCATTTATGATTTTATTGTCCTATTTTCCTCATTATATGCAATAGTTTTGTCGGTATTAAGAGTAGTTAATTGAAGCAATTTAATAATTACCTTTTATCTAATAATTAAAAGTCAAAATATGAGGATGTGTGTGTATGTTTGTGCGTTTGTATGTCTTGCAAAAACTTTCGGGGGACGCGTTGGAATGTGACAATATCAGTATCGTTTTAAAGCTCGGTATCACGGGCGACAAATATCGAAAAATTGGCCAAAAAGATTAATTCCTTCATCTTTAACGTTCTTCACAAGGAGGTGTCGGTTTTTGCATCGACATTTTCGCAAGTCATCGTCTCCGTTGGATTGACTACCTTCAATTTGAACGCTCGCGACTTCTGGTTTCGCGATGGACCCATCAGCTAAGACGTTGGGGATTTTTACACCTTTTTCTTCTTCGCGTTACGGATTCGAGCCTGCCTACCTACTACCACGTTTTCTTAACACCTCTCTTTACCCGGGCTGTCTATTCTTGTTTTGATTTCCCCCAACCTATCCACCCCACTACTACTAATTTTCTTTCTAATATATAATTTAGTTTCTAAGAGTTTCTTGCTTTTTTCTCAGGTATCCTTTTCAAATCTTCTTTTCATATTTCTGTTGATTTCATAGTGTCTGCTTCAAAAACTCCCAAATATTTGTAAGTATCGTGTTTGCCTAGTGTCTTCATCTTCCCACCACTGTATTATTATTTTTATCCACCCGGGCTGCCTACCGGGGTTCCTTACTACACCACCTCACCACATCCAGGCAACGCAGTGTATCCCCACTAGTCTATATAAATAAAGGGCAAAATGTGCATATGTGTGTGCGTGTGTGTTTGTATGTCTCGCAAAAATCTTTCAACAGAGGCGACGGATCCTAACGAGATTAGTATCGTTTTAAAGCTCGACCCTTCGGATGACAAATATCGATTGAGACATTTTTTTTTATGACTGGGTTGCCTTACTATACCAATTTATAGAGAGATTAAAAAAAACGTAAATTATGTTATGAGTTATTTTTCATGATACATTTAAAGCTAAAAATAGTATTCAAAGTGTGGTCTATAATACGAAAATAGTACAAGTTTGAATATTTCGCTTAAATTTTTTTCTCAAAAATAATTATTTCTCTCTCTTGCATACAAATGTTTGCTATTCTTTTTTATTCACCAGGTTCTTATCGACTTTCTTTCCTCAGGGAGTAGTCAGCAATTAAGTGAATGATAAAGCTCTTTGTTAAATTGTGCTGTTAACATTTTTCACATGGTTGGTACGCAGGTTATCGGTCTGTAGTTGCTTGTATCATTGCCTTCTTAGATTTTTTTTTATTAATGTAGATCTTTTGTTTGTTATCCATTCTGTTATATCCATTTTGTGTATATATTCCCTATGTTTTCTGCTAGTTTTTCATGTCGCCTGTTGACTTTCTTAAACTAGTGTTCATGCATGCTTTCATCACTTCGTGCTTTCCAGTTTACCTTTTTTACTTTTTAAGTAGTGTTGAAGGTTTTTTTTTAACTAATTTTGGTTTCTGTTTCTTTTTCGATATCATGAAGATATGTTTTTCAGCTACTCGGATTTCTGTTGTGTTCTTGTCATTTTGCCCCAGAACTATCTTGTCTGTGTTGAGTTTTGTATTCCGCGTTTTACTATTTTCCATTTATGTTTTTGATGAACCCGGTTTTCATTGTTTCCAAGAGTTCTTTATATTTGCTTATTTTGTTCATATGTATCTTAGTTTTCCTTTTTTTTCTGTTAGTATGTTTTTGATTTAGTTCTTCATGTTTCTTCTTGGTTCAGCTTTCTCCTTTACCCGCGTTTTATGATCTCCTTAATCTTATTCACAACTTTAGATTCTTTATTTAGTTTGTTGATTTGAGATTTCAGTCAAGTTTCCAATTCACAATTTGTTGGTCTATTCTTTTGGCTGTGAAGATAAAAATAAAATAAAAACAAGGCCGATAGCCATTAGTCGCGTGCTCTCGTGTAATGAATGAATGCGTGATTGACATGAAATTCTTAAAGATAAACTAAAATGACCGAAAAATGGGCTGAAATGACTTAAATAAATTAAAATGAAATGACTTAGAATGACTTTAATGAACTTAAGGATGAATTGAATGACCTTAAGAATGACTTGAATGCTTAAAAAATAACTGGAATCTTTCAAAAACAACTTGAATGATCTGGAGAATGACTTGAATGGCTTTGAGACTGACTGGTTGTAAAGGGGGTTATCATTTTACATTAAATTAATACAAAAAAGTGATCCCCCACTTTATATCACAAAGTTACAAACATAAGTACAGCATGTAGTAAGAACAGATACTACACTTTGATCTTGGCCAAAAGGCCAAGAAAAGCGGTATTTATTTGCTCTTCCACCGAGCAAATAAGGCACAAGGCCAATTTTTAATGTGAGGAGTGAAGGGGAAATGTGGACCAACTCCCCGGGGAGTAGGGGAACTGGATAGTGACAATTGGTATGAAGGGTTGCCCCTACATTGACCAAGGTTTTATATGTGGAGTTGGTATTTATTTGCTCCCCCACCGAGCAAATTAGGCACAAGGCCGATTTTTAATGTGAGGGGTGAAGGTGAAATGGGGACCAACTCCTCGGGGAGTATGGGGAGCTGGATAGTGACAATTGGTATGAAGGGTTTCCCCTACATTTACCAAGGTCTTATATGTGGGGTTTCCCCCACATATGGTCTTTGCTTGCAGTATCTGCCGGAACAGATGGTATTTATTTGCTCCCCCACCGAGCAAATTAGGCACAAGGCCGATTTTTAATGTGAGGAGTGAAGGGAGGGGGAAGGGAAAAAGGGGACCAGCTCTCAAGAGGTGGGAAATGGGAGCTGGTTAAAGGTCAGGCATGTGGGGTTGCCCCCACATCTGGTCTTTGCTAGTCATAGCTGGTCTTTGCTAGTCATAGCTTGCAGCATCTGCCGGAACAGATGGTATTTATTTGCTCCCCCACTGAGCAAATTAGGCACAAGGCCGTTTTTAATGTGAGGTAAAAACCAGCTCCCCTAAAAGGGGTCACTCTGGTTACCAAAAATAATAATTGTCCCAGTATAGAGGGTTTCCCCTCCATTGACTGGTACAAATTATCTTAAGTGTAGTATCTGCCGGAACAGATACTACACATTGATCTTGGCCAAAACGCCAAGAAAAGCTTAAAAACTAAGAACAGCATCTATTAACAACAGACCTTTGATCTTAACCAAAAAGGCAAAGCACAAAAATGTTACGGATAGACCGACAGACCGATCGACCGACCGACGGACTGACGGAGTGACTTATAGAGTCGCTTGCACGCGACTAATAAAAACGACTAAGGGACGTAAGTCGTGAACAGTTGTGTGTGTTTGTATATAAGCCAAAAACTTTTATCAGCCGCATCGTTGAGACCGGTACCATCTGAAATAGCCATGTTTAGATCGAATGATATGTGCGAATTAAAAAAAACAGTCAGTTATTCCGTATAAAATGCACGTTTAAAACAAGGGATGGTCGGAAAAAATCGTTCCTTTATATACGACTTCGAAAAATACGCATGTACGTCAGAAATTCTTTCTTTAATTCGTTTAAATAATAAAAAAATAACTTCATTTTTCTGACAGCGTCGTGGGACAGTGGATATCGAGGTTAGCTTCAGTTTTCATGTTCGAGTACACATAATAGTGGTCTTTTTTCTTTCTTTAAAAAACAGGGGTTTTTTTTTACATTCAAACAGGGTTAAAAGCTTTTGATTTACCATAACATTTTCTTATTTCGATGGTTACGTAATGGTTTGTTCCTTTTAACTTATCATTTTATAATGGTTATTTTGCTTAAAACAATTTACGTAATGTGATTTTTTCCTTTAAAAACAAATTCTATTTTTTTTTAACTTAATTATTTTCACTTTTGACTAAGTTCCCTTAAACTGGTTTTCACGTACTTCTTTTTCTCACCGATTACATTTTTGTGTGTGTGTTTTTTTTTGGGGGGGGTCACACCTCTCTTCAGCCGGACTGCCTACTGCGTCTAATTTTTTTGTGAGGGGTTGCTCAATATCCTTACTACACCACCACCACCCCGGGCAACACCGGGTACTCCAGCTAGTTTTATCTAAAAGAAAGAACCAGGTCGCCATCGATCACCATGCATATGCAAAACTACTTTAGCTGCGCCACGTGTAAATCATTAGACATATATTATTTCTGATTTTCATTAAAGATGCAATCGTATCCGAGATGAGTGATAAGATCCCCGCTCTATTTTCGCCATGTTGACAAATCGAATGAACACATATCATTACCCCCTCCTTGTTTTATTAGCTATTTAAGGCGAATGCAGTCATTTTTTTAAAAGAATTTCTGCTTGAAGTTGTTTATATCTTCAAATATTTATTTAAATGTGTATGTGTGTTCGTTTCTATGTCTCACAAAAACTTTTCTCAGACGCGTCGAACCGATATGATCTAAAACAGCAATGTCTCGGTCGAATAATATGCGAGAATTAGAAAAAAAAAACAATCAATTATTTCATATAGAAATAAATGTTTAAACCAAAGGGAGGATCGGAAAAATCGTACCTTTCTAAACGACATCGAAAACTGCACATGCACAGTCAAGCATTGCATTAATATATATATTTATGTATTTATTCGTTGAATTAACAAAATTTCCAACATTATGTTGCTCTTAGCATCGTGAAGCAGTGGATTAGGAGGTTGCATCGGAAGCTTTAGGATTCACGTCCAAGTACACGTAACGGATGTCCTTTTTTAAACATAACCGTTTTGTAATTATAATAACAATTTCCTTATTTCGTTTTTATCACAAGTTTTAAAAGCAAATTTTAACATTTTATCACGGTTAAAGCTTTTTATTTACCATAAAATTGTCCTTATTTCGAGCATTATGTTATGTGATGTTTTACTTTTTTATGATGATTATTTTGCTTAAAACAAATTCTACTTTTTTAAAACTGAATTATTTTAATTTTGTTTTCGTTGAAACATGCCGTAACGACACGTAATAGTGATCTTTTTTCTTTTTTTTTAACAAGGTTGTTTTGTAATTTTAAAAACAATTTCTTTATTTCGATTTTTTGTAACGTAATGTGATTTTTGTTACGTAATGTGTTTTTTGTTAGGTAATGTTTTTTTTTGTTACATAAAGTGGGGTTTTTGTCGTGATCTTTTGTTATGTAATGTGATTTTGCTGTGTGATGTGATCTTCTTTGTTACGTAATATGTTTTTGTTACGTAATGTGATTGCTTTGTGTTGCGCAATGTAATCTCTTTTTTTTTTTGTTATGTAATGTGTTTTTGTCATGTAATGTGTTTTTGTTATGTAATGTGTTTTTGTTATGTACTGTGTTTTTTTATGTAATGTGTTTTTATTACGTACTGTGCTTGGTTTATGTTGCGTCATGTAACATTTTGTTATGTACTGTGTTTTGTTACGTAATGTGTTTTACGTAATGCGTTTTATTACGTATTGTGTGTTTTTACGTAATGTGTTTTGCTACGTACAGTGATTTTGTTACGTAATGTGGATTTTTTTTCGTTGCGTAATGTATTCTTTTTTTGTTTTGTAATGTGATTTTTTTTTGTGACGTAATGTGATTTTTTCTTTTAACTAATCATTTCTATGGCGGTTTTTCTGCTTTTTCTAAACTAAATTATTCTCACTTTGTTTTCGTTGTGACATCTTTTTAGACTGAGTTCGCTTAAGCTGGTTTTCAAGAACTTCTTATTTTTCTTCCCGATTACATTTTCATGTTTTTATGCTGTTTTTTTTTCGAGTTAGCAGCTGTGTCCAAACCCAACTTCATCTCCACCCAGGCAACGCCGGGTACCCATGCTAGTCTATCTATCTACATATCTATAAAAGTGAAAATGTGTGTGTGTGTCTCTCTCTCTCCCTCTGTCTGTGTACACTTCCCTACCTAATAACTCTGTCAATTGTCAGTCTACAGACTCAAGATTTGACATAAGGGGTATTGAGATGTGGGAAAATCTTTATAATCGGTTTTCGGCCAAACATTTGGATGTCAAGGGGTTAAAGTTCAAAGATTTGACCTTTGAAAACTCTACAAATCTCCTCCACCAATTTTGGGCCTAAACACTTGAAACTTTAGATATAGGTTACTTAGACATGGATCAAACTTTTTAATTTGATGTGAGCACAAAATAATAAATGTTAAGGGATCAAAATTGTGGTTAATTTACCTGACCAGTCTCTACCAAATTAATCAGCCAATTTTTACTCTAAACATTTGAAAGTTTACATAAAATGTATTCAGACATAGGTAAGCTTTTTAATCGTTTTTTTTTTCTGAAAATTTGGGTTCCGATGGGTCAAAATTCAAAAGATTTTACCTTTGCAGTCTCTAGCAAACTATTAAGACAATTTTGGGTCTAAACATTTGAAATCTTACATAAAGTGTATTCAGACATAGGGCAAACTTTGTGATCGGTTTTTGGCCGAAAATGTGGCTGCCAAGGGGTCAAAGTTAAAACTATTACACAAATTTTGGGTCTAAACATTTGAAATTTTATATAAAGGGTATTCAGACATGCAGCAAGCTTTTTAATTTGCTTTTGGCCGAAAATTTAGGTGCCAAGAATTCAAAGTTGAAAGAGTTTATCTTTGCAGATTCTACCAAACTTTTACGCCAATTTTTGGTCTAAACACTTGAAATTTTAGATGTAGTTACCTATGTATGAGTCAAAATTTTAATATATATATATATATATATATATATATATATATATATATATGTGCAGATAAAGTTATGAACCGGCCCGGGCAAAGCTGGGCTGAACTGCTAGTTTAATAAAAAGTGATAAATTACTGAAACTTTTCTTTATTTGTTGCTTATTTGTTCGCGTTAGGTAATTTAAATTAAACTAAACTAACATCTCGATATACAAGACATTGTCATCATCGTTATCTGCTTCATCGTATAAATCCTCATATTCTATTGTTGGAATTAATTTCTCTGAGATTTTAGAAATATATCAGGTGCTTACGAAAGAGACTACATGAAGTTTGCCAACATCTTAAGTGAAAGTGATTTTTCTGGAAGGAAGTGGATTCGAACTTGAGACACGCAGGTTGTCAGTCCGTTTTGTTAACTACTGATCCGCCGTCACCTTCCACTGCCAAGACATAAGGAAGAAGAGTTCATACATTTGACTTTTCTTTCTTTCTCTTTCCCTCCTATTCTCTCTCTCTCTCTCTCTCTCTCTCTCTCTCTCTATCTATCTATTTAGCTATCTATCTCTCTGTTACGTTTTCATTATCAAAAGATTATTTTACGCTCTCTTCTTTTACGCGGTTTTCGCTTACATTCACTCAATATTTCCTTCCATCGCCGTTTAACAGTCAGCGACAAGCTTAAATGTTCTTCATCGATATAAAACGTGAATTGTATTTGTTCCCTTCTCTATTATTAATTCTATTTATTTTATCTCGCGATGAAAAATCGTGACACAAGAGTCGGAAAGTGGGATTGAAAAGTTAGTGCATTTTTCTGAGAGGAAGCACCTCTCTTCCTGATCTACATCAATGATCTCCCTAAACACATACTTAAATCATTCGTCGACATCTATGCTGATGACACGACCATCTACGGCAACACATCAAAGGCTGTAAATGACAAAGTTCTCTCTGATTTGCTCTCCTCTGATCTCGAGCGCGTGGTTCAGTGGGGGAAGTCGTGGCTGGTTACCTTTAATGCATCTAAAACAAAACTCCTATCTTTACATCATCAACGCTCTGATCTCCATCTGGCATCAATTGAAATGGATGGCTCTCGTCTAGGAGAAGCCCCGTGTTTTGACAAGCTTCTGGGTTTGTCCTTTACTCCTGATCTGAAATGGAACACGTACATCAAGTCTGTTGCCAAGGTCGCTGGAAAGATGGTGGGATCCTTCTACCGCTCCAGTAGATATCTCACTACTGATGCAATTCTCTATCTATATAAAAGCCAAGTACGTCCAAGGATAGAATACTGCTGCCATATCTGGGCAGGAGCTGCTAAAAACGGCCTATCCTGAGAGTACAAAATAGACTTCGTGGCTTAGTGGGGGATGCCCTTTTCTCTACCCTGCAACCTCTCTCCCACAGAAGAGACGTTGCGAGTCTATCCTTGTTTTATCATTATTCCCATGACAGGTGCTCGTCTGAACTCCAATCTCTGGTCCCCCCTCGCCAATCTGTCACGAAAAACACCCGTCTAGCGGAATCCACTGTGAAAATTTTCCCCCACTCTTTATCTGTGTTTAAATCAAAACGTGGATTCCATGAACAAAGCTTCTTTCTTAGAACTGCACGCCTGTAGAACTCTGTTCCGTCTGCCTGCTTCCCACCTGACTACAACTTGGATGTGTTCAAGTCTAACGTTAACAAATTCCTAATGAACCGCCCCCTTAAGTAAACACTTTATCAAATCTCCACACTAACGTACTGTACTTGTAATAACCCTTATCCCTTAGTGGCTTCCGGGCCTTGATAAGTGGTGACCTCATTGTAAAAAAAAAAAGCAATCTGACCGGCAAAAAGGTGTCTGGGCATTCTAATCGGCATTCCTCAGTAGGGACATCTCAGGCGATTAAAAATGGCCCTTTTCAGTAAGTGAGAAGGCAACTCCTGGGAGGGTGAACCTCCTAGAACTGCACAGAATTGTATTATTCCGCAAGGCCTCTTTGTCTCCATTTCGTCTTGTTCTCATTTCCACATTGATGCTTCGTCAAGTTTTCGCTGCATTCAATGGTTGTCCGTCGATCATCTCATCAGTTTAGCGAGACAAATAGAAAAATAGAACTTCTCGTGCAGAAAGGAAAATAAAGAGACGTTCACTGAGCGTTTCTAAGGTTTTATTCTTGCAGAGAATTTGTCGCACGTTGAGACTGCACACACACATATATATACACACACACATACACACAAAAACAGGGCGTCCTGAGGCTAAAGGCGCCGAGTGATGGAGTAAATCTGTCAAAACTGGCGTTGTCGGGAGTGAATCGGTCAAGTAGTTGACCGCACAGCTGTCAGGTTTGAAACACCTGCAAGAAAACAGATCGATATAAAGCAGACGATGCGGAAGAGAAGCGAGTCACTCAAAAAAAAAAAAAAAAAAAGCGATAGCACCCACAAGTCGCTGAATTCGCCACATCCTGCTCCTCCTCCTTCTACCGCTTGAAGCGCGTACACGAAGTAAGAACTAAAATAATAATTTTATATTTTTCTAACGAACGAATTTGTGCTGCGAGTTTGTTTTCTTGGCTGAAGAGAAACTACTATTTCTTCAACCCGGCTACATCACAAATTGACTTACACAGTAGAGAGAAAAAAGACACGAAGGTTCTCTTAGCTAAATAATTATTTTACTTGTATTTTTACGATCGATTCCAAAGGTTGTCACAACCGAGGGTAGTAGTGGGGGATAAGCTCTCTCTCCCTAAAAAAATGTCCTCATGGTGTGCGTCTCAAATAGCCTCTAACAACCAAGTAAAACTCCTGGCTTTCTTATGTGGTTTAGCTATTAAGACTATTTATATAGACATTTATGCAGACGACACCACAATATATGGCAACACTTCAAAGGCTAGCAATGACCAAGATCTTTCTGATTCTCTCTCTTCTGATCTTGAGAACATGGTGCAGTGGGGAAAAGGTTCTGGTTAATTTTAATGCATCGGAAATCAAGCTTCTCTCCTTTCATCAAAATCGCAGTAACTCCCATCACGCTCCATTATAAATGGGTGACTCGTCTTGGGAAAGCTCCATGCGTTGACAAGCTTCTGTGACAAGCCTCCACTCCTGTTCTAAAATGGAACACATGCATCAAACGTGTTGTCAAGATCGTTGGAAAGAGTTGCATTACTTTACCGCCCGGTAGATATCTCACTGCCGATGCAATCCTTTATCTGTATTAGAGCCAGTCATGTTCTAAAATATTGTCACATCTTGGTAGGAGCTGCTCGGCGCGCCCTATTCAATATTTTCAGAGTTCAAACCCGACTTAAAAACCTAGTAGGTGATGCCCTTTTCTCTTCCCTGCAACCTCTTTCCCACATAAGAGTCGTTGCGAGCCTGTCTCTGCTCTATCGTTATTTTTATGGTAAGTACTCGACTGAACTCCAATCTATCGTTCCTCTTTGCAAATCTTTTACAAAAAAACCTTGACTAACTACAATCAATATATGCGATTTCCTCCACTCTCTAATTGTGCCTAAATCTAAACGCTGATTTCATGAAGAAAGCTTCTTTCCCGGAACTGTTCGCATGTGAGACTGTTCCGCTGGCCTGCTTCCTGGTTGAATTTAGCATTGTAACCCTTCAAATCAAATGTAAACAAATTCTTGTTGAGTCGTTCCCATAAATAATCAAATTCGATCGAATTTGCACCATTAATGATTATTACACTACCACCTTACATTCATTAATCCTTATCCTCGAGTGGCCTTCGGGTCTTGAGAAGTGGTTACTCCCAAGTAAAAAAAAAAGGTGTATCGGTTCTGTCTTTCCCTTAGATCCTCTGCCGTCCTTCCATATCACCCTGCCCAGGCTATGTAGTTCCATTGCTACACAATCGTCTCCCGAGAGCAACGGTTGACGAAGAATTCTTAAAGTTTGTGGCATGAGAATAGTATTCTCCAGAAAACCATTTCGCATTGGACAATTATCAATTTTTTCTGCATTATTGGTCAACTACCTCGTAATCCTTCTGTCGGCTGATTTGAAAATATTTATTTTCTTTCGGCTCAACAAAACGTGACGCCATTATTTTACTTTCTCCTGATGTGACACTATATCTCAATGTCACAGTTGCTAACACTCTTCAGCCTGGCTGGGTGGTGATTTGGCCATAAGCGTAGAGATACAAAGAAATGCAATCCCAGAATTCCCTTTCCTTGATCGCTCTTTCTTTTCGTCCGGACAACATGGAGTGAACACGCATGTTTCTGTCTCCCCGTGAACAAGAGGGGGCGACCCCTCCCCCTCAGCACTAGTTAAGCATAGTTAGTTTAATAATTGTAGGATATATAAATTGTATTTGTTGTGTTGTAGAACAACAGTGAAAATAAGAACAATCAAGTCGAGGTTCGTTTAAGGAACAAGTGTATTAACAATAATGTACAAAGATAGGAAAGAGTGTATATCTGCTAGGCACTCGGCTAGCAGTTGAAGTGCAGTCGCGTCTCTCACCGGTGTTAGAATTACTAGCGCTATTTATAGTGCTAATCGGTGTAAATTGTTCAAGAAAGGCAGGTATAACACCCTCCTTTGAAAATATCCCGTCTGGGATTAATAAAGCTTTTGTTTTGGGTTCATCCTAATCAATTCTGTAAATTTCCGTTTTCTGCTTGATCTTCTGTTCTCCGGGGCTGTCTCTGGTATGGACACCTGAAAAGTACCAAACACTGTGTCCATGATGTCCTCCTCGGGCAAATATCTCTTCAGGGCTCGGAAGAGGATAATGGTGATCTTGTAATGCCCTGTTTAAGCCTGTCGCGCAGTCGGCGCAACCCCGAATCTCCTTACTCTTCTTTTTGATGAAAACCGTTGGTGCAGCCCACTCACTGTGATCAATTTTTCGAGTCTTTCTAGTTCCCCGTCTATCTGTTCTATAGCGGCGTATGGAACATTTCTTTTCTTTCTGAACACTGGCTGTTCATTTACTTTTACGTCAAATTTTGCTACCGCTTTTGTACACCTTCCCAAACCGCCTGAAAATACGTCTGGGAAATTCTTTTTAACTCCCACTTAAGTTTTTCTGCCTGCGCATTCGAATCCTCAATCTTTTGGCAAAATGAGCTTACAGGCAGATCCCATAATCTAAACTTGCTTTTTCGGCCCTGTTCTGGAAAAAATATTCGTCAATAATTCTCCTTCGAAGGTAATTTTTTCGCCACTGACGCTTCTCGCCGTTTTATGTGATTAAATCATAGTGGGTCTCCCAAGCCTCTTCCATGTCTGTACATTAATAATGGAAATGTCAGACCCACTATCAAGCTGTAGCCTTGATTTTTAAACATTTTGACTTGTACATATTTTCGGATATTTTGTTCCTCAGGTTAAATTTTCGTAAGTTTAATGGATGTCTTTCTACCAGATTTTTTTTTCTACAATGCGATGCTTTATGCCCTTTCTGGTGGCAGTTGTCACATTGTTTGAATTTGTAGGGACACTCATTGTACCAATGTTTATTTCCACACCTCCAACATGGTCCAGGTGGATCTTTTCACTGTTTCTTTCTGATTATTTTTTGAAGTCGAATTTTTTTTTATGGATCTTTTCTTTTTTACATGGGGGTCACCACTTATTAAGGCCCAGGAGCCACTCGGGGATAAGGATTATTGTGTGTACAATAATCAATGGGATAGTATCGTAGTAATAGTTAGTATTGGGGATTTGATAATGTGTCATTACTTAAGGGGTCGATTCATCAGGAATTTGTTTGTTGGACTTGAAGACATCCAAGTTGAATTCGGGGAGGAAACAGGCAAGCGGCAGAGAGTTCCACAACCGTGCAGTTCTAAGAAAGAAGCTTTGTTCATGGAATCTATGTTTTGATTTAGGCACGGATAAAGAGTGGGGAAAATTATTGACAGTGATTTCAGCTAATCGGGTGTTTTTCGTGAAAGATTGGCGATGGGGGACCAGAGAATGGAGCTCAGACGAGCACTTACCATGGAAATAACGATAAAACAGACAGGCTCTGGACCATTGATAATGGTTGGGATAGAACGCACGATCCTATTCAGGATCCTATTTGCTATTTGCCAGAACTGGTGGGAACCAAGCCGCAGCTCAGCTACTTTGGATTTAACGGATTAGGCATATAGCTTTCTTGCATATTACTCTTTTACAGTGGTTGCTGGCGGTCCTGAAAGCAGCTTTAGTCTCAGTGCATCTATAACGTTGGTAGCTATGGAAAAAGTGATTTCTGTGTGCAATGGCAGCAGCACATTCTTTTTAATATGCGACACTCCGCTTTCCTCTATGTCACGACTGTCTTGTTTCAACGCAATAAACTGTTCAGTCTTCCGCTAAGACTTGTAGTTTTAAATTCGGTTCGTTTTCGAGTTTAATTAAAACACGACGCCTAATTTCAGCGTCTTAATTAAAGACCAGCTCTTGCACAAATATTAAACATTTAAAATTATCTGCTGATAATTCCTCCAGTTTAAAATCGTCGTAATGCTTGTTCACTATACTTGCATAAGTAGTGTAGTCGCGTTCCTCTCTTCTAGTAACATTCATACATTTATATCGCCTATGGAAAAGAGACGTTTATGCAGAAAACAGTTCTGTAAGTGGCGTAACTGTTTCTTGGAAGCTCAACTCACTGGTCTTTTTGGGAGAAAAAAATTCAAACTTTGTATGCTCAGCTGTTTCCAATTTCCTTAGCAAAAGCCTAACATTTTTCGCGTCTGACCAGGTACTACAATCTGATATAAAAATATCCTCACATCGTCTATAGTACTGGACGAAAGTGACATCGTCTTCTAGATTATAATTGAAATTTTCAATAGCGGCCCACACAGCTGTTTGAGAAAATGCGTTATGATTATCGTCCGCTTTAGTTAACTGTGTCGCCTCCAGAATTTTTCTTTGTTCCTCCTGTGTTTTCATCAATATTTCCTCGAAGCGTTTTTGTTGTTGAAGCATTTTTTCTTCAAATGTTTGTTTAAAATCTTTCTTCTCTTTTTACTTGTTGAATTTGCTGCTTTTACAACGCGAGATTTTGCTCTGCCTGGAATTAGAACAATTCCAACAGTGAATCTTTGAATTTCGTATCCATCATACGAATTCAGTTTACAATTTACGCTTGCATTAAATAAATATTTCTTAGGAAAAAAAAATCAACCAAGTTTTCTTTCCCAATTCTTTTATTTGAAGAACAACAGTTTAGCAGTCCTTTTGTAACTTAATTTGTTGAACGCTATATTTCTAGTCTTACTAGAAACAATCCCGCGAAATAACATTTGTTTAATATTTTTTATTTGCACGCGTTTTTACATAGCAAAAATAAAATCCGTCGCTTTAAATATCCGACGAATTCGAATGGGAAACTTTTAGGGGTTTTTTTTTTGGGGGGGGGGGTTAACCTCTTTGCCTTTTGCAAAAAATGACTTGATTCTTTACGTGTTTGCTAAGCACGAATGACGTACGCGAATAATTATTTGTCACGGTCTGTCTCTTTTTCTCTTGACAAAATCAAGCGTGTTCTTTTTTTTCAAATCCCAGTTGTTATTGAAATAACGATTAGCTTACACGGTATTTGCTAGTTGGTTTTGGACATTATACTTTGCAGAATAAAATTCTTACCGTAGGAAAAATAGCTTCTGGTGAAGACAAAATTAACCCTTTTTCTCTTTCTAAAACACTTGGTAAGTGTGTTCAATTATTAAATAATTGACAACATTCGCGTTTTTCGCTGTAGATTTTGGTAGCAAGTTTTTTGGTACTATTATACAAACACCGTGACAGCGTTAGGGTTAGGGTTAGGGTTAGGGTTAGGGTTTAGGGTTAGGGTTAGGGTTAGGGTTTAGGGTTAGGGTTAGGGTTAGGGTTAGGGTTAATTCGCTGTCACGGTGTTTGTATAAATTTACCAGTTTTTTCCCCGTCGCCAAATTACTATTGCAGTAATTAATTCGTTGTTAATCCTTGCGTATCCAAATGTCTATTGAAATGACGAAGGTGTTCCGCCGTAAAGATTTTACGAATTTTTATTTCAATCACTTTTGCTGATTCTCTGCAGTGATGGTCGTTTCGATTCCTTGTCGCCAATCTATTGTGACGTGGAACAACAGTGAAAATAAGAACAATAAAGTCGAGGTTCGGTTAAGGAACAAGTGTATTAACAATAATGTACAAAGATAGGAAAGCGTGTATATCTGCTGGGCACTCGGCTAGCAGTTGAAGTGCAGTCGCATCTCTCTCACCGGTGTTGGAATTACTAGCGCTATTTATAGTGCTAATCGGTGTAAATTCCTCTGTTCAAGGAAGGCCGGTATAACAGTATTGTGATATATATTTTTGTAAAATAAATAGTTAAGATTATATAATATATATATTGCAATTGTGTCGCGTGTCGTATTTTTTTTTCTGTGTCTGCCATAAGTGTCTCCATTAATGTCTTAAGTCGAAAGGTGGCCCTGAGGACGAAGAAAGAAGATTGCAACCAGAATGCCACCAGGGTGAAGAGGTCATCTTGAGAGAAAGAGCCACACACTCACATCCAACGTTTCAGGTATGATTTTCTTCTCGATACACCGACATCTTGACCCGATTTTGTTGATGTTTCCAACATGTGCTTATCCGTGGATATCATTTATTACCCCCGGGTGGCTGGCTGCGTTCCCAGAACGTTTCTCAACCAAATAACCCTCCCCGGGGAAGCGATGGTACCATCCTGATGTGACTACCCCGTTTAATCTCTTATATTGCATAATGGTCGTTCCAATAAGTAATGCCTCCTATTTTTATTCCGCCCGAATGGCTCAGAGGAGTTTTGCAAATTACATTGCTATGATGATTGAACTTATGCATTCATGACTTGAAAGCTTCATCTCTCCGTTGCAGATATTGACGGCGTGAGACTCTAAGAAAGTAACCACTGTCATGGACGTGTGTCAGGTGCAGAGATGCGTCATTAAATTCCTGGCAACAGTACATTGAGAATGGTGGTGACTATGTGGAAAAAATAAATTATGGGGTACAAAAGGTCGCTCGTTTTAATGGTAGCACTTCCGTTTTCGTATCTCTTCAACTTTTACAGTTAAAAACATAGGATGCTTTACTTTTGGAACGACCCTCGTACTAACCTTACATCTCTGGAAACGCAAGTTTCGTATCATCATAACATGCACTTAATGTGACCCTTGTCAAAATCCACACTAGATTATTTACTCGCCATTGAAATAGAGCCGTTTCATTATTTAATATCTCTATCTCTCTATCTCACTTCTCTCTCTCTCTCCCTCTCTCTCTCTCTCTCTCTCTTTCTCTCATGCTATTTTTTTACAAGAGAGTAACCACTTATCAAGGCCCGAAGACCACTTGAGGATAAGAGGTAATGAGTGTAAGGTGGTCAATAATACAACAGCATATTGGTCGTTGTTGATGGAAATTGGATAAAATTCGCTTAAGTGGATGACAATAAGACCTTGTTTATATTGAACATGCAGACGACCATGTTGTAAGTAGCTGGAAAGTAGGCATGCGATACAAAGTTCCACAAGCAGGCAGTTTTAGGAAAGAAGCTTTGGTCACGAAGTTTTCCTTTAAATTTAAGCACAGGTAGAGTAGGGGAAATTGTTGATAGTGGTTGTAGAAAGACGAGTGTTTGTTGTGAAAGATTTTCATAGGGACTATAGATTGAAGCTCAGATGAGCACTTGCTGTGAGAATAACGATAGAGCATAGATCGATTCTCTTGTTCACATTTTGTTTTTGTTTTTTATTGTTTTTAACTTCAGTGATTGTTTTGATCCCGTAGACAAACGTTTTGTTTCTTTATGGTCTTATTTCAAAGATTGATAAATTTCTATCAAAATTAGCAAAACGTTTATATATGTTAGCGTGACCTTTACTCGGTGGATTTTTAAAACTTTAAATATTTAGGTGTCAATTCGCGGCCATTTTTTTTTAGTTTTCATCTAACGCTCAGCACTACATGTTTTTTCGAAACGAATAAAGGCTTTAAAGTGCTTGAATCATTAAAAACGGATTCAGCTAAGTAGAAGAGTAACTTATCTTGACTTTGATAACATTTATTAGTTATATATTTGATATTTTGACCACTTTTTTCGAATCTATGTAGATGGTAAAACATGCCCGAACAACTTTTTCGCCCTTTAGTCACGCACGTGTTGCGTTGCTTAACAAAAATCGAATGTTTTTTTTACAAAGTCCTGATTTTTTTGTTTCTTCTTACAATTAGTTTCAGCTGTTACACGTTCTTCTCCTATTTTTCTTCTTCTTCTTTTCCTTCTTCTTTTTATTATTTTATTATTATTATTATTATTATTATTATTGATTTTTTTGTTGTTTTTGTTAGTCACTAGGAGGTCTCATAGAGGTTTTCATCAGTGATTGCTCAATGGTGTTTCCTGGATTTTGAGTGACAGCAAATCTTCCAAGATTTCCAGTACTTTCGATAACAATCGTCAAGTCATTTACGTTATCGCAACAATCGCTTGCAATTTATTTGTAGCGCAGCGCTGGGATTTCTGTGCTTCATGCATTCTCCGCATCCTTTCAGTGGAAGTCTGGTCAGTGCTCTGCTTCCACGGTTTTTACATCTTGCTTGACTCCTTTTCACGAATATTTTGTGTTTGTGTTGGGAGGGGTAGTTAAATGAAAATGTTTGTAGTTTTAGTTGTGTTTGGCATTCTTTCTATATTCTACTTTTATTTCTATTGCATCTTCCACGTGCTTGGTTAGCGTTTGTAATTTATGTGGGTTGGTTTCCGTATTAAAGGATTTTCCAACGGACAGAAATGATGAAAACGGCTGGAATTTCATTATTGTCACCCATTGTATAGTTTCAACTTCCCTTTGATTCCAATTTCTCCTAGTCTTTTTTTTTTCAGTTTTTGGAGGACTGTTCCTAATGCTCCTACGATTATTGGCATTCTATTGACTTTCTTTATGCTCCACCTCCCTTTAAGTTCTTTAGCAAGGTCCATATATTTGCTTCGTTTTTCTGACCCAGTGATTGTCACCCTGTTATCTGCTAGGACGCCAAAATCTGTGATTTGAAAGTCTTTCCCCTTTTTATTTAGTAGGACATCTGGTATTCTTGCTTGAATGTGTTTATCTCCATGTCTCGGTGGATTTTGTGATTTTCGTTTTGCCACTAGTGATTCTGGCTTGTGTTTGTACCATTTGTTTGCGTGTTTAAAATGCAGTCGTGTGCTGCATTCCTTATACTTGCACAGCCGTATCTGTTTTTGTATTCGTTCACTTGTTATGTAATTTACTGTTTTGTCACTTTGTCCACAGATTCTATATTTACTGGTTTCTTTCGTTTGATCTATCTTAGCTTCTTTTATCATACTCAGGAATCGTTCATGTAGCTGTTCCTCTCCCCACATGTCTTTCTTTGTATCTCGTTTCGCAGCTCCCTGTGTTTTTTTTTATTGTTGTCTCTTGTTGTAGTAATTAGGTTTTGACCGTTTCGGGGTTATGAATTTTTCCAGTTTTTTTATATGTGTCGTCCACCGAGTCTTCTTTCCTCCTTTCTGTTTTAGGTAAAGTCTGGCGGCATCACCTTTCGGATGTAGTAGATTATTTATGATCATTAGTTTCCTAGTATTCTAGTCAGATACGGCAAAAGTAATACAAACCGTGACTTATAATAGCGATGGCGCCTCTGTTTCTCCTCTCGGGTGATGGAATCAAGAAAGGGAAAAGAAAAAAAAAACTTTCGTCTATAGATGGTTTATTAATATGCATATGGCATTAATTTGCATATGGGAACAATGGCTGTTGTGATGAAGAATGAAGGGGAAAGCATTTCTTTTTTGGACAGCTGAGAGAGAGAGAAAGAGAGAGAGAGAGAGAGAGAACGGTCGGTGAAGATTACAGTTGAAGTCGGGAGTTGGCAAGAAGGAGTTTGGACGAATATTTATTATTATTATTAATAATAATAGTTTTAAATCTATGTTTCAATGCCCCAATTCTTTTGTCCTTAATATCTTACTAGTGATACTACGAAGATATTTATTCTTTTTGCGAGATTCCTTCAATATAATACTTTTTCTTCTGATAGATTTTTTCCAACATTACTATTATTGGCTCACATGGAGCTTTCACACAAGTCAGCAAACGATCTGATTGGAAACCTGTGGTATTCTCTGGAAGCTGAGTGACAACAAGTCTCCCCAGACGTTCAGACGTCCAGACCTCTCCGCCTCCTTCGATAGACTTTGCAAATGAATTTGCATCATCGCAACAGCCGCTTACCATTGATTTCTCGCTGGTAGTGGCCATTGGTTTATGCTGGAATTTGAGTGGCACTCAACCTCCCCAAGGTCCCAGTTCTCTTTGCGCTTGTCCAGCCGAGGTCTGGTTGGCGCTCGCTCCTCGGTCTTTCAGTCCTTCTTGACCCTTCTCGGCCCTTTGGTATCTTTTTTTAGGGGGGGGGGGATTATTATCATTATTATTATTATTATTATTATTATTTATATTATTATTTATATCATTACAAATAGGCGGGGTGCTGGCTTTGCCTCGGCGTAAAATACACTTATATATGATATTTTAATTTGTCCAGATTTTGTACATATCATTATAGAGTCGTTATTTAAAAAAAAAAAAAGGTATTTGAATGCCATCAGCTAGAATCGAAACCAAAAGCAAAACTGGAGCATTGAAAGCTGGTGACGTTACTACTGCACTAACGTGACGCGCGGATTAACTGTTTAAAAAATTTTAAATTAAAAATGAACTAAGATGAATGTACAAAATGGATCACGACATTTTTCAAATTTGAGTCCTTTTTTTACCCCTTAAAACTATTTTAATCGGCTAAAGACCCATTAAAAACTATTTTAATCGGCTAAAGACCCATTAAAAACTATTTTAATCGGCTAAAGACCCATAAAAGAGTAGTCCGTAAAGAAGGCAATCATTTGAGGACCCCTAGCGCCGTTTTGCGACTTTTAGTTTCGGAGGAGATAGAGTTTGAAAATATAACGACAGATTAACAGACATACAGCATTTTTATATATTAGATTAATAATAATACTACTATTAGTAGCTTCTAAAAATAGGTCATTTAGTTTTTAAAATGCTTATAATGTTTCTATGTTATTATGTTATATTGATTGATTTAAATTTTTATCCCGTTTGAATAAAATCTTTAGACTTGCTTGAGATTCGAATTCCTGTATTGTCAAAGAAATATGATCTTAATAATGTGTGCTCATCCTAATCTTTTTTAGGGGGGGGGAATAAATAATATGTTTTTATTTTCGTACGAGCAGACTCCATAACTTTTAATAGTATATAGATGATGTTGATGATAATGATGGTATTTATCAGTAGAAGTAGTAGTAATAGCTGTATAGTAGTAGCAGTAGTATGATTCCCCTAGTACGAATACACTAGCCACTACCAGTCCTTTTTCATTAGTAATAGTAGTAGTAGCAGCAGTATCAGTAGTAGTACACGAAACCTTCTCTACCACCAATAGCAATGGCCAAGAACACATTAGCTGATAGTACTTCCTTCAAAATCCTCGGCCTAACGTTTACAGGAAACATGACCTGGAATATATACATTGAGAGCATTGCCAAGGCTGCTGTAAAGAAGGTGGGCTCTCTCTACCGTGCTAGAAAACTACTTACGCCTCAAAGTATCCTGTACCTCAATAAGGCCACCATTCGCCCGTGTATGGAGTACTGTTGTCACATTTGGGCTGGTGCATCTGCTGCTTGTCTCTGACTCCTGGACAGGGTTCAGTAGAGAGTCGCCAACCTGATAGGTCCTGAACTGTCATCTAGGCTTCAGCTTCTGTCCCATCAACGACATGTTGCATCCCTCTGCCTGTTTTACAAGTACGTTAATGGTGAATGCTCTGACGAACTACAACCACTTGTACTTCCTCGACGTGACTACCCCCCCCCGACAAACCCGACAAGCAACTAAGTCTCACCCCTTTACAGTGGTGATCCCTACGTGTAAGAAAGCCTTTTACTCCAATAGTTTCTTCCCCAGAACTGCAAGACTTTGTAACTCTCTTGCGGGGTTCTGCTTTCCCAACTGTACTGACATGCAGACGTTCAAGTGTAATGTGAACAGACATCTTGCTACTCACCTCCCCTCATAATGCCCCTGCAACTTGTGTCCCCGATAGTAGCCCCCTACTTCAAAGTTGCACTGTGCCTTGTTTGGGGTGAAAATTGATTAAAAGTAGTAGTATGATTCCCCTAGTACGAATACACTAGCCAGTCAGATTTCAGTAGTAGTAGTAGTAGTAGTAGTAGTAGTAGTAGTAGTGGTAATAGTTCCAGTGACTTATTTTCTGCTGATAAATAACTAATGGTTTTTCTCTACAACCCGAATGACACCAAATACCAAGTATTATTGTAACACGCTTCGAGTTTTTATGCTAACCGTTACCAGTGATTTATCGCTGAAAACGACCGGTGGATTGCATTGAAATCTGCTTGACTGTAACTCTCTTCAATATTCCAGTACTCTGCGTTCTATTTCAGTCATGGTTTATGACGGATAAAAAAAATTAGGTCCATTTTATGAAAACTCGCTTCTATAAAAATAAATCCGACCCGATTAAAGTATTTTCTGGGGGAAAATAAATTGAATTACATTATTTTGCCCCTATTGAAATGAACGGCTCTCGCCTTGAGGACACTCCATGTTTAAACAAGCTTCTTGTTCTGACCTTCACTCCTGATCTGAAATGGGGCACATACATTAAACCGGTTGCCAAGGTCTCTGGGATAATGGTTAGTAGATATCTTATTGCTGATGCAATTCTTTACCAGTATAAGAGCCAAATACGTCCAAGGATAGAGTACTGTTGCCACATCTGGGCAGGAACTGCTCCAAGTACCCTATCCTGCCCAGACAGGTTTCAAAAGAGACTTCGTAATCTAGTAGGTGGTGCCCTTTTCTCTTCTCTGCAACCTCTTTCCCACGATGTTGTGAGCCTGTCCTTGCTCTATCGTTATTTTCATCGAAAGTGTTTGACTGAGCTCCAGTCTGTAGTCCTCCCTCGCCAATCTTTTACGAAAAACACTCGTCTAGCCAAAATCACTATCAATAAATTCACCCACTTTCTACCCGTAGCTAAACCTAAGCATGGATTCCATGAACAAAGCTTCTTCCCTAGAACTGTCCGCCTGTGGAACTCTGTTTTGCTAATCTGCTTTCCAGCTGACTATAATATCGTTGTCTTCAAGTCCAACGTAAATAAGTTCTTATTCAACCATCTTCGTAAATAATCTAATTATACCAAATTTTCACAACAAACGATTATAACGCAACTGTCCCAATAACTACAATACACACATTAACCCTCATTCTCGAGTGGCCTCCGGGCCTTTATATGTCGTAACTCTTTTGTTAAAACATATATGCTACAACGATCCACCAAAAAAAATACTAACCAGAATAAAATATTGATTTTGTAGGTTAGAAGCTATCCATGAGAAAAATCGAGAAATAGACTAACTTTATTTTATATATTAGAGGTGTGAGGCTTTTCGTGGAAAACCAGAACAGATTTTTGTGAATTTTTAACAATAGGTCTTGGACATTAAACATTATTATTTCGTAGCCTGTTTAGGATGCCCTTTTCTCTTCCCTGCAACATCTTTCCTACAGAATAGAAGTTGCTAGCCTATTTTCGATCTATCATTATTTTCATGGCAAGTGCTCGTCTGAGCTCCAATCTATGGTCCTCCCTTGCCAAACTTTCACGAAAAACACTCGTCTAGTTGAAATCAATGTCAATAATTTCCCCCACTCTTTGTCTGTAACTAAACCTAAACCTGGATTCTATGAACAAAGCTTCTGTTTTACAACTGTCCGCCTGTGGAACTTTGTTCCGTTTGCCTGCTCTCCAGCTTACTACAACGTAGACAAGTTCTTGATCAGTCGTCCTCTTACGTAATCGAATGTATCAAATTTCCATTACAAACGATTACTTGTCCCAATGACTACCGTACACTCATTAACTCTTTTCTTTGAGTGACACTTTTGAAAAAAAGAGAAAAATTAGATAACAAAAACTTGCGTTGTATTTGTTTATTATTATTATTATTATTATTATTATTATTAATAATAATAATATTTTTTTTTTTTTACTTTTTTTTAAGCTTCCATACTTGAGAATGTTTACCGTTTGCATATAAGTTGGGTAAAATCGTAAGATCAAAAAAAAAAAAAAAAGAAAAATTAGATACTGTATAGGAAAAAAATTCCGTTGTATTTGTTTATTTTTTTATTTTTTATTTCTCTTTAAAGCTTCTATACATTAAAATGCTTACCGTTTGCATATCATATAAAGTTTGGTAAAATCGTAAGACCAACAACAAGAAATAGATACTACATCACAAAAGGTTGCGTTGTATTTGTTTTTTGTTTATATTATTATTATTATTATTATTATTATTATTATTATTATTATTATTATTACTATTGTTATTGTTATTATTATTATTATTACTATTGTTATTATTATTTATAATTATTATTATTGCTGTTGTTATTATTATTATTGCTGTTGTTGTTATTATTGTTGTTGTTATTATTGTTGTTATTATTATTATTATTACTATTGTTATTATTATTGCAATTAATATTACTAATGTTGTTATTATTGTTGTTGTTATTATTATTATTACTATTGTTGTTATTATTATTATTATTACTATTATTATTGCTGTTGTTGTTATTATTATTATTATTATTATTATTGCTGTTGTTGTTATTATTATTATTATTATTATTATTACTATTGTTATTATTATTGCTATTATTATTACTATTATTGTTATTATTGTTGTTGTTGTTATTATTATTATTGTTTTATTACTAATGTTATTATTATTATTATTACTATCGTTATTATTATTGCTATTATTATTACTATTATTGTTATTATTGTTGTTGTTGTTATTAATATTATTACTATTGTTATTGTTGTTGTTATTATTATTTCTATTACTATTATTATTATTATTACTACTATTATTATTATTACTATTATTATTATTACTATTATTATTATTACTATTATTATTGTTGTTTTTATTATTATTATTATTACTATTGTTATTATTATCATTGTTATTATTGTTGTTGCTGTTATTGTTGTTGTTGTTGTTGTTGTTATCATTATTATTATTATTATTATGATCATTATTATTATTATTTCTTCTCTTTAAAGCTTCCATATTTTAGAATACTTACCATTTGCATATAAAGTTGTGTAAAATTATAAGAATCAAAAAAAAAAGAGAAAAGGCCTCCAGTTAAAAATCTCACATTTTATTATCTCTATTATTAAGGTGCGATCACTCTCGCGTCACTTTATTTTTCATTAACGAGGAAAGTCATGTGTTTCAAAGTCGCTGACGCTGCGGGGTGTTTTTTTTTTTTTTTTCTGCGGTAGATGGAGGGAAGTTGAAACCCAGCCACTCCCTTCCTTATGAACTCTCCAAGCGGTTCAATAGCTGATATGCGAAACTAGTAAGATTTGTATTACAACTCTCGTGACAGGCTTCGAGGGTGGTTTTGGGGGTGGAGTAGGGATGGGTGAAGAGAAGGTTAAATAAAAATGGAAAGGGATGATAAGGTGGTAATTGGGGTACGTCGGTCGAACGCGATTATTTAACTACCTTTACCCCCCTCCGCTTTATTTCGAAACGGGTGGGGTTTGTGGTAATCACGGTTTTAAATATTTTAACGGGAACACCGTAAAAACATAAAAGAATACACGCCTAGGTGCTCTTATGTGTGTCTCTTGCACCACACTCCACCCCCCGCTACTTAGGTGTCCCTAATTATTTGTCTCCCCACGAGAGCAGTGTTAGATTCAGGGTCCGTTTTTAATGTGGGAAAAATCCAGATATCTCCTTCGCTGACTGAGAACAGGAAAAGTGTACTATTAGAAAAGATACTACACTTTATGTCGTTTAATGACAATAAGGTGAAGGTGCTTAAGTGTTTAACCTCATGTTAGTCACCACTTATCAAGGCCTAGATGCCAGTCGAGGATAAGGGTTGATGGGTATACATTAGTCATTGTGATTATAGCGTAATAGATATAAGTAGTGGGAATTTTGTAAATTGGATTACTTAGTGGGGAAGGTTCATCAATAACTTGTTTACGTTAGACTTGAAGACAACCATATTGTATGCAGCCGGAAAGCAGGCAAACGGAAGAGAATTCCACAGGCGTGCACTTCTAAGAAAGAAGCTTTGGTTCATGGAATCTACGTTTAGGTTTAGGCACAGATAAAGAGTGTGGGAAATTATTGATAATGGTTTTAGCTAGACGAGTGTTTTTCGTGAAAGTTTGGTGAGGAGGAACATAGATTGAAGCTCAGATGAGCATATGCTATGAAAATAACGATAAAGCAGAGACAGGCTCGCAACGTCTCTTCTATGGGAAAGAGGTTGCAGGGAAAAGAAAAGGCCATCCTCCACTAAGCTACGAGGTTCTGGATATGACCTTAAACTATATCCAGTGGTGAGGCCCCAGCTTGCGGACTTTGGGGAGTGTGGAGCCACCCTTTAATTGCCATTGCTCCCAGGTCCGCTCTGACCCGGAGTGGTAGTACCTGTTAAGGTCCCAACTATGGGTTAAATAGAAACCGACTTGAAAACAATAAATATATTCTATTAAAAAAATTTTTTCCAAAATCTTTGGATTCGGCATTAAATAACCTGAAAAGGGTTGATATGCCGTAAAACAAAAACAACCAACCAACCAACCCACTAAGCTACGAAGTCTATTTTGAAGTGTGGCGAGGGGGGGGCATGCTCATAATTCCTAGTTGACAACTTATTTCTTTTCCTCCCTCCCAGTACTCTCCTGACTCGGTCAGGATATAGCACACGTGGTACGACGCAGTTGTATCTCAGTTTTCCTTGGAAGTAACGTCACTATGTTCTTCTGGGTGTCCAGTCACCCTAGCTGACTAACGTAGGTATGATTTTATGATTTATATATTTTTGTATTTTTCTAGTGGGAATGAAAATTTGCAGATATAAGCGCATATTATGTGTCATTGGGTTACTCTGTAATATTTAATATGGAATTAATATGTTCTCGTATTTTGTTTATCATAAATTTTGATGGGATTATTATTTTATTTACAATTTATTACTTTTTAAGTCTTGTAACTATAAGATTAGCTAATGTAATATCTTAATTTTTTCTTTAGTTTTATAATTTATTTTATTGTATTATTTTATATTAATATCAACAAGATACAAGTGATTCAAACGATTCAATAGGGACTGCAGTAAACACTATAAATATTTTTGAATAAACACCATATGAGACTAACAAAGCTAGGAACACCTAGATGACTAACGCAGAGTTAATTATACAGGCTGACAACCTGGGTGTGCCAGTTTCAAATCCAGTTCGTTCCAAAGAAACACTTTAACTGAGGATATTGGCAACCTTCACATGGTCCTTTCTATGTGTATTTCTAGAAAGAACTCGGTTTTTATTAAGAATTCGACTTAATTGGAGAAAAAATATAGTTAAATCCTTATGATGTCACGAGACGAAAATATTATATTTTAAAAATCACGTAAATTGCTCACATATTTTTAACTAAGAAAATCCAAATTTATGACAAGCGGAACAAAAGCTGAGAGCCGCCATGTTGTTTTAGAAAATATTAAAATTCAAGAGCGAGAACTCAATTCGACTACCTAGATTTTCTTTGTATTCAAAATAATTAACACTTTGTTATCGCTAAAAATCGTAGATTTTAATGTTGTTTGTTAAAAAAAAACACTTAACCAATTATTTATATGATTTTTGGAATATAATATCTTCGTTTCGTGACGAGTAGGTATATCATAAAGATTTTCGGTGTTTCTCCGTTATTAGAGCGAAATTCAAAAAGTGAAATATTTAATTTCAAGTAAAACCAATGGTATTTACTTAATTCTCATGTCACAGTAATGAACATATCAAAACATTGCGAAAAACGATTAGGTAGAAAATTAACTATTCATAAAAATAGTCTTCAAAGACAGTTTGTGAAAATTAAGTTTCGCTAAATACAAAAACCGGCGAGTTCTATTGACAACAAGAGAGATAACTCTTTTCTAAAACCTTAGGCCAACTTAACAAAACTCAATTTTCTTTAATTGTCTTTGAAAACTGTTTTCGTTAGTAATTAATTTTCTACCTTATCGTTTTTCGTAATTTTTGGATATGTTCATTAGTGCCAAGTAGACAAGTAGATACCATAGATTTTACTTGAAATTCAATATTTCGGTTTTCGAATTTCGCTCTCATAACGAAGAAGTACCAGATTTTTCTGTATTTTCTTTTCTTTTATTTATTTTTTTTTTTTTTTCATTAAGTCGAATTCTGAATAAGAATCAAGAATTCTAACTAGAAAAATATCGGGAAAACCAATGCCAACAACAGTATCATCTGATTCATAAGAAAATGAATGAGTGACAAGTATTCTTAATAGCAATCAAGATCAGCGTTACTAATCTACGAACTTCGCGATCGGAAATTTATTTTTGGCGCTTTTCTTAAATTGCCGTGAAATTTATATAAGTTTGTTTTTGTTGTTGTTTTTTGTTATTTTTACAAGAAAGTCACGACTTATCAAGGCCCGGAGGCCACTCGCGGATAAGGGTTATTGCGTGTACAGTAATCAATGGGACAATATCGTAGTAATCACTAGTAATAGAGATCTGATCAAGTGTCTTACTTAAGGGGGCGGTTTATCAGGAATTTGTTTATGTTGGACTTGAAAACATACAAGTTGTAGTCAAGTGGGAAACATGCAAACGGAGGAGAGTTCCACAGGTGTGCACTTCTAAGAAAGAAGCTTTGTTCATGGAATCTACGTTTTGATTTAGACACAAATAAAGAGCGGGGAAAATTATTGACAGTGGTTTCAGCTAGACGGGTGTTTTTCGTGAAAGATTGGCGAGGAGGGACCAGAGATTGGAGCTCAGACGAGCACTTGCCATAGAAATAACGATAAAAAAAAGACCGGCTCGCAACGTCTCTTCTATGGAAGAGAGGTTGCAGGGAAGAGAAAAGGGCATTCCCCCACTAGGCTACGAAGTCTATTTTGTACTCTGTCAAGGCAGGATAGGCTGTTTTTAGCAGCTCCTGCCCAGATGTGGCAGCAGTACTCCATCCTTGGACGTACTTGGCTTTTATAAAGATAGAGAATTGCATCAGCAGTGAGATATCTACTGGAGCAGTAGAAAGATCCCACCATTTTTCCAGCGACCTTGGCAACAGATTTGATATACATGTTCCATTTCGGATCAGAATTAAAAGGTCAATTCCAGAAGATTGCCAAAACATGGAGCCTCCCCAAGACGAGAGCCATCCATTTCAATTGATGCCAGATGGGTTTGGGTTTGTATTACTATACACAGATTCGAAAAAGTTGTCAAAAAACAAATATATAACAAATAAATGTTACCAAAGGCAAGATAAGTGACTTTTCTACTTAACTGGATATGTTTTTAGTGTTTTTATTTAATGTAACATGTTTATTCAGCTCGAAAAATATACAGTGTTTACCGATGTATTGGAAAATTAAAAATGGCGCCCGAATCTCTCTTTGACACGATAAGTTTGGGAAAAGGAATTAAAAAAAAACTAGATAAAATACAATTAGAAACTCGCTCAATATATGGTACTGTGACATAGGCTGACATATATTTGATGGGTTTTTAACAGTATGTTGTCTAGTTTTTCATTTTTATCTCCTTTTCCCAAACTTACCGTCAAAGAGAGAGTCGGGCGCTATTTTTAATTTTCCAATACATCGGTAAACACTGTATGTTTTTTCGAACTGAATGAATATGTTCCATTAAATAAAAGCACTTAAAAATATCCAGTTAGGTAGGAAAGTAACTTATCTTGCCTTTGATAACATTTATTTGTTATATATTTGTTTTTTGACAACTTTTTCGAATGTATGTGTACAGTAATACAAACCTGTCCGTTTTAATGGTAGCTAGTTGCTTCTACCCTAATAAACAGAATCAAATATTGATGGGGCGGGGGGGCTATTGATGGCCAAAATCAAGAAAGTGACCTTTAAACATGTAGAATTGCATGTATTTATATTAATAGTAAACGAAAACATAGAAAAACAAAACCTCTTTTTAAAACAGCCAGATACGTCCTTGCCTCCCCACGAGGGCAGAATTAGACACAAGATCAGTTTTTAATGTGGGAAAATCCAGCTCCCAAAAAGGGGCACTCTGGATAGGAACAAAAATAAATTATATCTCAGTCATGAAGGATTTCGCCTCCAATAACCGAAAACAAAAAAAAAATGACGTGCAGCATCAGAACAGATACTACACTGTGATCTTGGCCTGGGTGGAGCTGCTCGGAGCAGCCTATCCTGCCTTGACAAAGTTCAAAACCGGTTTCGAAATCTAGTAGGTGATGTCCTTTTTACTTCCCTGAAACCTCTTTCGCGCAGAAGAGATGTTTCTGCTCTATCGTTATTTTCATGGCAAGTGTTCACTTGAGCTTCAATCTATAGCCCTCTTCCGTTGCATAACTTTCATAAAAAAACATCCATCTAGCTCTTTTCTTTTTTTATTACTTGAAGGTCATCACTTATCAGGACCAGAAGGCCACTCGAGGATAAGGATTAATGAATGTAAGGTGGTAGTTTAGTAATCGTTAATGATGTAAATTGGGTAGAATTTGCCATGTTGTATTCAACCGACAAGCAGGTCAGCGGAGCAATGTTCCTCAGGCCGGCAGTTCTATGAAAGAAGCTTCATGGAATCTGCGTTTTGGAACGTCCCTCATATTATTACAAGTGTCTTTTTCTGTTTGATCTAAGAGACTTGAAAATATTATCATTTATGCAGATAAGAATTTCAGTATCCACGAAAAGTGGAGATTTCTAGGGAATATTAAATTCACGGCGCGTTGTTGCGTGGGGGGAAAGAGGTGTCTGCTTATATTGAGTCAGTGCTTATTTTTACGACACACCATCCCTTTTGAGGGGTTCATAAGAACGAAACAGAACGTACTTTTATATCTTGTCTCCGCATCCCATAACATTTCTCTGGACAGTTGGAACTTTATTTGTTTCACGGTCACAGTCGCCCCCCCACTGTTCTCTGCCTATCCTTAGGGGGAGGGTGGGAATTTCTCTATCGATTCATCTGCCATACATCACTACCTCCCGTCGCTTCCACGAGAAGTCTTCATCTTCTGACTCTCGGACTCGAACTTAAGACCAACTGACTAAACAAAATGTCCCATGTGCGTTGCTATATATATTTTAGGGGTAGAGGAGAGATATGGGTCCCTACCACACTGACACTAACACGTCATAATACACTCAACGCTCGTTTTTGTCAAAGTTGTTCCAGTTTTAAGCCCGAATCAATCAGTTTGATTTGGTTTGACCCCTTAATTCCGTCTGCACTAGAAAGCGTTTTTAACCTTTGTTAGCTAGCTCTTTATTACAGCGTAACTTCGATGATCTAATCAATAACCACTTTATTTTAGAATGTAATTAACATACGACGTCTAATATTCTTAAGTAGACACCCATCTGATACTGGACAAGCAATGTTTGCTTAACTTCGATGTGTTTAAGTAAAACAGTGTTAAGGTGATTAAGCAAACGAACTGTCGAACCAGAATCAAATATTTTTTAAGAAAGAAAGCTATCGATGACAAAAACTGAGAAAAATACACACTTTGGTTCCTGTATTAGATTACTAATAGCTGTACCTAACCGGCATTGCCCGGTAATATTTTACTTGCAATTTGTGTTTTATTTAATACTAGCCTAGGTGCTCGGCGTTGCCCGGGTGTTTGGAAGTGTGTGTTGAGCAAAAGAAAAAAAAGTGGTCGTAGGCATGCTCGAACCCGTACCGTAAAGGAGGAAAACGTGACGTCTTTGGCGTTGCGTCCATCGCCAAACCGGATGTGGCGAAGGTTTAAAAGTATAAATTAAGGCTAGTCAATCGAAAAGAGAGGGAATAACTTTCGAAAATATCGACGAAAAAAGCGACCCCCTCCTTGTAGAAAAGTGCCCAGTTGATGGTTAAGGAAGTAATGTTTTTAGCCAATTTTTCGGTATTTGTCATCCGAAAGGTCGAGCTTCAAAACGATATCGATCTCGTGAAAATCTGTCGAACGTTTTAGGCGGACATGCCTACATACATACATACATACATACATACATACATACATACATACATACATACATACACTTAAACAGAGATGTTAGGTTTATATTATAAATGCCGTATTTTGTTGTTGATTTTACAGATATTATTTGTTATCTAAACAAGGGGAAATAACTCTCTGTTGATTAATACAGAGTTATGTCCGGGTTTTTTTGTTTTTGTTTTTTTGTAGTTTTGTTTTTTAATGTAGTACGCGTATAAAAATAATTCTGACTCGGTCTAAGTATATTTTGGGACTACAAATTATTGTTCTTTTTTACCATATAATCAGTTATTATCACAGCTCGGAGGCCACTGAAGGATAAGAGTTAATGGGAGTCAGGTGAGAAATTGGATGATTTAATTTATTTTAGAGGACGGTTAATGAAGAACCTGTTTACGTTGGACTTGAAAACGACCATGTGACAGTCAGCTGGGAAGCAGCTCTGCGTTATTTTGTGCCGCAGACGAGCAGTTCTAGGGAAAAAAATCTTTGCTCTTGGAATTTTCGCTTAGATTTAGGCACAGATAGAAAGTAAGGGGAATTGCTGATACTGGTGGTAGATAGTCGAGTGTTTGCTGCAACGATCCACCTAAAGTACTGACAAACCAGAATTGAATATTGATTTTGTAAAAGAAAAATATTTATCGATGACAAAAATCAAGAAACAGACTGACTTTAATGTATAGATGAGATAACATACAAGCCCAACTGCGCATTGTGTGTCAGTCTGTTTCAAACTGAAATCCCACATTATTAAAAATTACTATGATGTTTTTAAAAAATAAATATGTATTATAACTGATTGAATAAATGGAAAAAATATGATAAAAATTGGGTAATTCACGTATTTTGGGGATGATTAAAAGAAGGTGAACATATTGGATTGTTTAAAGTATAATCTTTTGTGGGCGAATCATAGATTAGATATGAAGCATCGACACTGCAATAATAATTCCCCCAAAATATTCTACGTTCCAAAGTTAAACTAACTTTATAACTAGCCTGGGTGACCGGCGTTGCCCGGGTGTTTGGAGGTGTGTGTTGAGCAAGAGCAAAAAATAAATAAAATGGTAGTATGCAGGTAGGGGAAAAGAAAGTGAAAAACAAGACGTGACGTCTTTGTTGTTGTGTCCATCGCCAAACCGGAAGTGGCGAAGGTTTAAACTAAGGTAGTCAATTGAAAAGAGGGGATGATTTTCGAAAAATTCGGCGAAAAGGCGACCCCCTCCTTATAGAAAAGTGTCTAGTTGAGGGTGAAGGAATTAATTTATTTAGCCAATTTTTCGATATTTGTCGTCGGAAGGGTCGTGCTTCAAAACGATACCGATCTCGTGAAAATCTGTCGCCTCTGTCGAAAGCTTTAGGCAGACATACAAACATACATACATTTAAACAGGCAGGTGAGATTTATATTATAGATTTATTTATCTTCTTATGAGCTAATTTCGTCTACTCGGCATCTCTTCGCAATTTAATTTTATTTACTACTTGAAGCCATTGAAACAAAACTAATCGGTAAAAAGGAAGATATAATTAATATATTAAAAAAAAAATTAAACTAAATTAAATCTATAATATAAAAAGGAAAATGTATGTTTGTGTGTATATCTGCCAAAAACATTCGACCCACGCAACCAACACTGACAAAAAAGGTATCGTTTGAAAGTTCAGTCTCTCGGACAACAAATATCCAAAAACTGGCCAAAAAATTAAATCTTTGATTGTCAACCAGGCCGTTTTTTACAAGGAGAGGCTAGGATTTTCGTCGACATTTTTGCAAAGTCATTCATGCCTTGCAATGACTAAGTTAATTTCTTACGGCGGAGACGTCGTCTGTCGCAGTGAGTGCGGCGACTAAACTTCTATGCTTTTTTCACTTCCTTTTCCTCTTAGCGTTACAGGTTCGAGCCTGTCTACCTGCCTACTACTTGCCCCTCTCGCACGGGTTCTCGCTGCTATTTTCATTTTTTACGGCGTTTTGAAACATTTTTATGAGCTTACCTTACCATAAAATTTCTACACATCCAGACAACGCCGAGGATCCCCGCTAGTTAAAATAAGAATAATTTAAATGAAAAGAAAGGAAGTTTTTGTCTTTTGTTACTGCTATTTTATTCTCTTTCTAACAATGGAAATATTTTTAGAAATTTTCTTTTTTCGTTATTATGAGTTATGATTAAGATTAAGCTTCTTCTTCTTCTTCTTCTTTTCTCATAAAACTACGAGGTTCCTTAAATTTCTAGACTTTTTTTTTGTAAAGGCATTTAAAATTGTTGCGGACTCTTGAAAATTCCATATGTTATTTCTATATATCTCATGAGATGACTGACCTATTTTTATGATTTCAGGTTCAAATGAACAGCTACAGCAGGAATTGGAATACACCCTACTAAAGCCCAATTGTCACAACTGGTGAATTTCTAAAATGCAATCTGTATGTGAGGACGATATACAATAAAATTCTGTTTTAAACTTGGAAATATGCCACACAAATGTATGGAATGCTTCAGACTGCTTTTGAACCGTCTTGTACAAATTGAGCATCAGTTTTTGAGTGGCATAAGAGATTCAAGGAAGACAGGCAGTCTTTGAGTGATGATGAGAGGTGTGGGAGGAGTAACGCAGTCATATAACCAGAGTTGATTAGCCAAATAAAGAATTTCATGGATAAGGATCGTTGTTGAGACAATAAACGCACACTTTGATGTAAACAAAAAATAAAAAAGAAGGAAGGAAGGAAAAGGGACGGATAGAGTAGTAGTAGTAGTAGTAGTAGTAGTAGTAGTAGTAGTCGTCGTCTTGGCTTTACTACAATTGTTCTTATGTTTTTCAACGGGTTAAAGTTGTTTAGTTGTTAGAAAATAGCGACAGTATAGTTGTAATAAAGAATAGTTGCAAAACACCCCCACTCTACCCATGTTAAATAATAATTTCGAAATAATAACGTTAATATTTCAGTGCGCAGGTCAAAATCTGCAAAATAAGGGATCTGTGTTTATTTGTTTACGTTGTTATGGGTTAATATTTATGCGCGCATGCGTAACCGGGTGTCGTAAACTGGAAAGTGGTTACATCACTCGTTACAAGGTCAATTATTCGCGTGGAACTGAAGATGCGGAAGATTTGCGCAAAGTTTGATCGCAAGGCTGCTCGAAGAAAATCAGTCCACAATTTTATCCATGTCACAGATTATTTGATCAGGATGGACATCAAGACATTTCCTCACCCTCCCTATAGTCCAGACCTTGCTCCATGTGACTTTTGGTTATTCCTTAAGCTTAAGGGAAATCTTAGAGGCTGTCGTTATGAGACGATTGAACCGACGAAGAGGCTGTGACAAGGTTTATTGACACGCTCACACAAGAGGACTTCCATGGGGCCTTCTAGAAGTTGTTGGAAGGTACAACAAGTGCATTGCAGCCGAAGGAGATTACTTCGAATGGGACTAGAGTTTCATATGTGCATCATTACTAAAAGTATCCATACGAAAAAGGTCTGAAATGTACTGAAGGCACCTCGTACAGTTGTAAACATTATTATTTTGTCGTTTCCTTTTCATGATTATCAAATTCCATTTTGTCATTGTTAATTTAATTCTTTATTACATTTCTTTTATGCTTAACAAATATTCGCCATAGATTTTTATCGACATTAGATTATATCATTCCTGAAATGACTCGGTCCCTGTTGATTGCGGGATAATGCTATTCCTGTGCAGTTCTAGGAGGTCCACCTTCCCAGGCTTTGCCATCTCTGTCGTTAGTTTATTCTAATCGTCTGAGGCGCCCTTACCGGGGAATAACGACCGGACTGCCAAGGCATTTTTTTTTGCGGGTCAGAGTGTCCCCTCCTCCTTTTTGGAAGCTGACTTCTCAATCCCACTTTTTCGACCCTGATGTCTAAGTTCTTGCAGCGGGACAGAACCAAATAGCCTTCATTGTAACAACTATAAAACTGCATTCACTAGTTGACGTATCCGTGCTATTTGATTTGTAGGGCCTCGTTCTTTAAAATTACGGGTCGCATGTAGCATTACCAAAAATAGATAAAACGTGTTACAGCATTGATTGATAACTCACTCAAGTCAATTCAAGTAATCCTTTGTCACATTAGACAAACAGTTGTGAAACTTCCTGAAAACAGCAAGTTAGGGTGTGGCCCTTTGGCTATGATCAAAGTATATATGTTATGTTGTGGTAGGCATTGCCGCGGGTTAGAACGATAATTATGATTAATTGTTAAATTATTTAGGTTGAAAAGATACTCAGAATTTTTCTTTTATATATAAAAAAGAATGTTAGTTAAAATATTTATGTTAAATATTTAACTGGGGAATTCTGGCTCAAAGACCAATGTTATGAATAGAGAAAAAGCATGAACACATCTAATTTGGTATTTGTTTTAGTAAACAACGATGTGGCTTTCGTGACAATCAACACATATACAAAGAAAAGTAACTATCCTTATAATTCTAACCACTAGACGATACACGAGCATCGGTTACCGATACACATATACCTTATATACACTATACATGCACAGACACAGTTATATAAACCCGACAATACAACAACTATTCTTAAATTATAATTGGGTGCTTGTTAGATAGAGTCGACAAATCGATTTTTTAATATGTCCTCGTAAGGAAAAATAATATTATTTAATTGTCATGCGAAAAAAATAATAATGTTGTTACGCTATGCTGTACTTCTATAGTTTTTACCGTGTCATCTATTTACTTCATAAGTCAAGTGCCAAAATGCGTGGCGAATATATATCACAGACACTGTCAATTTGGGGTACATAAAAAGTAACAATTTATTCTCTCAACAATAATTTCACAATATGCTATAGAAGGAGGTAAAGAGAGATCTGAAGTGACAGGCGGCTTGTTAACGACTGATGATTCCGGTCGGCTTCCTCCGCTGTCTTTTTCTCCCTCTATCTGTTTTATCCCGAATTCATTTGTTTATATTGTCGAAGCAAAGCAACGTTCGAAGTGGTTGTTTACATTTTCGAAAACTTGGTCAGCTGAAGAATGTTGAATTCCAAGGCTTTTGTGCATCCTTTCTAATGTTATGATTTCTGATGACATTCCTTGTTTTGAAGATTTGTCAACAATAATTGCGTGTGCGTACAACCAGCACTAATTCCGGTTTTGCCCAAAATACTATGCAACAATATGTCTAAATATTATGAAAATTAATCGAGGAGACATTTATTTATAGTTAAACATAATTTTTTACTAGAAATGGGGGAAAATTGCATTTTTCGTGATATTTTAACATACGCTGTGAGATCCAGGGATATAAGTCAGAGTAACTTATTTTTTATTGAATAAAATGGGATATCCCAATCTAGATCATTTTCCAGGGTTTTTTCCAAAGATTTCCAAAAATTCTACCCAAAATCCCTTGTGAGTTCTTTAGTTAGGCTTATCTAAATAAAATATTTTACTACTTTTGACTCATGTCATTTTTTTTTTTTTAGTAATTCCTTGTATTCATTTCCTAGATTTATCCATTACATTATATTGTTGGGGATCTTCAGATAATTGAGTATTGTCCCAATATATGTTAGGGGAGAAGATTAGTTAATTATTGAGATCCATCTATTGAGCACGAAAATGATACCACAAGAACATGTTATAAGAAACATCAGAGTTTAAGCAGATGTTTTATTGAGGGTGTTTAATTAGGTTGGCTTGGTTTAAGTATGTAAATCTTCATTATCTAGATTTAAGCTATTGTCATATTAGCTTTAACCGGTTATCGTTAGAGTAGCTTTAGGTTATTATCGTCAGATTAGCTTGAGAAAATTAGCGTTTTATTAGTTTGAACTATTATTGTTAACCAACCTTTATACTATTATTATTCGATTATCTTTATTTTTTTATCGTTAGAGTAGGTTGGAGCTATCATTAGCCTTGCGGTATTATCGTTATATTTTACGATTATCATTTGGTTAGTTTGGGCTGTTATCGTTGGATTAAGTTTAGGTAATTAATGTTAGATTAGTTTTTGGTAATTATTCGTTGTCATTAGTAAATTAAGTTTAGGTGGCCTTTAGACTAGTATTCTTTGGTTCGGTTTAGACTATTGTCGTTAGATTAATATTATGCTATTGTCATTAGATTAAATTTAGACTATTCTCGTTCATATAAAACAAAAATTATGTTAAAAGCGATAAAACCTATATAAATTATTTCAAAGGCCTTTTTTTTAATTTCTCCCGCCAAATTGATGTAAAAGAGGAAAGAATTCTTTTGAACCACTTATATTTATAGCTCGAACCAGTCTCCCACTCATAGAACAAACAAAAAAGGGGACCATCCCTAACATTTGTGCCCCCCTCCCATTCACCCAGTTATTCTTCTTCTTCTTCTTCTTCCTCTTCTTCTTCTTCTTCTTCTTCTTCCTCTTCTTCTTCTTCTTCTTCTTCTTCTTAAATTAGAACCAGAACGGGGTCGCATCCTTGAATTCAGTCTGCGGCAAACCGTAGTCTATAATTTGCGCTTGATTGTTTAGACCGCGTTGCCGGTCGGTCTGATCGCGCAAATTGCACACCAGAAGAAGAGGAAGCACCACACGTGACAGCATTGGGGTTTCGTGGAGAGTTGGGGACCGCCGACGCGTGCCTGTGGTGCAGGGTACCGTGCGTTAAGGTCCCGGCAGAAACAGAACAAGTTTTAATAAAGTTTTTTTTTTTTTTTTTGCGTGATTCAACCTGCCGTATACGACCCCCTGTCAAACCGAGTCATCTTTATCGAAAAAACGAGTTTCTTCGTTTTGTTTTTCTTAAATTTGCTGCAATCACGAAATTGCGTGTATGCTTTTGTATCTGCGTGCGTGCGTGTGTGTCTATATATCGGTGTATATGAGTATATGCACACAAATACACACACACACACACATATAAATATATGTGTGTGTGTATTTGTGTGCATATATTCATATACACCGATATATAGAAACACACACCACACACACACACACACACACGTGTGTGTGTGTGCGTGTGTGTGTGTGCCTCTTTTTATCAGTGTATATGAGTATACGGCATAATCACATTCGCACACCGCATCTCGTCAGATCACGAAAGTTAAGCAACATCAGCCTGGTTAGTACAAGATGGGCGACCATTTGGGAATTCTAGCCGCTGTGTGTGCTCTCTGCTTATCTCGGCATTGTTTCAGTTGTCTTGAACTTCCATTTGTCCACTGATATTTAACAATGCCGACTCAGGAGAGGTGTGATTAGATATTGCGCAACTCTTGCCACAAGAATTCCACGCGCAGGCCCCCTTACAGTGAGTATCCATAGTCTGCCAAGACTGAAGGGAACTACACATACAAGCACACAAATATATGTGTGTGCTCGCACGAGCGTGTGTATGTGTAAGTGGGTGTTTTAGCATTTTCTTCAAGCTGGCGATGAAGCATCCTATCGGATGTTAAACATTCACCTTCTATCTCATATTTTCTATCCAAGTCATCTTTTGTTTAAGATTCTAACCGTCGATTAAGCGCAATTGTTTTTACCGCTCTGGCACTTGGTTCACTGGGTATACCGGGTATCTGTGTGTAGGGTGGAGGTGTACAGTAAATACCACGAAGTGTTTCTGCTTGATTATACTCATTGTTATTATTTATATTTTTTAATTTAGAATTTACTCTTTTGTTTATTTAGTATTTTAGTCAACTTGCTTTATATAAGTTCCCTAGTTTGTTTTTTTTTGTTTTTGTTTTTTTGCTTTTGTTTTTTTGTTTGTTTGTTTGTTTGTTTGTTTGTTTTTTGTGTCATTGTTTTGGTTTTTTTTCGTTTGTTTCACCAGCGGTTTCGATTGCATTCATCAAATCACCATAAGACTAGGTAAGTCTGGGTGTGTTTACAACTATGTCCTTGTGTAACACTACCCACGTGTTAGCGCGTGTTAAGTCGTTAATACGTAGAGACCCAACACGTTGTAAACTCCGTCACAAGGGACAAAAGAAAAGGAATAACTGGACTCATTTTTTATTTAAGTGAAACAACCGACATTTATTTACAGACATTTATTTACATGTCCTTTCCTATCACTTGCATAACACATCCACCTCTGTCCTTCTTTCACGTGATCCTCGGTCTTTCGAATCTCTTTCAAATACCGCTTCCATTCTCTGACGATATCCCACGTCTACGCACAAGTTTTTCTTTTTATAGTCTATTGTTTACAGGTGAATATTTTACGTTACGCCAGCCAAGAGATATAATACAATCTCAGACAAATCAGTTCTTCTTAAAAGAACAGATTTACTGTCATCTAGAGATATAGCTCATTGGTAGAGCATTCTACTACAGATCGGATGTTCCTCTGTTCAAGCCCGGGTCTACCTCACCATTTTATTTTAATTTTTTTCTTATTAATGATTTCAATTTACGATAAAAGAAAAGGTACCATTTAAAATCGCCGCAAATCATTTCTTCGTTTGCATATTTTAAAACTAAATATTAATCAAAAGTGACTTTTCCAGGACAGTCATCGTCAAGTCCAAATATCAGATGATGTGGTATTGTAAACAAACACAGACGAAATTTGATGAACGACATTATTATTTATTTATTTATTTATTTATTTATTTATTTTGCAAATTATTCTTCGTACAATATAATAATCAATAGAGGACTGATTTCATAATAATGCGTACACAATCTGCATGAATCAAAATATCATGTTTAAACGCATTGTACGACCAGGCAACGCCGGGCGTCCAGCTAGTATTTAATAGATGTTTTAAGTGTAAGAAAGTGCGTATATAAACCGTCACTCAATGGTCAAGAAGGAAGCTTGCCTAAGTGCTAAGCAGTGCTAATTGTTTATCTCAGAACAATGGCGTAGCCAATAGGGTTCGAACCTGTGCGGTGAACTACTTATGGATTTCTAATCTATTGCCACGAACCACACTGTCACAGCACCAGATGACAAAATAATGCATGATCAAGCGGGCTAGAATGAATTTCAAAATTCGAATGAGGATCAAATAGATGCAAGACGGTGAACCTGGTTAGATCTTCATGCGAGAAATTTAGGTCTGTCGGAGAAGGAAATAAAATGTACAGGTAGACAGAGCCGTAAACAGAGGTAGATAGACAGAGGTAGATAAACAGAGGTAGAGAGACAGAGGTAGATAAACAGAGGTAGAGAGACAGATATAGTGATATTACATACTGTAATACGAAACAAAAGTATATTTCATTTATATAACTTTAAAAATACAAACAGTACGTTTCTGTTGGCATGGAACCGTGGCGCAGTGATTAGAGAATTGGAAAGAAAAAAAAAACAATTGTAAAAGTGATATTCTACTGAAGGTTTCAGGTTCAATTCCCAATGTGGGCAACCGAAAAATACAATTTCCAATCACTTAGGATTTCTGTCCAGTCATGGTTGACGGAATGAGAGCATGCTACCCCCCGTGAAATAATTAAGGGGTTTCAAATTACCGAGTTCGACAGAAACATTCCCGGGTTCGACAAGATACACCTGAAGAAGGTCGGAGGTTGCATTGACCGAAACGTTGTGAGATTGACAATCGAGATGAGAAAAATCCAAATAAAGTTGTGAAAATGGCACTGAAGACGAAGAATCGAAATAATACGAAATACAAAGATATCTCATTTTTATGACAACAAATTCTTGACCCGACTCAATGCTTGCAACAGCAGCAAGCTGTCAAATAATCAAAAACAACTCGTATGTACTTATAGAAAACAATTTCAATAGTATTGCAATACATGTATCGACTTTTTCCCCCACCACATGTCTGTGTATGCGTCTCTTTCTTTTTTCGTCTTTTTTCTTCTAAAGTACACTTACAGTTTAATATTTCCTTTCTTTTCGTTTTCTCTTCTTAGTAAACATATTTTTCTTTTTATACAAACTCGGGGAGCCTCTGGTCAACGAGCACCAAATCGTGATATGTTATATATAGGGCTAGGACAACAGCATATCCTTTTCACTGTTTTGACTCTCGAATGTATACCCGTTGATATCTTATATGCTTTTAAATAGAGTGATGCGATGCTCGGTTGATTAACTGCGTCTAACTGTGTCGGATATATACTCGAGTGCCAAAACAATGAAAAGAATATGCTGTTGTCATAGCCCTAGTTATATACTGTGTGTATAACTGGCGGGTGTTATTCATGTCTATATAACTGTATGCTTAACTATCTGTTTATCACATCATGCATATGTCTAATCAACTAGTGTGTATAATGTTCATTGCGTGTGTGTGTGTGTGTGTGTGTGTGTGTGTGTGTGTGTGTGTGTGTGTGTGTGTGTGTGTGTTTACATATATACATTTACACACGCACACATATATATCTATACAGTTATAACGGGACATATAAAAGTTTATAAATCGGTTCTTAACGGGACAGTTTTTTAAACGGATAGCGTCTCATGTTGTTTCTTCCTTTGCATTTAAAATTCATATATATATATATATATATATATTAGTATTTTTAGGTAGCATTTTTTCTTTTATGCACGTTTCATTAAATAGCACAGATAACTCTTGCTTGTTTTTCTTGTAATCCTCCTTTTCTCTTTGTCGGACCATTTTCCGAACATTTTTTCCGAGTGAAAAAAGAAATTTCCCATAATCGCGAACGTTTTCGACCTCCATTGGTCATCCTCAGGTGAGTAGTAAAAAATAAAAAATGAAATTGAAAAATAAAATTGAAAAATAAAATTGAAAATGAATATATATATATATATATATATATATATATATATATATATATATATTACAATGCGCAATATATATATATATATATATATATTACCGTTTTATCTGCTTAGTTACACATGTTTCGGTAATAAAATGGTAATAAAAAATATATATATTTGCTCTGCAATAGTATTGAGCACTTTCTTCATGTTTTTACTAATTAACATTTTTACTACATATATATATATATATATATATATATATAATATATAATATATATATATAATATAATATATATATATAATATAATATATAATATAATATAATATATATATAATATAATATAATATATATATACATAATATAATATGATATATATATATAATATAATATAATATATATATAATATAATATATATAATATAATATAATATATATATAATATAATATATATATTATATATATATATTATATATATATATATATATATATATATATATATATATATATCTTGCTCCGAAATGCCGAGATAAGGCACATTCCTTGTTGCCTTGTTTCCTTTTCTCTCACCTTTGAATGTTTCTTGTATGTTGCCACGCTGACGAAATTCTTACCTCCGAAGGAAAACACCAAGACGCGAATTATATATAGGCTACCTGTGACCCGTTGGGTCAATATATGTTCCAGCTAGCTGTGGAATAATGAGTATACAGAATTAATGTACAAACGCGCAATAATTGAACGCACGCGCGCGCAAAAACAAACGTGGCGACCAGTGAAAACAATACGCAATTTCACGCGCATGAAAAATATGAATGCACGCGCGCACGAAAACAAACATGGCGACCAGTGAAAACAATACCGAATATATTGGATGATAAAAATCAGTGCTCTTAGATTAAATGAAAATTCCTTTTTATAAGAGGGGCGTAATCCGTTGAAAAAAATTGAACTATAAAAGCGAAAAGAACAAATAAAAGGAGGGAGCGTGCATTGTACAGGTCCACTCTAGTTATTTGTGTGTGTGTGTGTGTGTGTGTTAACAGTTTTTAAAATATCAGGAAATAATAATCAACTAATGAAGTAATATTTAATGGTGAGACCCTTTCGAAGCAAATCTTTTTTTTTTTTTAATGAAAAGTCCCCTCGCATACATTTTAAAGCGTTTCTACATATTTTTAAAATGCTTGGAACTTATGAACCCACCCCTACTCATTCCGTATTCTGTCTTCCTTCCCCCTCCCCTTCTGCCACCAAACTTGAAAAAAAAATGCTAACGATTACAAGTCTCGCTACGTCGCAAAGAAGTGGGGTCTCATTTTACATTAAATTTATATAGAAAAGTTATCTCCCACTCCAAAATATTAAATTTTAATTATTTAAGAAAAATCCTTTTATATCATTTTTAAAGGCCGTTGAAACATATTAGACAAAAAAAGTAGATTTTGGTGTCCTTTTAGGAGGTAAACTGCCCAAATATTTTTTTAATATGTAAATTGAACAATAGTTTATATATTATTCCTTAATTGGAATCCATTTTTGAGATGAGCATTATATATGTTAATTTATTTTTATTTCGGACTATTATTTTCATCTTTATTAGTTGTTGTTTACATATTTTATGGTTTGGTTATTCACAACGTTTCGGCCAACTATTCCTCTGGCCTTCGTCAGGTGGTAACCGCGACGGATAGGAACTTCGAATCTCCTAACTGCATTCTCAGCCATCACTGCCATCCGTAGTTGTTGTCGTCTCACCACATTTTTAGCCAAGTAAACCTCTGGCACGCTTTGGGTGGGATTGAAACCGCTACAACAGCAACTAATAAAGATGAGAATAATAGTCCGAAATAAAAATAAATTAATATGAACAATAGTTTTTCTTTAATTTTTTTTTTACATAGGCATCACCACAATATCAAGGCCAAGAGGCCACTCGAGGATAAGGGTTAAAGAGTGTACAGTAGAAATTGGACAATATAGTAATCATTAGTAATGAAAATTTGGTAAATTTGATAACTTATATGGAACGGCTCATCAAGAACTTATTTACATTAGACTTGAAGACAACCATATTGTAGTCAGCCGGAAAGCAGGAAAACGGAAGACAATTCCACAGGCGTGCAGTTCTAAGAAAGAAGTTTTGTTCATGGAATCTACGTTTAGGTTTAGGCACAGATAAAGAGTGGGGGGAATTATTGATAGTGTTTACAGCTAGACGAGTGTTTCTTGTGAAAGTTTGGCGAGGGGGGGACCATAGATTGAAGCTCAGTCGAACACTTTCCATGAAAATAACGATACATCAGAGACAAACTCGCAACATCTCTTCTGTGAGATAGAGGTTGCAGGGAAGAGAAAAGGACATCTCCTACGAGGCTACGAAGTCTATTTTGAACTCTATCAAGGCAGGACAAGTCCTTTCTAGCAGCTCCTAGTTTGTTTTTTGGTTTATTTTACATTAGAAAAACATGTTTGCTTTTGTGTTGTTTATGATAAAAATACAAATAAAATAATCGTACATAAAAAAAGTTCAAACACGAAAAAGGACAGTTTTTCTTTTTGTTTGTTTTTTTAATCAAGTTCTTGTTTTAATCACGCACAACTTTGGCAAAGAAAATGTCTTTTTAAAATCACGTAAATTTATCTTTTTTTCTTAATTTATTTCTTTTAAACAATCGTCTTATCGTTATTTGTTGTTAATTAATAAATCTCACTTATATCGTCTGTATGTATCAAACCAGACTTCCTAAACCAGACTCACGGTTTAAACAAGCAAAGACGATTTGAATTATATATACTAGCAGGTCGCCTGGCGTTGGCCGGTCGAAAAATACGCATAGATATTATATTTTAATTAATACAGAAACTGAGACATGTGCATTCTAGTATTATGTTATTTCTAAACAATACACATCTTGTAAGTAAAAGAAAATACTCGGGCTGAGATCGAATCCAAAACTGAGGACAGTGAGTTTAGTACGATAACCATTAGACCATCGTGATGATAAAATTGTATTAATTGTATATATAATTATAACTATAATCATAAAATTGTATTTAGATTATAACTATAATTATAAAATTGTATTCAAATTATTACTGTGATTATAAAATTGTACTTAAACAATTACTATAATTGTAAAATTGTATTTAAATTATAAATATAATCATCATATTGTATTTAAATAAAAAATATAATTATAAAATTGTATTTAAATTATAACTATGATTATAAAATTGTATTTAAATTTGTACTATAGTTATACCATTTTATTTAAATTATAAATATAATAATCAAATTATATTTTAATTATAACTATAATTATAACATTGTATTTAAATTATTAATACTATTATAAAATTGTATTTAAATTGTAAGTATAATTATAAAATTGTATTTAAATTATAAATATAATAACATAGTATTTAAATTATAACTATAATTATAAAATTGTATTCAATTTATAACTATAATTAAAATGTTTTATTTAAATTATAACTATAATTATAAAATTGTATTTAAATTATAACTATGATCATAAAATTGTATTTAAATTATAATTATAATTATAATTATAAAATTGTGGTTAAATTATTAATATAATTATAAAATTGTAATGTAAATTAATACTATACATATAAAATTTTACTTAAATTGTAACTATAATTATAAAATTGTATTTAATTTATAACTATAATTAAAATGTTTTATTTAAATTATAACTATAATTATAAAATTGTATTTAAATTATAACTATGATCCTAAAATTGTATTTAAATTATAATTATAATTATAAAATTGTGGTTAAATTATTAATATGATTATAAAATTGTAATGTAAATTAATACTATACATATAAAATTTTACTTAAATTGTAACTATAATTATAAAATTGTATTCAATTTATAACTATAATTAAAATGTTTTATTTAAATTATAACTATAATTATAAAATTGTATTTAAATTATAACTATGATCCTAAAATTGTATTTAAATTATAATTATAATTATAAAATTGTGGTTAAATTATTAATATGATTATAAAATTGTAATGTAAATTAATACTATACATATAAAATTTTACTTAAATTGTAAATATAATTATAAAATTGTAATTAAATTATAACTATAATTATAAAATTTTATTTAATTTATAAATATAATTATAAAATTGTATGTAAATTATAAATATAATCGTAACATTGTATAAAATTTAAAAGCTTTTATTCAAACTAATTATTTTTAATATAAGAAATCTGTAATGTGAACTCGCATGCACATTCGTGAAACATTTGACAAACAGCTAAAGATCCGATGACTCCCATGTACCACTTTTTCAATTTTTACCCCTTAGCGGCTCTTTTTTCCGGGTGGTAACGAATTAAAGTTTTCCACTTTATCGCGAAAATGAAGCAATCAGTAGATGAAATGTATAAAACCTATACGTTTCAGAAACGCTAATTAATATATATGTAAGAAAGAGTATATATAGAACTATCCTAAAAATTACTAAAAGGGAAGATAACCAGTGTTAACCGTGCACTTCACAGCATATGCACTGTTCTTCAACTAAGAATAAATCGCAGAAAAATATTTGTTGTCCATACAAATATGTGGTTTATTACAAAAAATTAATCTTTGGCATTTATAATTTAAATACAATTTTATAATTTTAGTTACAATTTAAATACAATTTTATGATTATAGTTATAGTTATAATTAAAATAAAATTTTATAATTATAGCTATAATTTAAATATATATATTGATTATATTTATAATTTAAATACAATTTTATAATTATAGTTATAATTTAAATACAATTTCATAATGATATTTATAATTTAAATACAATGTTATAATTATAGTGATAATTTAAATACAATTTTATAATCATAGTTATCATTTAAATACAATGTTATGATAATATTTATAATTTAAATAAAATATTATGATTATATTTATAATTTAAATACAATTTTCAATTGTAGTAATAGTTTAAATAAAATTTTATAATTATAGTAATAATTTTAATAGAATTTTATAATTATAGTTATAATTTAAATACAATTTTATAGTTATAATTATAATTTTAATACAATTTTATAATTATATTTATAATTTAAACACAATTTTTAATCATATTTATAATTTAAATACAATTTTATAATTATATTTATAATTTAAATATAATGTTATAATTATATATGTATAATTTTAATATAATGTTATTATTATATGTATAATTTAAACTCAATTTCATAATTATAATTAGAATATAATTTCATAATTATAGTTATAATTTAAATACAATTTTATGATTATATTCATAATTTAAATACAATTTTATAATTATATCTATAATGTGGATACAATTTTATAATTATATTTATAATTTAAATACAATTTTATAATTATTTTTATAATTTAAATACAATTTTATAATTATATTTTAATCTAAATACAATTTTTCTATTATAGTTATAATTTATATACAATTTTATAATTATATTTATAATTTAAATACAATGTTATAATGTTGCCTTCCAAGTTGTCTATTATGTCTGGTTTATCAGCGTAGACATGAGATCTTACATACTCCCTAAGATAATAATGCAATGGTATTAAATCGCACGAGCGAGGTGACCAGTGGGCAACTTCATTTTTTGAAATTATTCGTTCATCAAATGTTTCTTTCAGTAAATTGATCGAATCACTTTCAATTTGCAAACGCTACTCGTGTATTAGTCTCTTTATGATGAATTGCCAAACCAAGCTAAACTACAAATAACATATAGTTACCAAAGCTGCAATGAAAGAAAATAGAGACAGAAGAGTAAAGTTATCCGAAAATGAGGCAATCAGTAGATGAAATGTATCAATCCTATACTAAAACTAAAAAACAAATAACCGATAGTTGCCAAAGTTGAAATTTAAAGAAAATAGTTCTCAATTTAAAGTTCGCCACCTCTACAAAAAAAGCCAATAATTGCTAAGCTGATATCGATTGTCATCATAAATCTGAATAATTTTATAATCAGAAAATGTCTGAAAATTTATATTTTTAGTCTGGGGTTTTTTTTTTTTTTTTTTATTGTTGTTGTTGTTGTTGTTGTTGTTGTTGTTGTTGTTGTTGTTGTTGTTGTTGTTGTTGTTGTTGTTGTTGTTGTTTTCATCTACTTGGCCTTCGGGTCAAGATCAAAGTGTAGTATCTTTCTTCACATGCTTCACTTCAATTTCTTGTTCTCTGTCAGTGGAGGAGAAATCCTTCACGACTGAGACAATTTTTATTTTATTTTTGTTCTTTTTCTCCATATTAAAAAAACGACCCTGGTGTCTAACTCTGTCCCGTGGGGAGACATTGTAAATAGGAACAAAGCACGGTGTCACTGAGTCTTAGGGGCTACTATTTGGGACTAGATTTGCAGCGATAATATGTAGGGAGTTGGGAAGCGAGTGCCTATTCACAATACAGTTGAACTTCTGCATATAAGTACAGTCAGAGAAACAGAGGCCCGGGAGGAAATTTCAAGGGCGAGCGTGGTTCATTAAAAGCGGCCTTTTGTGTTCCAGGATTCATTTTTCTACATGGTCAGCACCATTCTCAACGCACTTTTGCCAGGAATTCAATGACGTATCCATGCTTCTGACGTATATCCATATCAATCGCTTGCGCAGAAATCACCTCCAGTATATGACCTGTCACCTTTCATAAAATGACAGTGAGGAAACGGTGTCAGCTTCTGACATTTCTGCCGCCCACTACATTTCTTTTTTTGTTTGTTTACATGGAAGTAACAACTTATCAAGGCCCAGAAGCTACTCGGGGATAAGGATTAGTGTGTGTACAGTAATCAGTGGGGTAGTATCGTAGTAATAGTATTGGAGATTTGATAAAGTGTCATTACTTAAGGGGGAGGTTCATCAGTAATTTGCTTATGTTGGACTTGAAGACATCCAAGTTGAAGTCGGGAGGGAAACAGGCAAGCGGCAGAGAGTTCCACAGGCATGCAGTTCTAAGAAAGAAGCTTTGTTCATGGAATCTACGTTTTGATTTAGGCACAGATAAAGAGTGGGGAAAATTATTGACAGTGGTTTCAGCTAGACGGTTGTTTTCGTGAAAGATTGGCGGGGGGGGGGGAACTAGAGATTGGAGCTCAGACGAGCACCTGCCATGGAAATGACGATAAAACAAAGATAGGCTCGCAACGTCTCTTCTGTGAGAGAGAGGTTGCAGGGAAGAGAAAAGGGCATCCCCCACTAAGCCACGAAATCTATTTTGTACTCTGTCAAGGCAGGATAGGCTGTTTTTAGCAGCTCCTGCCCATATGTGTCAGCAGTACTCCATCTTTGGTCGTACTTGGCTTTTATATAGATAGAGAATCGCATCATTAGTGAGATATCTTCTGGAGCGGTAGAAGGATCCCACCATTTTCCCAGCGACCTGGGCCACAGACTTGATGTATGTGTTCCATTTCAGATCAGGAATAAAGGTCAAACCCAGAAGCTTATCAAAACATGGGGCCTCCCCTAGGCGAGAGCCATGTCCAAAACGAAACAGCTATATCTCCAGAAATTCAAAAGCAAATATTTCCTAGTGCGTTTTAGAATCGGATTCTTTTTCTCGTCGTATACTATGGGTATCCCCAAATATATACTAGCGTAACAGTTTTTCGTGATTCTCAACCGGGTATCGTTAGTTTGTTTTACAGTTGACTAGTTGTTCTATTTTTATATGAAAGTCGCTCCAGACAATACATAAAGCCAGTTGAATTTTTTTATCGAAATCACTCCAGACAAGGCATGAAGCCATTTGAAATGTTAGATAGAAATCTATCTAAAAGGAAAATGAGCCACTTGATATTTTTATATGGAAATCGATCCAGACAAGGTATAAAGCCACTTGACCTAAAAATAGTTTTTAAATGTAAGTTCAATGTCAAAAACTAGCCAACGATAAGTGTTTAAAAAGACAGATTCCGATCCAGAAAACAACAATTCTTCTCCCCTTGTCAGAAACATAGTCTATGAAATTTAATATTTAATAGACAACGACATTCTCGCAATGACAAACACTATCTAGCAAACTTCTCACTGGTCATATTTCTATGTCATATGCATAAATGCTGGAATAGACAAAGATTTCTATTGATTTTTTTTATTTATTTACGTAACTTTTATTTAAGTAACACTTGGTTTAATAGATCAATATCAAGTCAGTATGAAAAAACGATTATTATTGATTTTGTAGTCAATTTTTTGTACGCCTAGTATCGATCTGCTTATCGACAAATGTATGCTCAGCACAAACGATATAACCTCCTCGGATAAATCTTATTATAAGAATCTTGCATTATAAAAGAAAAAAGACAAGACCTACTCTAAACACCTGGCAACTGCTGACAGACTTTACTGTGTGTAATTTGTCGTCTTGTATGCTTTTCCAACCCTTTGGAACCTAAGCTCAATCTAATAACACTGAATTACAAAAACGTTAAAATCTCGATCTATCAATCCCATGTGCATACTTCAGAGAGCTTCGCCATATGCTCGGGAACAATATCCCTCCCTCGGATGTTTTGCTGTGCATGGATTAGTAGGTTGTGCTAAAGTACTTGCTAGAAGCATATCTATGGTTTTTACTGTTCTCTGCTCTGCAGAGCAGTGTACTTTCCTAATGTTAAGAATGGTTTTTCGCAAAGTTGCGATTTTTTCTGCCAAAGCATCCGCTTGCCGATCGCTGTCACCTAAACTACAACTACCCGTAAACAATATAGGGATATTCTGTTCAAGGCTTACTCCTCTAGATCGGCCGTGTTCTGCCTATTCTTCGTTTGATTTATTTCACTTATTTACATACTTAAAAGAGATTCGCCGCATGCTTAAAGACAAAATTTAACCACTTATCATGCTCTGTGGTCAGTATTACAGCTATCGTGAACAGAATGCCGGTCTCAAACATTATCTCCTTTGGTGGTCGTTCACTTAATGTTTCTATAATAAAATATTTTGGGTTCTCCTGTAGGAAATGTCTCCCTGAACTGCGTTCGCTTTTCCTTGCTCACATGCCCCTATTCTGAATTCGTAACAGCGGGCCAGCATAAGTGGACTTTTTTTTCTATCAAAACGATTTCAAACTGATATAAATTATTGCACATTAAAAATAATTAAATTAAAATCAAAATCAATTTTCTTATTTCGAATTATTTTATCAAGTAAAAATTCAATTTTTTACTTGAATTACTAAATCTAAAAAGCTATTTTTTTTTCATGGTATTTTCAAGTTAAATTCTGGTTTTACGATGTTTTTGTTAATTAAATTTTTAGTTATTTGCTAGAATAACTTTTTAAATCTGTATAAATAAAACGGTACATGTGTGTGTAAATATCTAACAGGTAAACTCTTAAGCTGCTGATCACATAACACTGAAATTTTCAGGAAATAATATTCATGCATTAAGGAGTAATATCTTTGTTTACATACACGTGCATCACGTACAGACATCGGTAAATTTACATGCAAAATGTCCATTCCCACCAGCCGACATTTTTGTTTTTATGCGCATGCGCATATTTGCTTCATTCATGTTTAGAAAACAACATCATGCTGGAAGCTAGATGTTTGGATTTCAATTCTAGCTGATGACACCAACTCGAAATAATACGTAAATTTTACTCGCGGTTTTGAATGTGTAAATACGGAGAAAAACCTATAGGTCTTTTTTAAATTATTAATTTATCGATTAGACAGACAAATATTACTTTCAAATAAAAAAATCCAACGCTTCCGAATGCGTGCGTCTTTTATTTTTTACTTTTATAAAAATAAGCATTCCAGACATTAATTCAAATATACGACGACATACCTATATATCTTTTTTGTTTTATCATTCATTGACCGATTAGATTAACAATTATTCATTTCAAATAAATATTCGGTGTTTTAGCATTTACATTTCAGATAGGATTATAAAATTCAATTAAATTTATGTGATATTTTTCTTTTTTATTCACTTGTTATGTGAAGTGCAGAACTGTTTTAAAAATACCTCCCTGCTTATATTAAGAATGGCTTTCTAAGTAATAACGTTATTCTTTCAGCATAATTCGTACACTGCACAAGTACCAAAACTTTTAACGTTCCGAATGCGTGCGGTTTTTTTTTCAGGTTTTACATTTACGAAAACACATACACACGCACACACACACACACACATATATATATATATATATATATATATATATATATATATATGAGCAAACAGTTAATAAAACATGTTTAAAAACACTTTGAAAAAGAGTTAAAAACATATTTAATCTGAAAAGGAAACACTTGATAAGTGGATAGTCCTTAATCCGCGGAGTTTCGAAGAAATACTTTCCTTCTCATCAGAGGGTAGGAATTAGCAAAATGCGGGATCGGATTTTGCATACAAAAGTATTTGATGAAACAACAAGTAAGTCAAAGATCTTACTTGATAACAAAAAGTGGAGCAGAGGGTATTTGGTGAAGAAAAAGATTACACGTGGATGGATAGTCTGGTGAAAGGTAAATAATCCAATGACGGTATAATCCAAAAATATATTTATTTATATTTTATTGTATTTTATATATATATATATATATATATATATATATATATATATATATATATATATATATATATAACTACTTAATTTGCTCACATAAAATTAATATACGAAAGTATAAATTTATGCGTAAACTTTAAGTATTTAGTTCAAAAGTGCTCAATGCGTAGGTAGAGCTAGTTAGTAACTTATAAAATATATATGGCGATTAAGCTACACTGAATATTCCGCGTTTCATCCACTCTAGGACTCTTCAGGCTTATGCGCATAAGCCTGAAGAGTCCTAGAGTGGATTAAATATATATTCATTTATCGATTATATAAAAAAAATATCAATATCAAACATAAACTGCAAATTTTTCCGAATGCGTACGTTTTTATTACTTTAATTTTTTCTAATAGAGCTTTCCTACAGCGGACATTATGACAACACAAAATACAGATTTATTTCTCTAATAAAACTTTCGTTACAAATTTTCGCATGCGTGTTCGTAGTTCTGTTTTATTGTGTTTTTAGAAAATTTTCCTGAAAAAATTACTGCATTAAAATAATTTTTAGACAATTATATCACGAAATAGACGTTTATTTTCAAACAAAATAGAATTTTTCGTAACTAATTTTAAATGATCATTAGATTTTGGAGCAAAATTCCTTTCTTCATATTTTGCGGTTTTCGCAACAAAATCCAAAATTCATTTAATTCCTCCGTCAAATTATGAATGAAATCCATCACAACCGAAGACGAATACAGTTCATG
>NC_136520.1:62209932-62229932 GCF_053919585.1 Euprymna scolopes | reverse complement strand
TGTCTCATAGAATGAAAATAGAATAGAAATTCTATCCGAGAATAAAATGTTTGATTGAAAACCTTTTAAAATGTTTAATTGGAAACCTTTAAGACATCTTGTCATCACACGTGCCTGACTGTGTACAGACACACGTATGCAAATTAGATGGCAACGTAAAGAAAAGAGTGTTAGTTTTTCTCTAAATGATTACATACGCATTCAAAATAGAGTAAAAGGCTGAGAGAAAGATAGAGATAGATAAGTTGTTTAGTTAATCTGTCCATCTATATATCTATAAAAGTGAGAATGTGTGTGAGGACACTTCTCAACCTATATACTCCAATAATTATTTATCTACAGTCTTTAAATTTGGCATATAGGATATTCAGACCAATGGAAAACTATTCAATCGGTTTACATCTCTAAAAAAAACAGCTACTAAGGTGTCAAAATTGAAAAATTGGTACTTGTGAGTCATCGGATTTTTATCTGTTTTCAACTGTTTCACGAACTTAGAAACTGAACGCCAGTGGAACTCTCTGCCGCTTGCCTGTTTCCCACCTGACTACAACTTGGACGTCTTCAAATCTAACATAAACAAACTCCTAACAAACCTCCCCCTTAAGTAAGACACTCTATCAAAACCCCCAATACTAATGATTACTACAATACTATCTCATTGATTACTGTACACGCAACAACCCTTATCCCTGAGTGGCCTTCGGGCCTTGATAAGTGGTGACCCCATGTAAAAAAAAGAATGCGCATGTGCGGCCGTGAAACATGACAGCTTCTTTATGCTTAGTGTAATAAGGTTTAAAAAGAATTTGTAAAGACTTGTCAAGCTGGTCTAATGGTTATCGTATTTAACTCACTGTCTTAAGGTCTTGGTTTCGATCTCAGCTCGAGTATTTTTTTGTTTTACTTACAGGAAGTGAACTGTTTAGAAAAAACATAATACTCGCATGCACATATCTCATTTTTCTGCATGAATTAAAATAAATATTTATACGTATTTTACAATCAGGCAATGCTTGGTGGCTTGCTAGTATATCTATAAAAGTGAGAATGTATGTGTGAGGAGAGTTCTCAACCTATATACTCAACTAAGTTTTGATCTACAGACTTGAAATTTGGTATATAGAATATTCAGACATGTGGAAAACTTTTTTTATCTGTTTTCAACCAGAACAACGGGCTACTAAGGTGTCAGAATTGAAAAATTGGTACGTGGTGGGAGGATCATCGAATTTTTATATGTTTGTCAACTGTTTCACGAATGCGCATGCGTTAATAGTTCACATTACACATTCCTTATGCTAAGGATAAGTAAATTGGAAAATACTTTTGTAAGGATCGTGTCAAGCTGGCATAATGGTTATCGTATTGACTCAATTTTTGGTTTGGATTTCAGCTCGAGTATATATATATATATATATATATATATATATATATATATATATATATATATATATATATATATATATATATATTAGTAAAAAAAAAACCATAAAACTTAATAACACTTTTTAGAAAAACCCATAATGCTTGCATGCATACATCTCAGTTTCTTTCCGGGTTTTTTGTTTTGTTTTTTTTATTTCATTTTTTAAGGAATTCAACGTTACGTTTAATAACGGGCAAGGCCGGATAAATCTTCTATTTATAAATAATGTTATACGGCATAATCACGTTGACACCCCGGATCTCGTCAGATCACCGAAATTAAGCAACGTTGAGCTTGGCTAGTACCAGATGGGTGACCATATGGTACTTCTATAGACTGTATGTGCTCTCCGTATATCTCGGCATTGTTTCCAGTCGTCCTGAACCCCCACTTGCCACTGACTCAGAGAGGTGAGGCTGGAGATTGTGCAACTCTTGCCACAAAAGATTCCACACGCAGAGACCCTTACAATGGGTATTCATAGTCTGTCAAGACTGAAAGAAGATACGTCATTTTTTTTTACGTCATACGATTCTTGCTCTCTGTGTATTCTGTTTATTGTATATGAAAACCTTTTTTATTAAACCATATCCGTGTTCGAGTCTTTCTTAGTGAGCCATTCAGACCACAACAAATACGTAAGAAGATTAACTCACCGCTTTAAAAAGGAGGTAATTACTGGGATGACGGTCTTATGTCAATAGAATCGATACTGCATTACCCGCTTCCATTAAAAGAAGATTCAATAAGAGATGAAACTATTTCTTTTTCATTCATTTAATAGTGTTTAGCTTCGTGCAAGCTTGGTGGACAAACGTACAAACGAATGGGTTCAGGAGAAGATAGGACCATGCCGAAGACTGCTGGACAACATCAATGGCCAGAAGTTACAATTTTGGGGACATGTGGCCAGAACAGACGGCCTAACAAAAGATCTGCTCTTTTGTACAACCCCTGGCAAAAGAGGACGTGGAGAATGTCAAACAGCATCAAGGATATCGCGGACATTAGCATGGCTGAGTTGTTCAGAATGATGCAGAACTGGAGTCAATGGCGACGATTCGTAAAGAGTGCCACGACTGGTCAGTAATGACAATTCAAAGACAGAGAGCCATAAAAAAAAACATCGTTTTTATGGTTCCTTGGACTTTTGGCTATATTTTAATAAATAAATAAAAATGAAAAACAAATTTACACGCACACATGTACATAATCTTTACATTTTTTTTTTTACACAGGCATCACCACATTATCAAGGCCAAGAGGCCACTCGAGGATAAGGGTTAAAGAGTGTACAGTAGAAATTGGACAATATAGTAATTAATTCGGTAAATTTGTTAACTTATATGGAACGTCTCATCAAGAACTTGTTTACGTTAGACTTGAAGACAACCAGATTGTAGTCAGCCGGAAAGCAGGAAAACGGAAGACAATTCCACAGACGTGCAGTTCTAAGAAAGAAGCTTTGTTCATGGAATCTACGTTTAGGTTTAAGCACAGATAAAGAGTGGGGGGGGGGAATTATTGATAGTGTTTTCAGCTAAACGAGTGTTTCTTGTGAAAGTTTGGAGAGGGGGGACCATAGGCTGAAGCTCAGTCGGACACTTTCCATGAAAATAACGATACATCAGAGACAAACTCGCAACATCTCTTCTGTGAGATAGAGGTTGCAGGGAAGAGAAACGTTTATGAGTTCTTTAAACAGGTTTAACTCCACAGTGTAAATGCGGTAGTTTGGCGAAAGGTAACAATTAAGAGTAATCTCAAAGTTTCACAGACGATTAGAAAGACCATCAACCCCCCACACATACACGCAACCCCCAAATTTCGTAAGGTTTCATGCCTAAATGTATTGTTTATGCTAATAATCCTTTCTTACAGTAATATAACCATTGCCATATTTATACTGTTTTGATTTCATGTGCAATAAATTAAATATATAAGATCCAAATGCAAGAAAAAAAATCGATTTGGAAATCTTACGTGGGACGATTCTTGGAGTGAATGTGGTATTATGGTGATTGAGGATTCTAAATAGCTCAGACAATTATAAGGTAGAGTAGCAAGCATGACTATAGACACCCCTCTCCACAATTTTGAATAGCCCAATGCCTAATTTATTTTCGATTATTGTATAATTTTCGTAAATAAATAAGTAGTTGCAGTATCTATTCTCAATAGCTTTTGTATTTGTGTGTGTGTGTGTGCTTTCTCGGTTTTATTATTATTATTATTATTAGTAGTAGTAGTAGTAGTAGTAGTAGTAGTAGTAGTAGTAGTAGTATCATTATGGTTGTTATTATTATTATTAGTAGTAGTAGTAGTAGTAGTAGTATCATTATCGTTGTTATTATTATATCATTATTATTATTATTATTAGTAGTAGTAGTAGTAGTAGTAGTAGCAGCAGCAGCAGCAGCATTTACTCACTAGGTGTATCACACAGGACATCATCAAATATTTCTCTTTGAGAACAACCTGTGGTGTTCCCTGGAGTCTGAGTGACAACAAAACTCCCCAGATTTCCAGTATTTTCCACTTCATTCGATGACCTTTGCAAGTTAGTTTGCGTTATCGCAACAGTCGTTGCCATTGATTTCTCATTGATAGCGACCATTGGTGTTCACTGGTATTTAGCTGGCATTAAGCTTCCCAAAGGTCGCAGTTCTCTTCGCACCCGCCTAGTGGAGGTCCGATTAGTGCTTTCTCTCCTCGGTCTTTCCATCCTCTTTGACACTCCTCACTTATATGGTGTGGTGTCAGTTTACAGTGACATATACACACGCATACACACACACACACAAATACAAAAGTTTACAACAAAGAGAACTTAACTTATATCAACCTGAATAAAAATAGATTATAAAATGATTCAAAATTAGTTTGGTTGTTTTGTTTTACGGCATATCGATCCTTTTCGGGTTTTCAAACCAACGTTCTTTTTATGTTCGTTTAAATAAGAATTAATTCATAAATATGTTTAGAAATATGATAAAAATGTTAAAGATGTTTTTTTTAAGGGGTGGCGAACTTTAAATTAAAATAAATAAAGTATCTTTATTATAAAAAATATGTGATTTATGCCAAACATTGAATAAAAAGTCGCTTTAATAATATTTAAATATCCTATTTAAATAGAAAAGGAAGGCTTTTAATATTAATGCCAGGACGAGAAAAAAATTTTTACAGATATAAAAGTAGGGTGATTCGACGTTGCCCGGGATTGAATAATGATCAACGAATGTTTCACCCAGCTATATTCTATCGCCATTAGATTCGGTTAAATGGTCCATATTTTTTAATCATATTGATTGATTGCCTGCTCTAGTTAGGGACTCGTCGCAGTGCACCAGGAGGAAACTCCGCATGCGTCCCGCAGTGACTTTGTCCACAATATATTGTAATGTAATAACATTCATTTTGAACGCGGGCTTATCATATCAAAGAATCTAATGCTGATTTTATATGCCGGGTCTTTCTGCTTGTGCGGTAATAAAACTTCTGAAAAGTGATGTTAGGCTGTATAAGGTGTTAACTTTAGTCAAAATCGTTTGTTCTTTCTTTCATGGGATTTTTTCGATTATCGATCCTTTTCAAAGACATTCCAATACAAAATCTTTCTAAATACATTCCTAGACACATAAAGTATACTTGCGCGAAATTTTAAATAAAAATAAAAATGAGCCAGCCGTTTAGGAGTCCATAGAGAACGAGCTCACACACACATGCACGCACACAAAGTTCTTTCTTATATAACAGTAGATATATAGATGATAGTCAACAAATAATTGGCTCTATAATAGTATGAAATCTGCATAAATTAAAATATATTTATGCGTGTATATATATATATATATATATATATATATATATATATATATATATATATATATATATATGTTTAAAGAAAAAATAGAAAAAAAAACGAATGAAATTATTAAAAAATCAACGTTTCGTCCTTGTCTCAGAGGACATCTTCAGGATAATTGAAATAAAAATGTGATAAAAGAAAAAGTCATAGATCGTGCGAAAAAAGACAGTTTTTTTAAAATCCAATCCATGTCGGGAAAGGACGAATATGTGTGCGTATGGGAAGGTTGTTTGATGTCTATATATACAATTTTAAAATGCATTTAAAATAAATATTTCAGGAAAATGAGTAGTTTCGCAGAAGAAAAAAAAAATGTACATATTTATTTTAAATGCATTTTAAAATTGTATATATAGACATCAAACAACCTTCCCATACGCACACATATTCGTCCTTTCCCGACATGGGTTGGATTTTAAAAAACTGTCTTTTTTCGCACGATCTGTGACTTTTTCTTCTATCACATTTTTATTTCAATTATCCTGAAGATGTCCTCTGAGACAAGGACGAAACGTTGATTTTTTAATAATTTCATTCGGTTTTTTTCTATTTTTTCTTTAAACATAACGTCAACCACCGCTGGTACATTTTTTCATTCCTTATATATATATATATATATATATATATATATATATATATATATATATATATATATATATATATATATATATATATATATATTTAAAGTGATGGTTGTGTAGTTCTAACGAGAGAAAAAATGTATATTTAAAAAAGTGTAGCCATCAACAATTGTGTTTTTTTTAAAGGTTTTCATCATTAAAATAAAAATATGATGAAAACCTTTAAAAAAAAAACCAAAATTGTTGATGGCTACACTCTTTTAAATATATATATATATATATATATATATATATATATATATATATATATATATATATATATATATATATATATATATATAAAGTTTATGAGGGTTTTTTGAAGCATGAAAAACGATGTTACTCTTTGTATTTAATATTTTTATTGTTATTTTTTATATTTCAAGCGGACCTCCGCTCTTGGTCACAAGAAGGTATCGATACTTTCTTGTGACCAAAAGCGGAGGTCCGCTTAAAATATAAAAAAATAACAATAAAAATATTAAATACAAAAAGTAACATCGTTTTTCATGCTTCAAAAATCCGCATAACCTTTAAATCACTATCCTAGAAGCATACGTGGATTTTTAGCATTATATATATATATATATATATATATATATATATATATATATATATATATATATATATATATATATTAAGCCTAATGAATCCTAGCGTGGATGAAACGCGGAATATTCTGTGTAGCTTAATCGCCATATATATTTTATAACTTACTACCTAACTCTGCCTACGTATTGAGCACTATTGAAGTAAATACTTAAAGTTGACGCATAAATATATACTTTCGTATATTAATTTATGGGATTAAATGAAGTAGTCATATATATATATATATATATATATATATATATATATATATATATATATATATCACCAAAACCTCAGGTCTTGATGGAGGGGAAACAAAAACTTGCTGGTATGGTTTCAAATGATCTGAAATAATAGCAAAGGGAGACTTGATTCCAAATAAGTTTATATATGTTATACCTCCCCTCTTTTGGAAATAGGGTACGAATATGAATATATTAATGTATGAAAACCAACGAGGGGAGATATAACATATGAGAAATATTTGGAATCAAGTCTCTACTTGCTGTTATTTCAGATCATTTGAAACCATAGCAGCAAGTTTTAGTCTCCCCTCCATCAAAGCTAGAGGTTTGGGGGAAATATCAGACATTTTGTAATTCATATGCAAAACTAGGAAAACAAATGACTATGATAGAGACATTTATGGTTGTAAAAAAGTGCCAAAAATAGGCTCTCGATGAATGATGATCCCTTTAAGGTGTGACCTTAACGCAAATGTAACATAGCCCACTACACAATTCAGGCCATTAGCTTTCCAACTAGCTTTCATTTGTTAAAATCTGATCAGTAGTCGCTGAGATTTGGAACTTATAAAATTGCCAGAAAATGTAGCATATGTATATATATATATATATATATATAATATTTTGATTGCACAAATTCCCTTCTGGACCAAAGTACCTTAGGTTTGCAACAACAAATGCCACATACAAATTCAACACATCTACCCTGACAGCCACGATCTCATGTAGCTTACGATCACCATTTCTGCCACATTTACTCATAATAATAAAATACCACGTTAAATCCGATAAGCAAAACCCTCACAATTGCCACATCTAGAGAGGAAGAAGTTCCTATTTTTCTTTCTCAATATTTAGTGCCTCCCTTGCTTCCAATTGAAACCGGGTCCCAATTCTATATTTTCCTACAATATTGTGCTTGCATCGACATTAACTGGTTATTACATGCATACACATAACATAATATTTCCATTTACCGATTCAAAAATAATAAATTCTCTCTTCGCAAATTCCGCCCATTTTAATTAGCTGATCCCTGACTATTGGCATATTCCGGAACTCTCTTCTACAATAAATAAACGAACGCTCTAGAAGTTATACAATATAGCGTCGCTCTCTACATAAGAAAATCGTTCTAAAAAAAAACTAACCAATTTTAACATATTAACCGATTGTCGTCGTTCTCTACAAATTACACTCGTGCTGAAAAAAATAAACATATCAACCGATTTGTGTCGCTAAAAAAAACAACAAAATTAAACATATTAACCGATTGTCGTCGCACTCTACGAATTACAATCGTACTGAAGAAAAAAAACAAAATTAAACATATTCGATAGGCGTCGCACTTTACAGATTACAATCATGCTAAAAAACACAAAATTAAACATATTAACTGATTAGCGTCGCTCTATACAAAAGACAATAGCTTTAAGTTTTTTTTGTTTTACATTTGCTTCACCTCCAGAATTTTCTTTAACTTGACGACTTTATAGGTTTTCAACTATGCTGATTACGAAAATCTCATTTAAATTTGGCAGAGACAAGTACTTTTCAAGGGTGGATGGTGTCTATTCAGAAAGTCGTTCTTAACATGAGGCGGTTGGAGTTGTCTATTCAGAAAACTGTTCATACGGAGGTTGGGGTTGACCACCAACAACAATTCAATTTTTTACGAGTGGGGGGCTGCGTCAAGTGAGCAACACCGGTTCCCGGGTCTTGCTTGTATATATATATATATATATATATATATATATATATATATATATATATATATATATATATATATATATATATATATACTCGTAGCCAAAATTGAATATTGAAACATTCATATCTTTGGTTCTATGGAACGAAACTGCATAAAAATTAAAAGGCTTCTTGAAAATCATAATAATATTCTCTGGTTAAAATTTTATGACAATTGTTAAAGAAAAAGAAACTATATTTTAAAACAAATAAAATTTTCCAAAATTTGCCGACATCTGTATATAGAGGGTTCTGGCAGGCTTACATTAGTTTTGCTGCTTTGGGATGAATTTTGTTTAGGGTTTTGTTTTGGTTGGTTGTCTTTCTTGCCAGGTCACTAATATATATGGCTATGTCTATACTCGTAACCAAATTGAATATTGAAACGCTCATATCTTTGTTTCTATGAGACGAAACTACATGAAAATTTGCAGGCGTTTTGAAGATTATAATACTATTCTATGGTTAAAATTTTATGACAATTGGTAAAAAAGAACTTATATTTTCAAACCAATAAAATATTCCTAAATTTGCTTACATTTGTATATATAGTGTCCTGGCTTACAGCTTCAGTTTTTCTGCTTCGGTTGTTCTCCTTGTGGCCTTGCCGGGCCACTAATATATATATATATATATATATATATATATATATATATATATATATATATATATAGTGACTAAATGGCAAAAGACTATATTCCAAAGTTCATGATGTTGACCATCTTATAATTTATTCCTTTAAATCAGTTGACATTTACAATTCTTTACAGTATCTGTTTCGTAGCGCAAAATCAATCACTTAATTATTATATCAATCAGTGAATCTATCTTATCTTAACTTATCAGAAGAAATAGCAACACTCAATCCATCAAAAGGTAAAAAAGCAAGTTTTGACATGATTAAAATCCGAAAATGAAAAGAGAAGCTGTAAATACCTTATAATATGTTTCGATTACGCCATTTTGAATTTTAGGAATTCAGTAATTTAAAAAAATTACGAGAAATTTATTATACAGAGAATAGTAAATTTGTTTAATTTTTACTTTAAAAGTCTGTATTCCTTGTTAAACAATAAAATTCTCGAAAATGTTTTAATTTACTGAATTTAACTCCAAAGTTTCATTTATACTAACGCTCTATATCGCATATTAAGTTTTTTATCTGGTTGGGAATGTCTTCTATATATTGATACGAATTGACTTTAATATTACGGTATTGGATAAGCTGCCATCTCAAAGTATTGCACTATTTCAGTTAAGTATATATATGTAATGTGTCTCATTTTTGCCGTTTGAATCAACGCTATTACTTTGCAACATTTTTTAAAAATTAAAAAAAATTTAAAAATAAATAAATAATGCAATCTTCTTCCACAAACGGCTAAAATAATCCACGTGAACTTTTTCGAACATGATTGCCAGGAATGAACGCTGTCCATACTACAAATTTTTCAACGGTTTTCTTTTTTCTTTTTCATTTCGACACTTTTTTGTGACCAAGAGCGGAGGTTCACTTGAAATATAAAAAATAACAATAAAAATATTGGATACAAAAAGAAAGTAACATCGTTTTTCATGCTTCAAAAAACCCTCATAACCTTATATATATATATATATATATATATATATATATATATATACAAATACATATATATATACAAATACATACATATACATATATATATACATACATACATATATATACACATACATACATATATATATACATACACCCATATATATAAACATAGATATATATATACATACATTTATATATATACATATATAAATATATACATATATACATATATATATACATATGTGAATAAAAAGGAAAAACCTAAAAGAGTAAAAACAAAATTAAATCAACGTTTCGTCCCCATTTCAAGGGACATCATCAGGATTTCTAGGCGAGGATGTACAGGAAAGCGGTCATATCACATGCGAAAGAGGAGAAGTTTAGTTCTCTTTCTGTTCTGGAGAGAAAAAAAAAGAACAGAAAGAGAACTAAACTTCTCCTCTTTCGCATGTGATATGACCGCTTTCCTGTACACCCTCGCCTAGAAATCCTGATGATGTCCCTTGAAATTGGGACGAAACGTTGATTTAATTTTGTTTTTACTCTTTTAGGTTTTTCCTTTTTATTCACATAACGTCTAAAGCATCATTTATATCTTGCTTTATTTTATTCATATATACATATATATACATATATAAATATATACATATATACATATATATACATATATATATATATATATATATATATATATATATATATATATATATATATAATGTGCGCTAATGTAAACTCTTCGTCAAAAATAATGAAACAAATTCATGTATCACCTGTGTGCGAATTCATTATTTAGATGGATTGCTAAACTATTAATATGTATTATTTTCGAATTACGCTCGTAACCTAACTTTTCATATATATAAATTATAATTGCCATTTCTAATGACCTAAAAGACGAAAAAACATAAAGCGCTGGGATTATATTATAGCGTGGGTTTTACTGAAGAGTATTGTCTGCATGCTTCGTCTACAGCATCATTTTGTAGAGACAGAGACAGAGAGAGGAAGGGAGGTGGAGAGATTGCAACAACTCATAGTGATCGAAATATCGATAAATATGAAGCAAATCTTGATAATCGAACATATGAAACGCTAAAAACTGTTCCAGTATGAGATTAAATAAAATGGAGGCGCAGGTTCGCGATTAACAGACAGCGTCAAAAAAATAAAGTAAAAAATGAAATAAAATTGACAACTTAGAGACAAGATTGAAATCGTTGTGTGTGAGTGTGCATGAATGTGTGTGTGTTTCTGTGTGAGTGTGTGTTGTGTATGTGTGTTTTACGTGCGTATATGTGTGTGTACGTGTATGTGTGTTTTGTGTGTGCCTGTGTGTTGTGTGTGCATGTGCGTGTATGTGTTGCATGTTGTGTACTGTGTGTGTGTGTGTGTGTGTGTGTGTGTGTGTGTGTGTGTGTGTGTGTGTGTGTGTGTGTGTGGTCAGAATCGAACCCTCGGCGCAACGGTGGGCAGCCAGCAAGGTATGAGGGCAAGGATTCTCTCCGATCCCCCGCCTCCGTGACCCGTACAAAGTCGGGACTCACTTTCCCCAGCTGCCCAACATCAAACGGAAGAAGGTAACGACGGTAGTCATCGTTGAGAAAGGGCCAACCATTTGCAGGGCGGGGCGGGTGTGTTGGTCTCGCCCCACCCCCGATTCGTGCTGATTGTTGGCCGTGGGGGTGCAGCCAGGCGTACGACGGCGCAAAAGACGCAACACAGGCGAAACAAAAAAAAAGACAGAAAACAAAACGAAAAGGAAATAAAAATTACTTCCTGCAAAGAACGCTCTACTTTGGTGAAGTGCTTGCTAATTGATATATATATATATATATATATATATATATATATATATATATATATATATATATATATATATATAGTGAAATTGTTTGTGTGTGTATGTGTGTGCCAGTGTGTGTACATTTCCCTACGAAATAACTCTGTTAATTTTCAGTCTAGAGACTCGAGATTTGACAGAAGGGGTATTGAGATTTGGGAATTTTTTTTAATCAGTTTTTGGCCAGAAATTTGGCTGTCAAGGGGTCAAAGTTGAACGATTTGACCTTTGAAAACTCTACCAAACGCCTTCGCCAAATGTTGGGTTTAAACACATGAAGTTTTTCGATGAAGGTTACTTCGACATGTATCAAACTTTTTAATTTGATTTGAGCCCTAAACAATAAATGTTAAGGGGTCAAATTGGGGTCAAAGTTTTAATAAATTTGACCTTAGCGGTCTCTACCAAATTACTCAACCAATTTTTGGTCTCAACATTGGAAATTTTACTTAAAGTGCATTCAGACATAGGGCTAGTTTTTAATCGGTTTTTTTGCCGAAAATTTGGCTGCGGTCTCTTTCAAACTATTCAGTCAATTTGAGGTTTAAACATTTGAAATTTTATATAAAGAGCATTTAGACATGCAGCAAGCTTTTTAATCACTTTTGGGGCGAAAATTTGGCTGCCAAGGGGTCAAAGTTGAAAGTGTTGACCTTTGCAGATTCTACCAAACTCCCCCGCCAATTTTGGGTCTAACCACTTGAAATTTTATATGTAGGTTACCTGGATATGAGTAAAACTTTTTAATATATATATATATATATATATATATATATATATATATATATATATATATACATGTGCACATAATGTTATGAACAGTACATAAGGCCCAAGCAAGCCGGGCTGAACTGCTAGTATATATATATATAATAGTAAATCCACTGTTGACAAGAAAGTTCTTGCGTTTTTTAACTTTTAAATTCAGATGAATATATCTCGGTTCAAACAAAAATTTATTGATCGAAATAAGCACCATCAGAAGTAACATACTTTGCCAACACAAAACATGTCAGTAACGTAAAAGTCTTGCCTTCTGGTGGCGATGAAGTCGCTGAAGGGGGTTTAAATCGCTTAAATTTTTTAAGCATTTCTCACGCAGAAAGTTGTCGAGATGCTTGAAAAAAGGTGAGAGGTCTGAAGAGTATAACGTTCAATTTCTGCAGGATCGGTTTAGCAACGTGCGGTCGGACATTGTCGTGGGGGAGAATTGGGCCTTTTCTGTTGACTAATGCTGGGTATTGTTGTCAAAGTTTCTGATGCATTTCATCCATTTCTTGACAGTACTTATCTGGCGTAATGATTTCGCTTGATTTAAAAAAAAAAACTGTAATGGATGAGACCGGTCGAAGACCACCGAAGTCAGTATGGCTTTCTTTTGGTGCAACTCTGGCTTCGGGAAGTATCGTGTAGCGTCGTCGGCATCTAACTACTGAGTCACGACCCGGTCGAGAAATGGGTCGTTCTTGTTGCGTAAAAGAATGGAAGATGAGACTTCTTTTCTTTAGGTTGTCGTTCAACTCGTGAAGCACCCATTTATCAAGTTTTTTGTCTTTGCAATCTCTCTCAAGTGGTTGGAAATCGCCATATACGTTACATCTTATTAAGAAGCAAGTTCTGGAAGAGTTGTGCGTGGATTGGCTTCGAGTAAGGCTCTTAATCGATCGTTGTCAGCATCCGATGGCCGACCACTACGCTCATCATCTTCAAGACTCGATGCTGCCAGGAAATTTCTTAAACATAATTCTGCTGTGTGTTCAGCACTGGTTCCTGTGCCAAACACTTTGCTGATATCGCGAGCTGTTTCGGCAGCTTTTCCGTTTGGTTTGAACTGAAATAAGAAAATTGTGTAAATTTGCTTTTTGTTTAATCTCGTAGTCTAATCCCACCCCCACACTGTAGATATCCCTAGATGTAAAAGATCTTTCTACTCCAGTAGTTTCTTTCCCAGAACCGCTAGACTTTGGAATTCCATTCCAGGTCACTGCTTCCCCAACTGTACTGACGTGCAGAAGTTCAAGTGCAACGTGAACCAACATCTTGCTGCCCAAATCTCTACATGGTACCCCAGTAGTTGTTGCCCCTGATAGTAGCCCCCTACACCAAAGTGCCAATGTGCCTTGTTTGGGGTGAAAATGTAAAAAAAAAATGTTCTGAACAAAAATAATTGTTTTAAAACGATTATGATTGAATCAATTAGATATGATTTATAATGATGTATAAAGTAAAGGTATTAGAACGAAAACTCATTTGAAAATCCAAATTTTAAATTCCGCAAAAACTTTATTGTCAACCTAATATATATAATTAATACAAAATCCGCATAAATTAAAATATAATATTTAAGCGTATTTTACGGCCAAGCAACTCCAGGCAGTCTGCTAATATATATATATATATATATATATATATATATATATATATATATATATATATATATATATATATATGTGTGTGTGTGTGGGGGGGGGTTGTGTGTGTGTGTGTGTGAGATAGATGAAAGAACCTGGGATAGTCTTGCTTTGGATCGCGGAGAGTGGAGAAGGACCTTGTACGGAGGTGTGAGCAAGTTTGAGGCAGATCGACCTCAGTATGAGCGGCTGAAGCGCGATATCCGGAAAGGGAGGGTGAAAGGAGCCGTGGATGGGCGGGGGCGCTAAATTGGTCTGGAGTGTGAGGTGTGCGGAAGAATATGTCTGAGCAGAGCTGGGCTGATGAGCCACCAGACTACTCATCGGCGCAGTAGGCCACAAAGCAGTCTTGAGTTGCCAGAGCTAACCTGTGTCAACTGCGGGCGGATATACAAAACAGCAGGTGGTTTGAAGCAGCATTTGATTATACATAGAAGAGAACATCAAGAACGTGCTGTTAGTGGCGCACATGTCTGCACAATGTGTGCCAAGGAATGCCAGAGTCTGGAAGGGCTTAAAAGCCACCTTCGTGCGAACCATAACTGAATGTTTTCGTGTTTCTGTGTATCTTTTTTTGTGTGTGCTATATCAAGAAATGGCAATGTTCGAAAACGAATTTTTGCTGCCATCATATATAGGTGTAAACGATAAATTGGCAGTTTAAGATCTCAAAGTTTAAACCTTGATAAACAAGGGACAGTAAAAGATGTATGTATGTTTAGTTAACTGTAATATTAAATAAAAATACCAATATATTATTGTGCGCCCACAACTTGTTGAATGCGAACCTTAAAAGCTGGTCCCAACTCTTTTCCTGATCTACATTAATGATCTTCCAAATCACATCCTTACATCATTCGTAGACATTTATGCTGATGACACTACCATCTATGGAAGCACATCTAAGACAGTAAACGACCAAGTTCTCTCCGATTCTCTCTCTTCTGATCTTCAGCACGTGGTATAATGGGAAAAGGAGTGGCTGGTTACTTTTAATGCATCTAAAACCAAGCTTCTCTCTTTACATCATCAACGTTCTGATCCCCATCTGGCATCAATTGAAATAGATGGCTCTCGTCTTGAGGAGGATTCAGGTTTTGACAAGCTTCTTGGCTTGACCTTTACTCCTGATCTTAAATGGAACACGTATATCAAATCTGTTGCCAAGGCCGCTGGAAAAATGGTGGGATCCTTCTATTGATCCAGTAGATATACCATTGCTGATGCTATTCTCTATCTATATAAGAGCCAGGTACGTCCAAGGATGGAATACTGTTGCCACATCTGGGCAGGAGCTGCTAGAGAGGACTTGTCCTGCCTTGATAGAGTTCAAAATAGACTTCGTAGCCTCGTAGGAGATGTCCTTTTATCTTCCCTGCAACCTCTATCTCACAGATGAGATGTTGCGAGTTTGTCTCTGCTGTATCGTTATTTTCATGGAAAGTGTTCGACTGAGCTTCAATCTATGGTCCCCTCCCGCCAAACTTTCACAAGAAACACTAGTCTAGCTGAAAACACTATCAATAATTCCCCCCCACTCTTTATCTGTGCCTAAACCTAAACGTAGGTTCCATGAACAAATCTTTTTATTAGAACTGCACGCCTGTGGAATTGTCTTCCGTTTTCCTGCTTTCCAGCTGACTACAATATGGTTGTCTTCAAGTCTTACATAAACAAGTTCTTGATGAGCCGTTCCACTTGTTAACAAATTTACTGAATTTCAATTACAACGATTACTATATTGTTCAATTTTTACCGTACACTATTTAACCCTTATCCTCGAGTGGCCTCATGGCCTTTATAGGTGATGATGCCTATGTAAAAAAGGTCTTTACAGTTTTCTCTTTCTTTGTAGCGCGGAATGTTTACCTTATGGAGGTTTCCAGGGAGACCACACAGTAATGGGGACGAGCATTAGAGACTTTCTCAACATCACCCCATAATAAATAGTCGCAGGGGTTCAAATCTGGCGAGCTAGAAGGCCAGATATTTAAGGGCACAAAAAACGGCGACTTTCTCTCCAAAATGGTCTGCACTGTTTTTAACACATGAGCAGGTGCGTAGTCCTGGTTGAACATCATTTTCTTCGGATCATAGTTCTTAATCCAGGGTAAGAGAACTTCCTCAAGAATCTTCAGATATTCCGTTGTATTGACCCTCAGGTTTACTTCAATGAAGTTAAGGAGCATGACTTTTTCATCGCTGGCAACAGCTCCAAACACCATGACACAGGCAGGCTGTTTACTCTGCATGACTGGAGGAACACCAGAATGGTGTTTCTGCAGTTGGAGATTTCGACTACCACGAACTTTTTCTCGTTCACAAAATGCGTACGATACCACCATGGAGTTTCAGGTGGTTGAATAAGCAAGGGGTTTATGTCTTTACGAATGGTCTTAGATTACGATTTTTTGCCAATTCAGTAAGTGACTGTGATAGATTTGATGCAATGGACAGTTTCAGAGAAATTTTCTGATGCGGATTTTATCACTTCACGGACTGTGTTCCTTCCTTTGGGTGTCTTTACCTCCCCTTAAGTTCGCCATAACACGAGAAAACGTCCAAGGATCGCAGGCAGTGTCTCTGATAACGTCAGACGTCTAATGCCCGGCACGGAACAACTTGGCAATAACCATTCCATGGTAAAATTATACACTGGCACTCAATTTCTTAGTATTTTTGAGAACATAAGACTCTAAAGAGTACAGCAACACTTCAGATTGATAATGGTAATTGCTTATATATATATATATATATATATATATATATATATATATATATATATATATTTATATATATGTGTGTGTGTGTGTGTGTGTATATATATATATATATTGTCATCCACATACATTACTGTTTCGCTGTATCACAGCTCATCAGTGCGGCTTGATATGCAAGTACCTCAAGCCAGGATCAACCGCCCGTACGACAGTCAAGGCTTCTAACCATTATGCTAATCGACTGCTGCTGTGTGGATAGTGACTTAACGATATTTTGACATCGTCCGAATACCTCAGCCAGGTTTGTTTACACAGAAAGCATCGCTTAATACGCTAATAGTAATTCGTATATCACTTCCCAATATGCTCAACCTAAGGTCAAATCGTTCAACTTTGACTCCTTGACCGCCAAATTTCTGGCCGAAAACCGATTAAAAAGATTTTTCCAAATCTCAGTACCCCTTAATGTCAATTCTCGAGTCCGTAAAGTGAAAAATGACAGAGTAGTTTAGTAGAGAAATGTACACACACAAACAGACAATTTCACTTTTATAGATATATATAGATAGATATACGAAATCTGGACAAATTAAAACATCATATTTAAGCGTATTTTACAACCGGGCAAAGTCGGGCGCATCCCCCCTAATCAATATAATAATCGACCAAATTTTTATAATTAGGAGAAAAAATATAAAAATTCTTTCATACAGTGAAGTAGAAACTAGTTTACAGGGCACCCTTCCCGTGTTAAGAATAGTTTTTCAATAGTAACATTATTATGCAGAAAGTAATTTTTTATCATGGATACAGGCTTTATTAGCTATTCTGTTTCTACACTGTCTTTTTATTTTGCAAACCAATCGTCGATTCTTTTTAATCGTTTATGAAAATTTCAAATAGTTTTAACGACGAATAAATGCCAGTCGGTTTTGTTTTAAAGAAAAAAAATTTGAAGAAAAATATTTAGAAAGCTCTACTCTTGTAATCTACACCCCCTCCCAATAGTATGTTTTACGTTTTACAAAAATATATGCGGACATTACACATGGATTTTACAGCCATTTACCGGCGTATATACGAACTGGCGTTCATTTGTGCCGACTTCTAGGAGGATTGGGCTTATTCAGACTTTAGCATATAGAGCCCTTAGAAATTGTTATTCCTGTAAACTAGAATGCAAATTGAAAACCGTCCAAGACATTTTCATTCGCAACGGTTACCCGGAGAATTTAATTAATTATATTATTAAAAAATAAAATTAAAAAATACAATTCTCCTGCAGTCTTCTGTCCTTCCAAGTGTCTACTTAAAAAGTCCTTGTATTGGAGATACCGGTCAGTGTTTGGGTAGACGAATCATGAAATCTGTATCAAATTGTCACCCGTCCGTTGCTCTGCGTTTGGTCTTTAATTTAAAGTCTGCATTTTCCCTAGTTGTTAAGGTTGGTTTACCTTACATCACAAAAGGTAATGTAGTTTACGAATTCAATTGTCAGTGTGCTGCTGACTATGTGGGTCGAACCTCCTTAAATTTGCAGACTCGAATTAACCAACATATTCCAGCAGGAATAAGATTGGGCAAGTCTTGTCGCTCTCACCCCTCACCTTCCACCTTGGAATCTGCCATTGGCCAACTTCTTCATAAAAATCCAGCGTTTGCCAATGTGTATAGAATAGAGGGCTGACTGTCAAAATCACTTGGGGATTTTGGAGGCAGTTCAATTCTTACGAAAGTCATCTCTCTGTCATGAGACTTATTTGGGGATATATTTGAACTTCTCTCTTCGTCGTCACTTGTACATATATTTTACATGATTGTAAATATTTTATTTTATTCGTATTCCCACCCGTCACCCTCACCCCCCGGTAAAATTTACACGCAAATCCCATTAAGTCTCTACTCTTACGTGATATTTTTATTTTTTTGCACAGGTCAACGATTAACTCCTGATGAGTTTGTTGACAGAAGGGGCTCCTTGGGTTTTGCCAGCTATTTTCTTTAAAGCAATTTATAATTTTTGTACCGTTAAACAGTTATATATATATATATATATATATATATATATATATATATATATATATATATATATAATAGAAAGCGATATTTATATAAATATATATATAAGTATATATAAATATGTATATATGAATATATATATATATATAAGTATAAATATATATATGAGTATATGCATATGAGTATATATATATGAGTGTATATCAGTATGAGTATATATATATATATATATATATATATATATATATATAAGTAAATATATATGAATATGAGTATATATACGCCTGTATATATATGTATATGAGTATATGTATACATAAGTGAATATATATGAGTATATATACAAAAAGGACGGTTTGCCTCACACTAAACTTAGCAATATTATATATAAATTCTAATGTCAGTATGATGCTGTCTATGTCGGGCGAACCAGCGTTCATTTTGAAACAAGAATTAGACAACATGTTCCTTCAAGTTTTCGAAATAAAGATAAAAGTAAAATTCTCCTCAACCCCACCCACAATAATTAAGATTCCGCAATTGGAAATCATTTATTGGATAACCCAGAATGTGGTCAGGCATATAGGGACGACTTTTTTTCAATTTTATTTCGAGGCAGATCGAGTAGTCATTTGAAAACTCTCGAATCCGTCTTCATTGCACGCCTCAACCCCTCTCTGCAAGCAGAAGCGGTTTGACCTTAGACCTTTTAGGCGAATTATAAAGGGATACTTTAGATATGATTCCCTGTCCCCTTTTTCTCCTTCCCCCACCCCGTATATTTATATGCGGGTTATCATTCCCCATTCGTGATAGTAAAAAAAAATTATTTGAATAATATTCATTATATATATATATATATATATATATATAATTGAACAGTCTTGTCATACAAGTGCCACTCCCTCAGACATTAAAAGTCCATG
>NC_136520.1:62199932-62207432 GCF_053919585.1 Euprymna scolopes | reverse complement strand
TACAGATAATTGACTTTGTTGTTGTTCCTTATTATGAAACTGATTTTTAATTTAATTAAATTTTGATTTTCAAATTTAAAAAATTTTTAAAACTTTTAAATTATAGATCACATTACTTAATATATATATATATATATATATATATATATATATATATATATATATATATATATATATAAATGGAAATGTATAAAAAGATTACGAAAAGTATAAAATCTTATAACTTTTCTTTATTCGTTTTCAATTGGTGATGTGCAGGAATACAAAATTATAATATGAAATATTTTTCTTATATATATATATATATATATATATATATATATATATATATATATATATATATATATATATATATACAAGAAAAAGTTTTTCCAAAGGGTTAATATATTAAAATCAATTAACAATGGTAGTGTACATATATCAATAAGAATTTAAGTCATGTGAATTGATTCCAATATGAAGCAACATGATTAAAATTTCGGTAACTGATCATATATATATATATATATATATATATATATATATATATATATATATATATATATATACTGACAAAACCAAAAACTACAAAAAGGAATAACTTCATATTTGTGTTTATATATATAAATATATATATATATATATATATATATATAAATGTAATTCTTGGTTCGTTCAAAGTGAATAAAACCATATTTCTACGTTACCAATCTAATTGAAATTTTCAGAAAATTTATCTGTAAAGTCAAGGAATGTTTGCATGTTATTAAAATAAATGAAGCTCACAAATTATTAAAAAATATATATATTAAATAAAATAAACATATTTTTCGTAACTGCGAGACTGTCTGCCATTTCATTTCCGGTAGAAATGAGCCTTTCACGTGCACCACACGTTGACGACTTTGAATTAAAAGATTTAACTATCTATTTGATAGATTGGTAAAAAAATTCCCTATTTTTTAAATTATATATAAATATTTTTTGTACTTCAACCTTACAATTGAATAAAAAAAACTTTAATTAAACTTGGAAATACGATTTAAAAAATAGCGCGGATCGGTAAGTGCACTAGCACCATTTGTTTATCTTATTTTTTTTATTTTTAAAAGCTTTTCTGGCGAAGCCTACCTAAAATAAATTTGTCTAATTCTTAATTTCTTATGTTATTGGAAATGAAAAAGAAGGTAAATATGAAGAATTACTCCACCCTCGAAAATTCATTTAAAATTACCACTCTTATAGGTTTTCGGGGTCGCTGAAAACGAAAATAACGTTTAAAATTAAGGTAAACGAGTAGTTTCCAAGATATGAAGAACTGTTAGTTTAAAAAAGTGGACGATCACTTTTCCATAATAATTTAACGTAAAATGACTACCCACTTTGTGGCCACGATTTTTCTTTTTTTTGGGGGGGGGGCTTTCTTTCTACCCTTGGAAAATCCTTTAAAATTACCTGTTTAAATTGGTTGGAGGGGCGCCGCCAAAACACCCCTGCCTCTCACCGTCTCCCACCGCCTCCCACCAAATGTAAACAGAATTTTTGTAAAATATTCAACAGTTCTTCTATTCGGTTAATGTCGGCACGTTACTTATGTTAAAACAGTTAAACTGCATAAGCACCTGTTAAAAAACTAAAAAAATTCTATAATTGAATATCCCCCTCCAAAAAAAGAACGAAAAACAAACCGGCAATTCCCCCCTAAAAAAAAATACCAGTGGGTGCATTTCTTTATATTTTGGAAACTACGTGTTTACTGGAATTTTAAAGGATTTTCCGAGGGTGGAAAGAAAGTCCCCCGCCCCAAAAAATCGTGGCCATAAAGTAGGTGATCATTTTATGTTAAATTATGATAGAAAAGTGATCCCCCACTTTTTAGAACTAACATTTCTTCATACGTTGGAAACTACTCGTTTGCCGTTATTTTAAACGTTATTTTCGTTTTCAGCGACCCCGAAAACATTTAAGAGTGGTAATTTTAAAGGAATTTTCGAGGGTGGAGTAATTCTTTATATTTACCAAAAAAAAATAGCATCCCGGAATTTTGATAAAATTTTCCATTTTCTCACATTCGTATATAACAAAATACTTTTGGGGTAGCGGTTGAGTTCCATGGCGACCAGCAGACTTATCCGCTTATGTAAATTAAAAATGTTTGTAAGTGAGAAATTATCAATAAACGGTTTAGTTACTTTTTTTTATACTTCATGAAAAGAGTTAAGCCAACGTAAGTACGTGAGAAATTATTAATAAATGTTTAGTAACTTTTTCCTTTTATTATTCTTAAGGAGTAAAACTTTTTTAAATCATGAAAAGAGATAAGCCAACGTAAATAAATAAATGAATAAATGTTTGTACACGTGACAAATTATCAATAAATGGTTTAGTTACTTTTTTATTATTTATGAAAAGAGTTAAGCCAACGTAAATAATGTTTGTAAAAGTGCCAAAGGCAACGTAAGTAAATAAATAGCGAAAATATTACGTGCGCATGCGTTAGCCTTGACTGGGGGGGACTAAGGAACGACCATTAAATAAGTCGCCATGGAACTCAACGCCCAAGGAGTACCAAAAATAGTTTTCATGATATGAAGAAATTTCTTTTCCGAAAAGTGGCTGATCACTTTTCCATGTAAATTTAGCTTAAAATGGGCACCCACTTTCTGGCCACCTGAGGAAGGGGGGGCATTTATTTTTATTGGCTTAAAGGTTTTTTGGACAAGGCAGTTTGGTAAGCGAGTGCATATTTAACAGCCTTCGTTTATGCTCGCATGTAGCGTAAACAAAGGCTACGTTTGTGAAAAATAGTCCCAGAGTTCAGGAGTTATTACCATGCAAAAGAAATCAAACAAAAAAAATTTTAGCCAAGAAACACACAGAAAAATTTTTTTTAATTGTATCCATTTTTTTCTATCGAATTTATTTGCTGTTTTTATTGAAAACTATTTTCTCCCGGATTTTTGATATAATTTTCCATAAAGGGTCGTGCGTCTCACATTCGTATATAACAAAAAAAAATTGTAGATTTCGGTGTGCTAAAAACGAATCTGAAAACCGTTTCCGTCGCAAAAAAGTAGTTTTTATGATATGAAGAAATTACTTTTTCAAAAAGTAGGCAATCACTTTTCTATGTAAATTTAACTTAAAATAAGCACCCACTTTCTAGCCACCTAAGAGAGGGGGGATTTTTCCCCATGTTTATTGGCTAAACAGCTTTCGTTTATGCTCGCGCGTAGCATAAACGAAGGCTACGGCTGTAAAATGGAAAATAGTCTCAGAGTTCAGGGGTTATTACCATGCAAAAGAAATCAAAAAAAACTTTTTATCCAAGAAACGCACAGAAAAATGCCCCTTTCTCAGGTGGCCAGAAAGTGGGTGCTCATTCTAAGTTAAATTTACATCGAAAAGTGATCACCCACTTTTCGAAAAAGTAATTTCTTCATATTATGAAAACTTTCTTTTTGCGACGGAAACGGTTTGCAGATTCGTTTTTAGTACACTGAAATCTACAATAAAATATTTCGTTATATACGAACATGAGATGGGCCTTAAAGTAAAATAATACCGGATTTTTGGCGCAGATTTACCGTTTAGTTGTATAATATCCTCAGACCAGGTAATCACTAAAAGGGACTCTTAAAAGTCGTCACCCGTATCGAGTAAAAGTTTAAAACCACTGATTATATGTCAGCCTACGTCACAGTAACATATATTGAGTGAGTTCCTAACAGTATTTTGTATAGTTTTTTAGTTTAAACTCATTTTCCCAAAATTTCCCCAAACTTAACGTGTTCGATACAGTCTGCCGCCATTTGTATTTTTCAAATATATCGATAAACACTGCATGTTTTTGAACCGATTAAACATTATACATTACATAAAAACACTACAATCTTATCCAGTTAGGTAGAGCATTTACTTTTCTTGCTTTTGATAACATTTATTTGCTATATATTTATTTTTAACAACTTCTTTGTATCTGTGTTTAGTAATACAAACCCTTTTCATTTAATGTAACGTTTAGTCAGCTCGAAAAACAGTGTTTACCGGTGTATTTGAAAAATACAAATGGTGGCGGACACTGTTGTTACGTTAAGTTTGAGAAAGTGAGTTAAAACTAAAAAACTATACAAAATACTGTCACAAATCCACCGATTATGTCAGCCTATGTCATATGGTAACATATATTCGGTGGGTTTTTGACACTGTATAGTATAGTTTTTAGTTTTCAACTTACTTTCCCAAACTTAACGTATTCAACAGAGTCTGCAACCATTTCTATTTTTCCAGCCGATTAAACATTCTAAATTATATAAAAACACTAAACAATTATCCAGTTAGGTAGAAACGTAATTTACCTTACCTTTGCTTTCATTTATTTGTTTTTGGACAACTTTTTCGAATCTGTGTATAGTAACCCCCCTATCACTCAAATATTAATTACTAACTCACATTTTTGTATACAGAAAAAAAAAAACATTTAGCGTTTCAACATTTTTGCTACGTTCAGCTTGGAGTAACAGCCTAACAGGGAGTGAGAGATTATTGGTTGAGCCCAAGCCATGATTGACGGTAATCCCGATGATCAGGATCCAATTCTGCAAGAGTACCATTTTTTTCATTTTCGCTTTTTTTTTTAACTCTTTGGAGTTGATTGCTGTACTAAGAATATAAGAAACATGCATTTTCTCTTTTTATTAGAATTTTCCATTACACCAAATTGAGCCACAGCAACGCGTGGCAGGGTACTGCTAGTATATATATATATATATATATATATATATATATATATATATATATATATATATATACATACATACATACGCACACACACATACATATATATATATATTATAAAGCCTCTTGGGTTGAGCACTATCGTAAATAATCTCACTCGCTACTTAATTTAGCTGAAAGAATGCGAAGCTCGCGGTTTGTTTACAAACATACGTTTGGCACTTTACGAGTGACGGACGGATGTTTATTTAAATAGACATTCGGACAGATTAATTGCGGCCACCGCTTCCGTAGTCAGGGGGTAGAACTGACGACTGTCATCACGACGGTTCTAGGTTCGATCCTCGGCTTGGGATAGGTGTTAGGCTAGCGGCACTGATGAGTTGTGAAACAACGAAACAGGACTGTATGTCGATGACTAAAATATATTTTATATATATATATATAAGTAGAAAGTATCTGTGTTTGTGTCTGTTGTTACGGGTGCCGTAACACAGTATTTGCTATCGTAAGGAAGAGTAGGGAAAAAAGGTCTCGAGGGGGAGAGATAAAAATACAAGAAGCAGGTATTTTATATAAAAATAGGGAATTTATTAAAGACACAAAACATACCAAAACAAGATAGACTGACCGAAATATTCATGGAAGTAGTAGTTAACCAGGACAAGAGGGAAGAACACAATATTAAAATGTAAGGGAAAAATGGTAACAAGAGGAAGGTAATTATAGTGGTGAAAATTAGACAAAGCAATAATCTTTTCTCGGAATTGAATCTAAACTATAATATTCTAGACGTTTGGTCAAATGATAATCAAAAATACTTTACCATTCGTCGTAGTAGTAGTGATGAAGCCAATTTGGGTAGTAGGTTGATTCTGGTGATATGATGGTCGAATAGGGCGGAAAACAGGTTGAATTTGGTGAAAACTGGTTTGAAGTTAAAGTTCTTACGACGCTCCTTGAACAAATTCGCCGGGGAGAGAGGCTGCCTGTGGAAGCTACTCGCTCACTCTCTCTAACTCACCTGTTAGGCTGTTACTCCCAGCCTTTTATATTCATAAAGTAGTGTATATTTCTTAGACCTCTTTTTCTTTCCTTTCTTTTCTTCTTCTTCCTAACCATTCCTAATTCTATTTTTAGGGATGGGGACAACCTGAATGACCCTAGGTTCTCTACCCAGTCCATTCAAGGTCAAAGTTAGTACTACCCCTCTTGTTACTCTGTGTACATTTCCCTACGCAATAACTCTGTCAATTTTCAGTCTACAAACTCGGGTACTGAGATTTGGGAAAATTTTTGTAATCCGTTTGCGGCCAGAAATTTTGCTGTTAAGGGGTCAAAGTTCAACGATTTTGAAATTTTAGATATAGGTTATTTGGACATGGATCTAACTTAATAACTTGATTTGAGCCCAAAACAATAAATGTTAAGGGGTCATAATAGGGGGTCAAAGTTAAAAAAAATTTGACCTCTGAAAATTGAAATTTTACATAAAGGGCATTCAGAATATAGGGCGCGCTTTTTAATCGGTTTGGATCGAAAATTTGAGCTACCAATATATAAATGAATGTATGTATGTTTGCATGTCTGCCTAAAACTTTCGACAGATGCGACAGATTTTCAAAAGATCAGCATCGTTTTGAAGCTCGACCCTTCAGACGACGAATACCCAAAAATTGGGTAAAAACATTAATTTCTTTGCCCTCAACTCGGCACTTTTCTACGGAGAAGGGTCCCTTTTTTAGCCGATATTTTCGAAAGCCGTCCCCTCTTTTCGATTGTCTAGCCTTAATTCAAACCTACGTCACTTCCGGTTTGACGGTGGTCGTAACAACAAAGACGTCACTTTGTTTTCCCATTCTTTTCCTCCTTCGCAGTACGGGTTCGAACCTGCCTTCCTACTACCACTTTTTTTTTTTTTTTTTTTTTTGCTCAACATACACCTCCAAACATACACCTCCAAAGGCCGGCCTGAAATGCTAGTATTTTACAAGAAAATAAATTGTGTTTTTAATGAATATAATATTTGTGTGCATTTCAAAATCTTACAAGAGAAAAAAAATAGCAAATCGTCGTTCTTTCCATTATTCACTTTTAGCGCTTTTATTTACCCGTCAAATTTATACATAATTTAATCAATCGTTTCAGGTTCGAATCCAGCTGCCGCGGTTCTTTTTTTTTTTTTTTTTTTTTTTCGGTCGCACAGACACTCGCTACTGTTTTGATTGAAAGAAAATTTGTTTTGATTCATACTAGCAGGCCGTCCGGCATAGCCCGGTCGTAAAATACGCTTAAATGTGATATTTTGATTGATACAGATTTCGTATTTATTATATTGGACCCAATATATAGTAATGATTGAAAAAGTTTTTAAAAAATGATTCGTGTATTACCACCAAGAATCGAAACCAAAACATTTAGCTAACGATTTACTTTTTTCTTTGACGTTAATGCCTGAGCTTTGAAGACATGTTTGCTGCAAGGCTAGAAATTAAAACACGAACCAATAGGTATTAGGTTACGCATGCATATTCGTAATGCCGTCATTCGACCTTCACCTGGAAAATTTCATTTTTTTAATTTTCACACTTTTGCACCAATTTTCCCCGGCTAAAACACAAATATAGTTTCGCATGGGTTCGAAGTTTCATGTCTATAGATTTAAAACTGACAGAGGAGTTTGCTAGGCATTTTCTTTAAACAAATATATACACGCATACATAAATATGTATAAAAGGAGGTTTGTGTTTAATATAAGCTTTTTTACGCAAATATTACGCAAGT
>NC_136520.1:62157432-62189932 GCF_053919585.1 Euprymna scolopes | reverse complement strand
GATAGATAGATAGATAGATAGATAGATAGATAGATAGATAGATAGATAGATAGATAGATAGATACTTAGCTAGCTAGCTAGCTAGCTAGCTAGTTAGCTAGATAGATAGATAGATAGATAGATAGATAGATAGATAGATAGATAGATAGATAGATAGATATACTTATAGCAGTCAAACTACACTGAAACAGTCTTGGTTCATTCACGGAGGAAATAATTAGGCTAAATGCGTGATCATTTATTTCCCGAATCAAACATAACCGTTTCTGTGTAGCTTACTTGCCATGGTTATAGCCTCATACTACTACCAAGCTTTCATAATAACCACTGGTGAAGTAAATACTCTCTCTCTCTCTCTCTCTCTCCCTCTCAATATATATATATATATATATATATATATATATATATATATATATAAATAAATATACATATATATATATATAGTATGTATATAAATAATTCCATTTAAACTATATAGCTTAGAATTTACAACAAGTTTATTATTCGACAAAGAAAACAAGTTAAAAAGTAAAAGTTCTCGTTATTCCATGAAGTTTCAAAGAATAGTACTTATCTTCAGAGGAAATTAGAAAATAATGTTCATAGGCAAGCTATAATTCTGCTGGTCAGAACATAAATTGCAAACTAAAAATCATGTCTGCATAAAAGTTGAAAATAATGCAGAAATGTACAGGTTAAAAAGAATATTGCAACTGATGTGCTGGCTCCATGGGGAAACAGTTGGAAAATATGGCATAATCCAAAGAAATGATGATTGGTTGGATGTAGATATGAAAATGATGATTGGTTGGATGTAGATATGCAAATAATGATTGGTTGGATGTAGATATGCCAATGATGATTGGTTGGATGTAGATATGCAAATGATGATTGGTTAGATGTAGATATGCAAATGATGATTGGTTGGATGTAGATATGAAAATAATGATTGGTTGAATGTAGATATGCAAATAATGATTGGTTGGATGTAGATATGCAAATGATGATTGGTTGGATGTAGATATGAAAATAATGATTGGTTGGATGTAGATATGCAAATGATGATTGGTAAGATGTAGATATGAAAATGATGATTGGTTGGATGTAGATATGAAAATAATCGTTGCTTGGATGTAGATATGAAAATAATCGTTGGTTGGATGTAGATATGCAAATAATGATTAGTTGGATGTAGATATGCAAATGATTATTGGTTAGATGTAGCTTTGCAAATGATGATTGGTTGGATGTAGATATGCAAATGATGATTGGTTGGATGTAGATATACAAATAATGATTGGTTGGATGTAGATATGCAAATAATGATTGGTTGGATGTAGATATGCAAATGATGATTGGTTGGATGTAGATATGCAAATGATGATTGGTTAGATGTAGATATGCAAATGATGATTGGTTGGATGTAGATATGCAAATAATGATTGGTTGGATGTAGATATGCAAACGATGATTGGTTGGATGTAGATATGCAAATAATTATTGGTTAGATGTAGATATGCCAATAATGATTGGTTGGATGTAGATATGCAAATGATGATTGGTTGGATGTAGATATGCAAATGATGATTGGTTGGATGTAGATATGCAAATAATGATTGGTTGGATGTAGATATGCAAATAATGTATGGTTGGATGTAGATATGCAAATGATGATTGGTTGGATGTAGATATGCAAATGATGATTGGTTGGATGTAGATATGCAAATGATGTTTGGTTAGATGTAGATATGCAAATGATGATTGGTTAGATGTAGATATGCAAATGATGATTGGTTAGATGTAGATATGCAAATGATGATTGGTCGGATGTAGATATGCAAATGATGATTGGTTGGATGTAGATATGCAAATGATGATTGGTTGGATGTAGATATGCAAATAATGATTGGTTGGATGTAGATATGCAAATGATGATTGGTTGGATGTAGATATGCAAATGATGATTGGTTGGATGTAGATATGCAAATGATGATTGGTTGGATGTAGATATGCAAATGATGATTGGTTGGATGTAGATATGTAAATAATGATTGGTTGGATGTAGATATGCAAATGATTATTGGTTGGATGTAGATATGCAAATGATTATTGGTTGGATGTAGATATGCAAATAATGATTGGTTGGATGTAGATATGCAAAGGATGATTGGTTGGATGTAGATATACAAATGATGATTGGTTGGATGTAGATATGCAAATGATTATTGGTTGGATGTAGATATGCAAATGATGATTGGTTGGATGTAGATATGAAAATAATGATTGGTTGGATGTAGATATGCAAATGATGATTGGTAAGATGTAGATATGAAAATGATGATTGGTTGGATGTAGATATGAAAATAATCGTTGGTTGGATGTAGATATGAAAATAATCGTTGGTTGGATGTAGATATGCAAATAATGATTAGTTGGATGTAGATATGCAAATGATGATTGGTTAGATGTAGCTTTGCAAATGATGATTGGTTGGATGTAGATATGCAAATGATGATTGGTTGGATGTAGATATACAAATAATGATTGGTTGGATGTAGATATGCAAATAATGATTGGTTGGATGTAGATATGCAAATGATGATTGGTTGGATGTAGATATGCAAATGATGATTGGTTAGATGTAGATATGCAAATGATGATTGGTTGGATGTAGATATGCAAATAATTATTGGTTGGATGTAGATATGCAAACGATGATTGGTAGGATGTAGATATGCAAATAATGATTGGTTAGATGTAGATATGCAAATAATGATTGGTTGTATGTAGATACGCAAATGATGATTGGTTGGATGTAGATATGCAAATGATGATTGGTTGGATGTAGATATGCAAATAATGATTGGTTGAATGTAGATATGCAAATAATGATTGGTTGGATGTAGATATGCAAATGATGATTGGTTGGATGTAGATATGCAAATGATGATTGGTTGGATGTAGATATGCAAATTATGTTTGGTTAGATGTAGATATGCAAATGATGATTGGTTAGATGTAGATATGCAAATGATGATTGGTTAGATGTAGATATGCAAATGATGATTGGTCGGATGTAGATATGCAAATGATGATTGGTTGGATGTAGATATGCAAATGATGATTGGTTGGATGTAGATATGCAAATAATGATTGGTTGGATGTAGATATGCAAATGATGATTGGTTGGATGTAGATATGCAAATGATGATTGGTTGGATGTAGATATGCAAATGATGATTGGTTGGATGTAGATATGCAAATGATGATTGGTTGGATGTAGATATGTAAATAATGATTGGTTAGATGTAGATATGCAAATAATGATTGGTTGGATGTAGATATGCAAATGATTATTGGTTGGATGTAGATATGCAAATAATGATTGGTTGGATGTAGATATGCAAATAATGATTGGTTGGATGTAGATATGCAAATAGTGATTGGTTGGATGTAGATATGCAAATGATTATTGGTTGGATGTAGATATGCAAATGATGATTGGTTGGATGTAGATATGCAAATGATGATTGGTTGGATGTAGATATGCAAATGATGATTGGTTGGATGTAGATATGCAAATGATGATTGGTTGGATGTAGATATGCAAATAATGATTGGTTGGATGTAGATATGCAAATAATGATTGGTTGGATGTAGATATGCAAATGATCCTAGGTTGGATTTAGATATGCAAATGATGATTGGTTGGATGTAGATATGCAAATGATGATTGGTTAGATGTAGATATGCAAATGATGATTGGTTGAATGTAGATATGCAAATAATGATTGGGGGATGTAGATATGCAAATGATCATAGGTTGGATTTAGATATGCAAATGATGCTTGGTTAGATGTAGATACGCAAATGAGGATTGGTTGGATGTAGATATGCAAATAATGATTGGTTGGATGTAGATATGCAAATGATGATTGGTCGGATGAGATATGCAAATCATGATTGGTTAGATGTAGATATGCAAATGATGATTGGTTGGATGTAGATATGCACATAACAATTGATTGGATGTAGATATGCAAATGATGATTGGTTGGATGTAGATATGCAAAAGATGATTGGTTGGATGTAGATATGACAATAATGATTGGTTGGAGGTAGATATGCAAATGATTATTGGTGGGATGTAGATATGCAAATGATGATTGGTTGGATGTAGATATGCAAATGATGATTGGTTGGACGTAGATACAAATAATGATTGGTTGGATGTAGATATGCAAATAATGATTGGCTGGATGTAGATATGCAAATGATGATTGGTTGGATGTAGATATGCAAATGATGATTGGTTGGATGTAGATATGCAAATGATTATTGGTTGGATTTAGATATGCAAATTATGATTGGTTGGATGTAGATATGCAAATAATGATTGGTTGGATGTAGATATGCAAATGATGATTGGTTGGATGTAGATATGCAAATGATTATTGATTGAATGTACATATGCAAAAACAATATATATATATATATATATATATATATATATATATATATATAGCTGAACGTCTGTGTGTGTTTCTGGTCACGAATAGGCTCCTATATGGTTGAATATTATAGAAAACTGATCCCATGTAATGATAGAAGATGTATCGAGACACAGGAATGGGTATGTTTGATCTGACAGAATGAGGATTCAGTAAAATTGTAGGGTCTGCGTACGCACCTTGTCCACAAAGTATGGAAATAAAAAATTTAAAAATTAAAAAATAAAAAACGTTTATAAGTGTTTTTGATGTAGATGTACATAATAATACTTTGATAAGTATGTTTTAACTTTAATAGGGGTGGCATAATAAAATTGTGGGGTATGCGTCCACGCCTGGCCTCCATAAAATGGAAATAGGCACAAACTTTTATAAAGACTATTCATATCTATCTGCGTAAGTATACTTTGATAATTATGTTTCAGTCTGAAGAAATATGGTATAATAATATTATGGGGTGTTCGTTCGCACCTGACCTCCATAGAATGGAAATATGTCACAAAGTTTAACAACGTTTTTTAATATAGATTCACAGAATATTGTGATAAGTGTTTCAGTGTGAACAGGTATGGTATAATAAATGTGGGGTGTATCTATTTTATTTTTACTTTCATCATATTTTGATTTGGTTTTGATACCCCCAAATTCGAAGCTATCTCTTTACAACCCTTCCTTTTCATAACCTATCATACTTTCATAAATCAGAGTCCATTTTCTGTAGTCTGTTTTTGAACCCATTCAACGGCGGGTACTTTTGCTAGTATATATATATATATATATATATATATGTATATATATATATATATATGTATATATATATATATATATGTATATGTATATATATATGTATATATATATGTATATATATGTATATATATATATATATATATATATATATATATATATATATATATATATAAGCGAGATAAGACACAGATTAAATATCAGGTGAAATATCCTGATAAATATTACTGTGGGGTAATACTTTCAGGGTGATCCTAGCCAAAAAGGTAAAGCTCAATATTTAAAAATAGAGCAATATATAAGTTTAGTTAAATTCTGAAAATCAAAATATAAACACATATGTTCGAGTTAAGAATTTATTGTTTTACACAAGGAATATATAGAGGGGAGTTATGTTAATTTCCTTAATCCATGGATTTTCAATAATGGTCATATCATCAGAAGAAATGAAATGCGGTTAGCAAAATGTTCAGCTGTGAATAAAAACGTATTTGGCTTTTCAGCACAAATATTGAAGACGTTTTTTGGGTGGTGAATAATAATTATAGGAAAATAATTATAGGAGAAGGGATTTCACACAACCTGGCCAGTCTATTATCGGAAGGAGTACGATATCTTCCGGGTTATTATTGCCAGGTCGGCAGAATAGTGGTCCAGGGGAAAGGCAGTAATCCCATATAACAAGAATATTTGGTTGCTTCATACTGTTTTTCCGAAGGACATAAGAAGCGGCCGTATTCGTTGGTGATTTAAATACGTTTTTGTAGATGAGATCCAAAGTCCTTGTGGGTGTGGAGACAGTGTATAAAATATTGAATATATTGCCGTCGGGGATGGAATTTTTACGTTGAGTTATATATGCATATCTCGGGTGGGATAATCCTCGAAAATTAGTAGGCCTGGATTGAAAAATGCTCGGAGGGATGTTTATTCGATCCGATGTGTTAGACGATTAGCTAATCGTTTAACCCCCACCCCCACCACCACCCTCTCTACTCTTTTTACTGATGAGGAGACTTTGTTTATAAAATCAAATTATAAAATTATTGTTCAAGACGTATTGTCTTTTTCAATAAAACATCGTTTCCGAAACGATCGTACAATTTATTGATTTTGTTTGTTTTTCCTTTTGAGACCGATTTTTGATTATAAATTATGAATCATTTTACTCAATATTAAAATGGCTCTAGGATATCTGTGCCTATCGAGCTTATTACATATCTGCATTACAACGAGCACTGTTTTCTTTTAATTCTCTTGTATTAATGAATTTACTTATACATTAAAATAAACTCCGCTCTTTAGACTGTTGGTCTAATTCCCTCAATATATATATATATATATATATATATATATATATATATATTAGTGTAGGGACGATTAATCGGAATTGGGAATCGAAAAAATTGGAGCCTATTTTCCGATGCCAAAACCGATTCCTTAAATTATCTTTTTCATTTGTTTTCAGTTTAAGAAACAGTTTCCACTGCTTGTAGTAATAATAATATAATAAATATTTATTGTCTTAAACTTCCAGTGTGACTAAAATCTCAAGTCACCCCCCTCACAAATGTGTTTTTACGTTTGAGAAAATATAGGCACATTTAAAATGTGCTTTTACGGTAATCGGGACAAAATAACACTTTTATAGTTAAATATTTAGAGGTTTATAAAGAATCGGAATCGGTAATTGTATCGGAATCAGGAATTTAGTACAGAATCGGCAATTCTATCGGAATCGGGAAAAATATCGGAATCGTTCCATCAGTAGTAATGCTACATTTACATCCTCCTATTTATCTACTTCTCTCTCTCCCTCCCTCTCTCTCTCTCTCTCTCTCATACATATATATATATATATATATATGTATATATATATATATATATATATATATATATATATATATATATATATATATATGAGAGAGAGGGAGGGGAGAGAAACGTAGATAAATAGGATATAAATGCAGCATTCTAACTTTCTGAATGTTTACTGTTAATCCGTTGTCATTTATATTTACTTAATTTTCCTTAAATCCTGTGTTAATTCCTGGTAGCCTGGGGGCAGAATAGTCGCCTACAAAGTTTTGACAAGGCTCGAACCTCCCGACTGATAATAATTTATATATATAACTATCATCAAGGTGTCGTCTCAGTCAATCTGGCACACTATATATATATATATATATATATATATATATATATATATATATATATATATATATATATATATAGCTTAATGCGTAAGAGGAAAAGAGAGAGTTCAAATCCAAAAGAGGAGACTTATCTGGTTAATGCCATGCTCAAAAATTATTATTGAAGCTTATACTATATATACTCTAGCTTCATATTATATATATAACAAGCTTCTCCTTTATTTATTTAGAATTCAATAAAGCTTCCCCCAACATTCTATAATACCTCTTAATCTTTTTCGCCCCTAATGAACCCTTCGCTAGGCGCCGCATCTCCTCCATACTACCTAGCACCTTCTCCACTTTTCTGATAAGAAGCATTAGTCTTCGAAATGCCTTGGCATAAAGAGTCCCTTCTATCCCCCAAATTTTGCTTATATTCCATTATTCAATAAATGATCCATTCTCTATCTACCAATATATAGTTTTGTGACTTCCTTTCATAGTCTTGTTGTCCTATTATGTATATATATATACATATATATATATATATGCGTGTGTGTGTGTATGTGTGTGTGTGAATTTTGTACTATAAACGAAAACCAAATATATAATCGTTCAAATATAAGAAAATTAAACAAAATATTGGTAGAAACCCACCTAATAATTTTACTTTGACATTTATTCAGGTAGTTTCCATTAGTATTTTGCTTAACTTTCTATTTTTGAGTGATTATCGAGACTGCAGAGTATAAAGCATGTAGAATATCTGCATGAATATAATTACACGTACTAGTTTACTAAAGATGTTATCCCACAAGAAAACCGAAGAAACTAATAGGGAATTAATTAAAATGAATATTTTAAAGAATATGCAAATTAGCTAGTTCTTTTTGCTGATAAATGCAATTCCACGACCCATATAACAAAGCTGTATTTTCTTTTTAAATAAACAGAAAAATGGGGGGTTAATATGAATATAAATACACAACAAAAAAGAAAATTATGGGATTATAGATATCACTCCGGAGAGGGATACAAGCTTCCTCTCGGGGCACTGCAGTGGGCTGCTGATTAGAGACGGCAAAAGATTGATTTGACTGACGAATTGTTGATTTCGCAGATTTCGATGACAATAGTAGTATTGGAACATTCTTTGATCTTCTTTCAATCCTGAGCGACGTCGAGTCTCTGCTAAACCACCTAGAACTACATTAACGTACCAGTGAACGCTTCGTCGGGTTACGTTTGTTGCCGTTTGATTAAGCCAAGGCTGCTGCAAGGAAGGTTGGCTCCCTCTACCGTGCTAGAAAGCTACTTACGCCCGCCAGTATCCTATACCTCTATAAGGCCACCATTCGCCCATGTATGGAGTACTGTTGTCACATCTGGGCTGGTGCATCTGCTGCTTGTCTCTCGCTCCTGGACAGGGTTCAAAAAAGAGTCGCCAACCTGATAGGTCCTGAACTGTCATCTAGGCTTCAACCTCTGTCCCATCGACGAGATGTTGCATCCCTCTGCCTGTTCTACAAATACTTTAATGGTGAATGCTCTGACGAACTGCAAACACTTGTACCTCCCCGACGTAACTACCCCCGACAAACCCGACAAGCTACTAAGTCTCATCCCTTTACAGTGGAGATCCCTAGGTGCAAGAAAGCCTTTTACTCCAATAGTTTCTTCCCCAGAACTGCGGGTCTTTGGAACTCCCTTCCGGGATTCTGCTTTCCCAACTGCAATGATATGCAGAAGTTCAAGTGTAATGTTAACAAATATCTTTCTACTCTTCTCCCTTCATAATGACCCCGCTAATTAATTCCCTAATAGTAGCCCCCTGCTTCAAAGTGGCACTGTGCCTTGTTTGGGGTGAAAATTGAATAAAAAAAAAAATTTTTTTTTTTAAAAAGCCATGACCCTTTGGAACTTCATAATCGTCTTCATCGGGGTACATTTGGTGCTTTCGTGACCAGGATTCGACCCTGACGTTTTCATCGTGGTACATAATAATAGCATGCATATGTCTCAGTTTTTTTTCGGTTTTTTTTTTGTTTCGTTTTTTTTCTTTCGTTTTTTTTTGTTGTTGTTGTTGTTTTTTTTGTTGTTTTTTTTTTTACTTTATTTGTTTTTAATGAATTAAACATTACGCAACGCCGGGTACAACTGCTAGTATACTTACAAAGTTGAGTTTTTGTCTTGTTCTGACATTGATGTTGAATCCCACTTGTTCTATTTTAAACTTATTCAATTAATTATTATTACTATTAATATACTCAGTCATGGATATTCGAGCGATTACATAAAGGTTAACTAATTTTAATATTCCTTGGAAAAACGAGCGTAAATTAATTACTTATTCATTTTTTTATGTTTTATTATTAGACAAGCCTGGCTGCCCGGCATTACCCAGGTGTTTGGAAGTGTGTGTTGAGCAAAAAGAAAAAAAAAAGAAAATGTGATAATATGCAGGCAGGCTCGAACCCGTGACGCGAAGGCGGAAAAGAAAGTGAAAGAAAACCTGACGTCTTATCCCTACTCCATGATGCGACCGGAAGTCCGGAACGTTAAACTTAAGCAAACGATATGATACCTTCCAAAAACAGATCGCAAAAAATCGACCTCTCCTTGTAGAAAACTGCCCAGTTGAGGCTGAAGGAATTAATGTTTTTGGTCAATTTTTCAATATTTGTCGTCCGAGATGTCGGGCTTCAAAATGATACCGATCTCGTGAAAATAATCCGGGTAAAGATTGGATTCCACGTGTTGACGAAATAGTCCAAAAGATCTTAAATTTCCAATGATATTAATAAAGGAATATAATACTCTATCGTTTAATTGTTATAGAGATTAAAACCTTGACCTTAAACCTTGTACGTCTGGCTATTAATAATAAATATGTACACACATAATATATATGTACACACTCCCATAATATATATATGAAAAATATTTTTCGTAACTGCGAGACTGTCCGCCATATTTCATGTCCGGTAGAAATGCGCCTTTCACGTGCACCACAGGTTGACGACTTTCGAATTACAACATTTAACTATCTAATTAATAGATGGGTAAAAAAAAAATTTCCCTATTTTTTAAATTATATATATATATATATATATATATATATATATATATATATATATATATATATTTGTACTTAAACCTTACAATTGAATAAAAAAAAACATCATAAAACTTTAATTGAACTTGGAAATAAGATTTAAAAAATAGCGCAGATCGGTATGTGCACTAGCACCATTTGTTTATCTTAATTTTTTATTTTTAAAAGCTTTCCGGGCGAAGCCTACCTAAAATAAATTTGTCTAATTCTTAATTTCTTATGTTATTGGAAAAAAAACGAAGGTAAATATGAAGAATTACTCCACCCTCGAAAATTCGTTTAAAATTACCACTCTTATAGGTTTTCGGGGTCGCTGAAAACGACAATAACGTTTATAATTAAGGCAAACGAGTAGTTTCCAAGATATGAAGAAATGTTAGTTTTAAAAAGTGGAGGATCACTTTCCATAATAATTTAACGTAAAATGATCACCCACTTTGTGGCCACGGTTTTTTTTTGGGGGGGGGACTTTCTTTCTACCCTTAGAAAATCCTTTTAAATTACCTGTTTAAATTGCAAAATGCAAAAAAATAAAACAAAAAACGTTTTAGCCAAGAAACACACAGAAAAATATTTTAAAATAGCATCCATTTTTTTCTATCGAATTCATTTGCTGTTTTTATTGAAAACTATTTTCTCCCGGATTTTTGATATAATTTTCCATAAAGGGCCGTGCGTCTCACGTTCGTATATAACAAAAAAAAATTTTTAAGATATCGGTGTGCTAAAAACGAATCTTCAAACCGTTCCCGTCGCAAAAAAAAATAGTTTTTATGATCTGAAGAAATTACTTTTTCGAAAAGTAGGCGATCATTTTTCCATGTAAATTTAACTTAAAATAAGCACCCACTTTCTAGCCACCTGAGAGAGGGGGGATTTTTCCCTATGTTTATTGGCTAAACAGCTTTCGTTTATGCTCGCGCGTAGCATAAACGAAGGCTACGGCTGTGAAATGGAAAATAGTCTCAGAGTCTATGGGTTATTACCATGCAAAAGAAATCAAACAAAAAACTTTTTAGCCAAGAAACACACAGAAAAATGCCCCTCTCTCAGGTGGTCAGAAAGTTGGTGTTCATTCTAAGTTAAATTTACATTGAAAAGTGATCACCCACTTTTCGAAAAAGTAATTTCTTCATATTATGAAAACTTTCTTTTTGCGACGGAAACGGTTTGCAGATTCGTTTTTAGTACACTGAAATCTACAATAAAATATTTCGTTATATACGAACATGAGACGGGCCTTAAAGTAAAATAATACTGGATTTTTGGGGCAGATTTCCCGTTTAGTTGTACAAATATCCTCAAACCAGGTAATCACTAAAAGGGACTCTTAAAAGTCGTCATCTGTATCGAGCAAAAGTTTTAAACCACTGATTATATGTCAGCCTACGTCACAATAACATATATTGAGTGAGTACCTAACAGTATTTTGTATAGTTTTTTAGTTTAAACTCATTTTCCCAAAATTTCCCCAAACTTAACGTGTTCGATACAGTCTGCCGCCATTTGTATTTTTCAAATATATCGATAAAATGTTTTTGAACCGATTAAGCATTATATATTACATAAAAACACTACAATCTTATCCAGTTAGGTATAACATTTACTTTTCTTGCCTTTGATAACATTTATTTGTTATATATTTATATTTGACAACTTCTTTGTATCTGTGTTTAGTAATACAACCCGTTTTCATTTAATGTAACGTTTAGTCGGCTCGAAAAACAGTGTTTATCGGTGTATTTGAAAGATACAAATGGTGGCAGACACTGTTGAGTACGTTAAGTTTGAGAAAGTGAGTTAAAACTAAAAAAACTATACAAAATACTGTCACAAGCCCACCGATTATGTCAGCCTATGTCATGGTAACATATATTCGGTGGGGTTTTGACACTGTATGGTATAGTTTTTAGTTTTCAACTTACTCCCCCAAACTTAACGTATTCAACAGAGTCTGCAACCATTTCTGTTCTTCGAGCCGATTAAACATTTTATATTACAAAAAAACACTAAACAATTATTCAGTTAGGTAGAAACGTAATTTACCTTACTTTTGCTTTCATTTATTTGTTTTTGGACAACTTTTTCGAATCTGTGTATAGTAACCCCCCCCCAATCACTCAAATATCAATTACTAACTCACATTTTTCTATACAGAAAACAAAACAAAAAAAAAAACATTTAGCGTTTCAACATTTTTGCTACGTTCAGCTTTATCCACTGATTGTTGGTCGAGCCCAAGCCATGGTTGACGGTAATCCCGAGGATAAGGATCCAATTCTGCAAGAGTACCATTTATTTTTTCATTTTCGCCTTTTTTATTTTACTTTTTGGAGTGGGTTGCTGTACTAAGAATATAAGAAACATGCATTTTCTCTTTTTATTAGAATTTTCCATTACACCAAATTGAGCCACAGCAACGTGTGGCAGGGTACAGCTAGTATATATATATATATATATATATATATATATATATATATATATATATATATATATATATATATATATATATATATATTGGAAATTTCAGATCTTTTGGACTATTTCGTAGACGCATGAAATCTAATCTTTACTTGGATGTGTGTGTGTGTGTGTGTGTGTGTGTGTGTGTGTGTGTGTGTGTGTGTGTGTGTGTGTGTGTGTGCACGCGCAAATTTGAATGTTATTCCACGTATACTTGTAGAGAATATTTTCAGGTTTATAGATGGTGCAAGAAGTGTAAAAACGATTCTGTTGTTTTTGTTTGTTTGTTTGTTTGTTTGTTTACCATGTTTTTTATATATTCTGAAAAGTCTTCCGATTTTTGTGAACAAATGTAGTGAAATGAATGCAAATAGGCAAAATAAAAACGTAGGAAATACTGGAAATTGTATCCGTGGGCAACGTTCATTCTTTGCCTCTATGAAAAAAAGGTTGGGGACCATCGGGATTGAGTTAGTTGACCTTGAAGTAGTATATTTTAGCTTCTCATATCAAATGGTTTCATGCCTTGTCTCGAGCGATTTCCATAAACATTATTATTTTACTTTCTTTTTTTTTAACTTTTACTCTTTTGTGTCTGCGTGATGGCTCTGGTCGTTTTCTCCATAACTAACTCTATCCAGATGGTTCCCAACCTTTTTTCATAGAGGTACGGAAATTCCCAACGACACACCTATCACAAAAATATAAATATTTAAATAAATAATTAATAACGCTTACGAATGTTAATTATTATCGAAAATTAAAAATATCTAACAATTTCAACAAATGATTTAATTTAGATTTTATTTCTTTTTTCTCTTTTTTTTTCTTTATTTCCTTTGTTATGTTTAAACATGAATATCGCGTAACTAATAATGTATTAGCCAGTATTTATATTAGTAAAAGCGATTCCAGTTATACAGATACCAAAAACTATTCTTCGACCCACGAATGTAACACGGCACGGTGGTTAGGAACCAATGTCTTAATCAGATATGATCCAAACTTACTGTAGAAATGGAAGAAAAAAAAATCTCATTCTAACATAATTGGACTATTTTAGAGGAATGATGCTAACGTCAAAATTCAAGCAACTGAGAATTCATCAACCCCAGAATAAAAAAAAAATCCTACGCTCTTGGCCATTTACAAAAGGCGCTTGAATCTCGATATCGAATAGGCCCTGTCTCAATCATGAACTTAATTTGTAGGTCGCGAGTAAATACCCTCATCAAATATACGTGCTTTAATTGTTGTCTCTTCCAAAGAACACATTAGTGTACACAACTGACGGCAGATGGCGCTTCGCGAACAAAATGGCTGACAATGTTTTTGGATTACGTTTGAAAAAAAATATAAATAAATAAAAATAAAACACGCAATCTGTGACCAAAATCGATAACGTTGACAGATCCGTTTTATTTATTTCTGCATCGATGTTTAACTTTTGACTCAACTGTCTCTAATATTGGCGACAGTTTGATTTTATAGATTACCGGTAGGATTGCACGGTGTTGTCCGGGTCATAATTTCCGTAAATTACACAGACCAAAGAATAAAATAAACGATCAATTGGACTTTAAGGGCCCCAGTAAATGAGTTTAATGAAAGAAACAATTTTGCATGGAAATTGGTTTCTTCCGGTTGATCTGCGTCTACTAAACCCCACAATGTTATTTTTTCGTGTTTATGCTTGTAATATACGCTGGTCAATCGAAAGAAACTGGTGTACATCCGTAGCTATCTTTTTCATTTCGCTCATTTACGGGAGGCTTTGAAACTTAACTTATGTTCACAAAACGAAACTAGAAAAAACGGACCACTTAATGTTGACATTCGAAAACTTTGAGTACAATTTCGAACATAATCAGAATGAAAATAATTATAGAGCGGGTGAGATTCGAACGCACAGCTACTTACTTGTATGTGCGGCACACTAACCGATTGAGAAAGACAGACACTTGAGAACTGGAGAAGCTTTAAACGGTAGAAACGAAAACAAGTGGTTGCTGCTATTTTGACTAAAATTCTTTCTTTCCCCCCCCCTCTCTCTCTCTCTCTCTCTCTCTCTATCTATCTATCTATCTCTCTGTTTTTACTTTTTGATCCTCTCGTTTGTTTTTTCTCCTCTCTTTCTCTCTCCCTTCCTCCGGTTTTCTCTCCCTCTCTTTCTATCCTTCTCCCCCGCTCTCTCTCTCTCTCTCTTTACCTTTTGATCCTCTCGTTTATTTGGTTTTCTCTTTTCTCTCTCTCTCTCTCTCTCTCTCTCTCTCTCTCTCTCTCTCTCTCTCTCTCTCTCTCTCTCTCCCCCTTTCTCCATCTCTCTCTCTCTCTCTCTCTCTCTCTCTCTCTCTCTCTCTCTCTCTGTTTACTTTAATCCTCTCATTTGTTTTTTTTCACTTCTCCCTCTCTCTTCTTCAGTTTTTCTCGCCCTCTCTTCCTCTCTTTCTATTCCCACTCTCTCTCTTTCTCGCTCGCTCTCGCTCACTCTCTCTCTCTCTCTCTCTCTCTCTCTCTCTCTCTCTCTCTCTCTCTGTTTACTTTTTATCCTCTCGTTTAGTTTGTTTTCTCTTCTCTCTCTTTCCCTTCCTCCGTCTTTCTCTCCCTCTCTTTCTATCCCTCTCATTCCCTTCTCTCTCTCTCTCTCTCTCTCTCTCTCTCTCTCTCTCTCTCTCTCTCTCTCTCTCTCTCTCTCTCTCTCTCTCTTATGTTATAATCGAATGCAGATCAGCATATGTACCTTGAAAATTTGTCTGCTATTAAATTTGTTCCCGATGTTATAGGTGATAGCTGGAGGATTTCTTTATGACTGTTAAAAGATAACAAAGGGATCAGGATTAAATATTAAAATATGAAAATCGAAATGAAATTTTTATTTTTTTCACAAACGAACTAATATTTTTCTTATATGACTAACAAAACAGATTTAATTATGTACATTTTTGTTAACGTCAATAAAAATAGGAAAAACTATTTATTTTTACTAATCTGGTAAAATGATATTATGACGAAGGTACCGATACTATGTTGCACCCTAAAGGAGGAAATAATGCATAGGAGGATGGTTTCATAACAATGAATACATACTACACCACCCACTCCCACAAAAAAGAGAAGTAATGCACGTTAGGATAATGTCATGACCACAGAAGAGATATTATTACTACCTCACACAAAATGAAGGAGGTAATGTTTGGGAAGATGGTATCATGAAAACAGAACATATACTATATAACTCCCTCGGTTTTTCCATCTTCCTGTGCCCGTCGACTATTTGGTGTGGTGCCAGTCGTGCTGACTCGACATTTTTTATGAGCGGGGGGGGGGACAATTTAAAATTTTGTGGTTCCGGTTCTCTTGGTTTCATCTTTTTGTTTCACTCCTGTTGCTGGGTCTATGTGCCCAGTTCGCGTTTGGCGCTCATGTGGATTAGTTTCCGCACTCAAGGGTTTCCTTTCCAGCATTACTGTCTGTTGCAAAATTTCAGTCTTCCCATCGATTTCAATTTATGTAGTCCCCCCCCAAAAAAAAAAGTATTTGGGGGACTGTTCCTTGTGCTGATGCTTTAACAGAGCGTGGACGCGTGTATGGCGGCTGTATGCAAATGCCGAGCCGTGTGCGAAGTGACGTCATGGCGAAAGGAAAAAAAGAAAAAGATATAAAAAGAAGAACGTGTGTGCAGACCGGGGATCACGTTCGAGAGGATCACGATCACGATCACGATCACGATCACGCTTTATTCAGGAAAGTATCCAGAAATAAATGTTGTAGTCCAATGGAAAAAAAAGAAAGTCAAGTTATACCTTGTCTTCGTCTCTGTTGCGACTGAGTTTACAACGTGTTGGGTCCCCAGTGTCAACACGCGTGAAAACGCGTGTGTAATGTTACAATGCAATTATTGGTATTAGATTGATTTTCTTCAAGTTCCACATTCTTTTCAAATCTCCAGTAGGTTCCGCATATTTATTTCGCTTTTCTTCACCCTGTGGTTTGTTGGGACGACAAATTCCACAATTTGGCAGTTTCTTTTCTTCTTATTATCATTATGACGTCTGGTCTTCTTGCTTGGATGAGTTCATCTGTTTGTACCTCTATCTCCCAAAGAATGTTGTGGTTTTCATTTTCCTGAACTGTCTCCGGTTTAGTGGTCTGCAGAGCACCCAGTGCTTCGCCCTCCCTGTGGAGTCGTGCTTGTTCTTATATTCCTTCAGGATTATTTAGCTGTATTCACTTATTGTGTGGTTTATTGTTTCATCTCTTTGTTCACAGAGTCTACATTTACTGTTTTCTTGTGTTTTAGCTATTTTGGCTTTAATGTGGTTCATTCTAATCGCGTTATATTGTGTGGCTTTTATTTTTATTATTGTGCAACTCTCAGCAGGGATTCTGTTTCTCTATTTATGTGTCCTTTTCCCAAACACATTCAGGTGTTTCCTAAAGTTTTCTCCTTTTGTTATTCTGATAAACCGTCCATGTAACTCTTTCCCTTCCCATTTTTCTTTTCTTGTCTGTTTATTTATTGTTTCAACGTTTCCTGTATTGTTCTTCTTGGCAGTGTCTTTCGCTGCGGTAATCAATCTTTCTATACTCTGTCTTATGTGCGTTTCCTTTTTCTTTTTTTCTTTTTTTTGTATCTTCTACTCAGTCTTCTATGTTTATTAGTCTCCTTCCTCCTTCGTTCCTTTTTACATAGATTCGGTCAGTATCGTCTTTTGTGTGTAATGCATCTCATTAGTTTCCTCGTTTCTGATCAAAGCGTCTAAGTTCCTCCTTAGTCCATCCTATGAACGGTTTAGAGTATCTTATTAGCGGTAATACTCAGGTGTTTATTCCTTTAATTAAATTTCTACTCTATAGTTTTGTTTCTAAGAGTTTCCTCGTTCTTCTCAGATACTCTTTTCCAATCTTCTCTTTTAATTCTGTATATTTAATGGTATCTACTTCTTGCACTCCTATATATTTATGTCATTTTCACCAAGTGCTCTCATCTTCTCTTGGTTGGGCAATTCTGACTGAATATTCTGGTTGTGTTTATCTCCCGTTCAGTTTAGCAAACACCTTCAGGTAATCCATATACATGAGGTGGTTTATTCTTTGTTCCGTGTCGCTAAACTTGTATCCGGCATTACATTTTCTAAGTATATGTAATCGAGTGGCATCATAGATTATTATTATTATTATTATTATTATTATTATTATTATTATTATTATTATTATTAACTCACTCGGAGTAGTCACACAGGCCATCATCAAAGATTTCTTTTAGAGAACAACCTGTGGTATTCTCTGGAATCTGAGTAAGAACAAGTTTCCCCAGATTTCCAGTACTCTTCACCTCTTTCGATAACCTTTGCAGATGAATTTGCGTTATCGCAACAGACGCTTACCATTGATTTCTCGTTAGCAGTGACCACTGGTCTTCACTGGAATTTGGATGGCAATAAGCCTCCCCAATATCCCAGTCCTCTTTGCACTTATCCAGCGGAGGTCTGGTTAGTGCTTTCTCTCCTCGGTCTTTCCATCCTCTTTGACCCTCCCTTATTTGGTGTGGCACTAGTTTATGGTGACACAAGAAAATAAAAAGCGAGTTGGACGTTAGCTTACATTTATGTAGTTTTCATTCCATGTGGTGTTTCTTTGTGTTTTTATCTCTACGACAGTTTCTAGATGTCCAGTTTGCGCCTGTGCATCATGTGACTTAGTCTCCGCATTCAAAGGTTTTCCTTAATATGTTAGCCGTTTTCATTATTTCTATCCGTTATATCTTCTCGACCATCCCTCTGATTCCAATCTCTCCCATTCTTTTGCCAAAATTTTTCGATAGTGTTCCTAGTGCTCCTACTATTAGTAGTATTACCTTGACTTTCTTCACCTTCCGTGTTCCTTTTTAATTCTCTGGCAAGTTCCGTGGTTTTGCTTCGCTTCTTTGTATCCTTTCTTGTTAATTATTATGACATCCGGTCTTCTTGCTTGAATGTTTTATCCGTTTATACAAAGTGACCGAAAAAAAACCCCAAAAAACATAGAAAGTATATCTAGAACATATGTTGTAGAACGGAGAAAAAAAAAGGCCAAAGACCCAAGTGTTTTGATGTGATGTTTTGAATATAATAAACTAGTTATGATCCTGCAATCATAAATATTTGTTATTCATATCATAAAATGTATAGCAATAATATACTGCATTTCCAAGAGTCTACAATAATTTTAAATGCCGGTACTAAACAGTCTGGAAACTTATTGAAGGTATCTCGTGTATATATATATATATATATATATATATATATATATATATATATATATATATATATATATATATATATATAATGAACTGTGAAACAGCGGAACAGTATTGTATGTGGATGACACTATATATATATATATTAGTCCTCGCGCGAAAGAGCAGGAAACAAAATGTTTTAAATAATAATAATAATAGAATAACAATAACAAAGACTTCAGCTGGCGAGGATTACTATTGAGTGTAACCAGTTATACAGTCCTTTTGAAATTTTTATCTTTATTTTTCTCGTTTTCTACTGAATATTTGTCAATGAAGCCTATATGAAATATGTTCCTTATTAAATTGTAAAGATTTTCTATTCTGAAAGAAGTTTTTAAAAAAATTAATCTAAAAAAGTTATTTTAAAGTTTTTGTTAAAAAATTCAGATTTCCTCATTATTCAGACATGTATGACAAAGAGAGAGTTGCAAAAAGAGTTGTGGTGTGAGGAGAAATGCAAACTGAAACTGAGAGAATATTCAGACCTGTAATAATACAAAAAGTGGGTTGCAAAAATGAGTTGTAGTGTGAGGAGAAATACATACTGAAATAGAGAGTAGGAGAGTTTTTTATAAATACATGCAAAACCACATTCATTTTTTTAATCCAAATTAATAAATTAAATAAAATATAATCTTAAAAAGATAAGATACAGGTTAGAAAAGCATTTCATCCAAGGCATGAAAATTGTTAAACGAAATGTTTTTACTATAGGCTTTAAAAATAAAGGTACAAGATTCAATTTGAAATTTATTTATCTTCAAAGTGCACATTTATGCATTTTACAAAGTAAGGTATAAAATTTTTATACTTTACTTTGTAAAATTTATGAAAGTGCACTTTGAAGATAAATAAATTTCAAATTGAATCTTGTACCTTTATTTTTAAAGCCTATAGTAAAAACATTTTGTTTAACAATTTTCATGCCTTGGATGAAATGCTTTTTTAACTTGTGTGTGTGTATATATATATATATATATATATATATATATATATATATATATATATATATATATATATATATAGTTTTTTTCGCTCTGTTATTGATACTGAAAGTCTACTTTTTCTTTTTAAAAATTATTAAAACTAATTTCTTCATATACTCAATATAGTTAATATACTCAGTCATGGTTATGCGAGCGACTTCATGAAGATTAACTAATTTGCATATTCCTTTGAAAATCGAGCGTTAATTAATTAATTATTCATTTTTTATGGTTTCTTATTAGATGATTAATTTCATTTAACTATTACGTTTAACTTTTACATATATTCATTCTATGTCGTGTGTCGCTCCATAGAATTTAGGATGAAAAGATTCTAGCACAAGAATATATTCTCTCTCTCTCTCTCTCTCTCTCTCTCTCTCTCTCTCTCTCTCTCTCTCTCTCTAAATGACCGTGTCTCTATGTGTGCGAAACGTCTCTACCAAACTCCTCTCTGAATATTTGGTCTACAGACTTGAAACTTGATATATAGGATATTTAGACTTCGGGGACACTTTCTATTTTGTTTTCAGTCTTTATAAATAGCTACTAACGGGTGAAAAATAAAAAGTGAACCTTGGCAGCAATTACCCGATTAACTTCTAAGTATGCGTACATATACATTTTTAGCTAGAAATTACTTAATAATAATAATAATGATAATGATAATAATAATGATAATAATAATAATAATGATAATAATAATAATAATAATGATAATAATAATAATGATAATAATAATAATAATAATAATAATAATGATAATGATAATAATAATGATAATGATAATTATAATAATGATAATAATAATGATAATAATAATAATGATAATAATAATAATGATAATAATAATGATAATAATAATAATGATAATAATAATAATAATAATGATAATAATAATAATGATAATAAAAATGATAATAATAATAATAATAATAATGATAATAATAATAATAATGATAATAATAATGATAATAATAATGATAATAATAATGATGATGATGATAATAATAATGATAATGATAATAATAATAATGATAATAATAATAATGATAATAATAATGATAATAATAATAATGATAATAATAATGATAATAATAATGATAATAATAATGATAATAATTATGATAATAATAATAATGATAATAATAATAATAATAATGATGATAATAATAATAATGATAATAATAATAATGATAATAATAATGATAATAATAATAATGATAATAATAATGATAATGATAATAATAATAATGATAATAATAATAATGATGATGATAATAATAATGATAATAATAATAATAATAATGATGATAATAATAATAATAATGATAATAATATTGATAATAATAATAATGATAATAACAATGATGATAATAATAATAATAAGGATAATGATAATAATGATAATAATAATAATGATAATGATAATAATAATGATAATAATAATAATGATAATGATAATAATAATGATAATAATAATAATAATAATGATAATAATAATAATGATAATAATAATAATGATAATAATAATGATAATGATAATAATAATGATAATAATAATGATAATAATAATAATGATAATGATAATAATAATGATAATAATAATAATAATGATAATAATAATAATAATGATAATAATGATAATAATAATAATAATAATAATGATAATAATAATGATAATAATGATAATAATAATAATGATAATGATAATAATAATAATAATAATAATAATAATGATGATAATGATAATGATGATAATGATAATAATAATTATAATGATAATAATAATGATGATGATGATAATAATAATCATAATAATTGGTGAAATCACCCATTTTTCAATCGAATCGATTGATTCCCTTCTCTAGTCGGGGATCCACCATGATGCATGAAGAGAAAGCTTCACGTGCCTCCCCACAGTGACTTAGTCCACAATACATCTAAGTCAGTAAACGACCAAGTTCTCTCCGATTCTCTCTTCTCTGGTCTTGAGCACGTGGTACAATGGGGAAAGAAGTGGCTGGTTACTTTAAATGCATCTAAAACCAAGCTTCTCTCTTTACATTATCAACGTTCTGATCCCCATCTGGGATCAGTTGAAATGAATGGCTCTCGTCTTGAGGAGGCCTCAAGTTTTGAAAAGCTTTTGGGCTTGACCTTTACTCCTGATCTTAAATGGGACAGGTACATCAAATCTGTTGCCAAGGCTGTTGGAAAAATGGTGAGATCTTTCTATCGATCCAGTAGATATCTCACTGCTGATGCAATTCTTTATCTATATAAGAGCCAGGTACGTCCAAGGATGGAATACTGTTGCCACATCTGGGCAGGAGCTGCTAGAAAGGACTTGTCCTGCCTTGATAGAGTTCAAAATAGACTTCGTAGCCTCGTAGGAGATATCCTTTTCTCTTCCCTGCAACCTCTATCTCACAGAAGAGATGTTGCGAGTTTTTCTCTGCTGTATCGTTATTTTCATGGAAAGTGTTCGGCTGAGCTTCAGTCTATGCCCCCCTCGCCAAACTTTCACAAGAAACACTCGTCTAGCTGTAAACACTATCAATAATTTCCCCCCACTCGTTATCTGTGCTAAGCCTAAATGTAGATTCCATGAACAGAGCTTCTTTCTTAGAACTGCACGCCTGTGGAATTGTCTTCCGTTTTCCTGCTTTCCAGCTGACTACAATATGGTTGTCTTCAAGTCTAACGTAAACAAGTTCTTGATGAGCCGTCCCACTTATTAACAAATTTACCGAATTTCCATTACTAATGATTACTATATTGTCCAATTTCTACTGTACACTCTTTAACCCTTATCCTCGAATGGCCTCTTGGCATTGATAAGTGCCTATGTAAAAATGTTTACATTGCACGGTAGAGAATCTACTGTTGAATTTATAAAAGTATTTTTTTTATGTAATGGCTTGAATTAACGTTTATAATGAAAAGGTCGAGTATCCTGGTTTAGTTGTACTCTAAACAGGAACATTTATTTCGAACCCGCTCCTATCTTATCAAAGAACCTACTGTTGATTTTATACGACCAGCCCTTCTGCTTGTGTGATAATAAAACTTCTCAAATGCACGTGTGATGTTAGGCTGTATGAGAGTGTTTTCGACATAATAAGTAAGTACGTAATATTGTTTTTTGCTCAAAATGACGCATTAAAAAAATCGATCTGTCGCGTTTATTCAACAAAAGCACCAAACTATTTTTTGTTTTTTTTTTAGCGATTTTGTTTCGTTTATTCACCGCTTTGTATTGTCTCCTCTTACTAACATGTACTCGATTTTGTACAGAATATTTTTAAAAAAACTTTTTCAGAGTTATATCTATACCAAATTTTTTAAACTTATTTTTTCATAAGCAACATTGTTACCATTGTGGAGAGGTAAGTAGAGATAAACGTTCGACGCTGAACAAATACCAAAGCACAAAGTACAATGAATAATGGGAGATAACTAAAGCTTTTTAAATATAGAATTGTCTCCCCTGGATAGATAAGCTATTTACTTGCAAACAATAGAATTTAATAGAAAGTAATGCCGTCAACACATTTCGGTGCTTTTTTAGATATGACGATGAACAAAAATGAAGACAAACTTGTCACAGAATGAAGATAGCATATTCCAAAAATCACAAAAATAGATCATGTAGTTTGTTTTTCTATTTTCGAACAACAAATTTGCTGGGTTTTTTTCTTTTTACCGTGTGAGAAATTCCATATACAGTCGGCATCTTTCTTTTTGTGTAGCCGCCCACGCCCACGGTCGGCTAACATTGGTTTAAATTTGAATGTGCCAGGTGATTGACTTGGCGCGTTTTTGTATCATGCTTTCTCTTTCAGTCTAGACAAAATTCGGCATCAGGATAGACTCAATCCAGCAGCTCTCACTGGAGGGAGCTAAGACAATTCCTTCATGAACACCAAACAGTTGGTGAACGAAGGACCACAGACTACTTATACTGCTGAATTTATCCAAATTAAGGATGACATTCAAGAACTGTTCTTCATGTTTATTTTCCAAATATTGGATCTTATCTCAATTCATCTTGAGTCCTAAGTGGCTCATATTACGCCTAATTATAGGCGCCAACATTCCCGCCGAGTTTACCATGAACATTCTGACAATAAGAATTCATACCATGGCCACCGTTTTGCAAAAGGACAATATGAGAATCAATAAACTTTCATTGTTGTAACTTGTGAATAAATTTTGAGTTTGAAAGGTATGGCTTTTGTATTTGTGGATTCTTTCGCTTCTGCCGGGAGGAAATTGGGTTGCGAGAAATAATTTCTTACAGCCGATAAGTGAAGAAAGTCGACGCCATTGTTATATTCAAAATTCTGTTTTTAACTTATATAAAATGACTTTTCTAAAAAAATGTTTTCATGATTTGAAAATTTTATTTTCTGAAAAATAAATTAAAAAAAAATACACGTTATGTTAATAAATTATTGTTTTGTTTTAATTTTTACGTTTTAATTGTTATTCCAACATTATCAAAAAAAATAAATTTAAAAAAAATAATGGAAATGAAAGTCGGTTGTCTGCCCTTGATTCTTCAATAGTCACTGCATTTTGCCGCCGCGTCGACACGGAGTAAAATTTGACTTTTTTAATTAAAAAAAAAATATTTGAACACATTATGTGATTTTTGGAATACATCGTCGTTCCGTGACTAGTACATACATCATACAGACTTTTTTGTATTTTCTTTACTTTTACTTGCCGTCATAAGTGCCAATCAGTTAGGTACGTGCAAAATGAATGTCGATGTCTAAAATATATAAACAGTTGACCCCCCCCCCTTTACTGAAATAAAATCACCAAAAATCAGGACATTAACTAATTTTAATGTGATTTTCAGTATTTATCAAATAATGATCACGGAATATAATAAACTCATTATTTTTTTATTTAAATTTCAGTGGAAATCTATTATTGTGTTTAAACAAAAAAAAAAAACACCTTCACTAAAGTTTTGGTTTTTCAGTAGTAAAAAAAATGCATGAATTTATTTTTGTTTTTTTTATAAAAATAAAGAATCGTAAACTAAACTATTTTTTTTTTAATTATTTAATTTTTTGCAGGAACATTACGAAAAAATCCCCTTTATTCGGTATTAATGAATTCGATATAACTCGAAGAGAAATTCATTTCTTGAACTACCGATATTATCATTGAATTTAACATTGCTTATTCAATATTTTCACATAAAAAATTATAATTGCAAAAAATATTTCTACGTATTTTTTTTTAATTACATGTTTCGCATAATTTTTATATGTAAAATTCTAATATTGTCCTTACTTGCATGAGTGTGAAACCTTCGGCGTAACATAATTATTATATAATCTGGAAAAATAAAAAAAATAATTTTTAATGTACAAACAGGAACATAGAAAAATCATTAAATTAAAAAAATGGTAAAAATTAGACAAACGTTCAGGATATGAATATATGGATGCACGTCTGGGGAAGAAAGAAAACCAACACCCCCTACCTCCTTTTAATTACAGGACGTCATTTTCAGGCAGCCTCGCGACTGTCTCAGATTTGGGGCTTCCGTATAATCGATATTTACAAAATGTCCGTTTGTTGCAATTTCAGAATCCCTTGCTTTTGAGGCCTAATTAAGCTAAGTTTTTGTAAAAATAAGATGTTCTTTATTCTTATTTAATTCAATAACTTAGGACGTTACTTTACAAATTATCACCGACTTCCAGAAAACTAATATTTATCTTTCAAAGGATTTTTATAATGAATTTATTTAACTTTCAAATTTAGCTGAATTGGTTAACTCGCCGTGAAAACATTTTTCATAACTTTTTTTTTTTTTTTACGTGTAGAACTATTTTTTTCCTTTTGGAGAATTAATCTTTCAAATACAATCCAAAAGCGGTCGGAAACCTACAAAAAAAATATGATAAATCGGCTTCCAAAACTATGTTCCCTATTTTTATTCGGCCATTTTTTTGCCCGTACCTACAACCACCCGCATTTCAATTGGTACGTGCCATTTTTTATTAGCATAAAATGATGTTGTAACGATATAACGGAATTTATATGAAGTTAGTGAAGCCATCGAATGCGCTGTGTATGTCATCAATGATAAAATGTGTGTACCTCTCGGCTTAGTAAGAAATAATTGTGAGATATTTAAGCACATTTTGGAAACCCTTTTTATTTATTTATTTATTTTTAATTCATTTATTTATTTATTTTTATTTTATTTATTTTTATTTTCTTTATTTATTTTTTTTTTATTTATTTATTTATTTTATTGTATTTATTTATTTATTTTTAATTTATTTATTTATTTTAATTTATTTATTTTGTTATTTTGTTATTTTATTTATTTTTATTTCATTTATTTATTTATTTTTAATTTATTTTTTTTTATTTATTTAATTTTATTTAATTTTATTTTATTTATTTTTATTTATTTATTTTTATTTATTTATTTTTAATTATTATTTATTTTTTACTCACGTTCATCTTTAGCAAGGGATATCACCACGTGGACATAAGAGGCTACTATTTGATACCATGCTTAGGGAAGATGAACAAGATGCTGGTTTACATTACATTTAAACTTCTACATATGAGTACAATCAAGGAAGCAGGCAGCAGGAAAGGAATTCCAAAGTTTAGCTGTTCGAGTGAAAAACAAATATTAGAGAGGAAAGCTTTCTGGCATTTACGGATCTCAACAGTGAAGGGGTGTGATTTTGTTGCTGAGCAGGTTTGTTGGGAATATGTACGTCGATGGGAGCACAAATGCAATGAGTTCATCAGAGCACATTCTATTAAAATACTTGTAAAACCGGCACAGGGATGCAATATTGAGACGATGGGACAGGAGTTGGAGCTTAGTTGACAAAGTGGGACCTATTAGATTGGAGACCCTTTTTGGGGCCCTAACCAAGAGGGAGAGAGTAGGGGTAGATGCACCAACCCAGATGTAGCAACAATAGTCCATGCATGAGCGAATGGTGGTCTTGTAGAGGTACAGGATACTCTCAGGTATTAGTAGTTTTCTAGCATGATAGAGGGAACCCATCTTCTTTGCAGCAGCCTTTGCAATGTCCTCAATGTATTTGTTCCAGTTCATATTGCCCGAGAATGTTAGGCCAAGGAGTTTGAAGAAAAAATTCTCAGGTAGGGAGTTATTTATCATGGATATCGGTGGTTGGGAAGTCTTTTTGTAATAATTATTAGTTCTTGTTGTCTTGTCAGAAACAACATATCACTGTCCTGATCGTATCCTAATCTCGCAGCATTATGGCCATTTCATCAAAACTTACATAGAATCAACCTGACTTTAAATCACGTAGGTATCAAGCATGTCTAGCTGAACTTTTGAAAGTCATTAAAGACAGACATGTGTTTGGAATTCTATTCGTAAATGTTTATGTTATTGAATTTCAAAAAAGGGATACCACACTGTCACATGATCATAATGCTGCGAGATTAGGATAAGATCAGGACAGTTCAACAAATTCATGCGATTGTGTCAGCAGACATAACTGCACCTGAAGGTCCAGAGCTTCGTTGGGTTAGTTAAATCTTTATTGGTACAAAATCCAATTTCATTATAGTCGTTTGATTATGTGATTATGTGATTATGTTTCTTACTGATGCCTGTTCTTTTAAAATTTCAACTACCGTGAAATTTTAAACGGGTTCTGCTATATATCAATACTGTAGTATAAGATGTATCAGAATTTTTGTAGGAATTTTTGACATTCCTAACACGAAACTGCGAATAAAATATTAAAAAACTCGTAATTTCTCATTTAAAAGTGGGTTGTGTATTTTCTTTATGGATTATACTTCCAAAATAAACTATTAAAGTTGTATAAAAAGTAATAGAAATATTTTTTTTTTAAAAAACAGTAATGAAATTAATTGAATTTTACGAGCTCAGTATTTTTCAATTTTTAAACTTTCAAAATCAATCAAAATTTTTCTATTGATTCTATTTTTACGATATTTTCAGGGTCAATGTGAAATTTTATGCTCTTTCCAATAAACCGAATATAATATTTTAGACAAACGTTTTTTTTATTCACGCCCCTCCCCCATTTTCAAATGTCTATTAAAAAGTAAATAAGTAATTTACTCACCAAAGTTTTATATATCACAAATTGAAGATAAAAGATCAATAAATAATATATTCAAATTTAAAACCAAAAAAAAGTAATTTTTTTTAGAAATTTATCTGTAAACTCCGAAGTTTAAAACCTTTTTTTTAAACCACGTTGTTTGTTTTTTTATTTTTTGTTTTGTTTTGTTTTTTTAAATGAAACCTTGGTCCTTGCTCCTTTAATTGAAAAAAAGATTAGGGTTTGAATTACATTTTTCGAGTAGTTATAAGCTTGGAAAGACAAGGGGTCGAATTAATGCGCGCCTCCCATTTTGAACTGTCTATTAAAAAGTAAATAATTAATTTACTCACCAAAGTGTTATATATCACAAATTGAAGATAAAAGGTCAATAAATAATATATTCAAATTTAAGGCAAAAAAAGTAGTGTTTTTTAGAAATTTACCTGTAAAGTACGAAGTTTAAAACCTTTTTTTTAAACACGTTGTTTGTTTGTTTTTTATTTTTTGTTTGTTTGTTTGTTTTGTTTTGTTTTTGTTTTTTAATGAAACCTTGGTCCTTGCTCCTTTAATTAAAAAAAAAATTAGGGCTTGAATTACATTCTTTGAGGAGACAAGGAGTGGAATTATTCAATATTTTTCACGAAATTTCTGACACACCTACTGTAGTATTAACCGACATATCTTGTTAGCTTGTACTACGTACATTACGTCACTTTTCTAGTGGACAGGCCTTTTTAACAATGGTCTTAGGCTATATAAATTTCAATTGAATTCCCTTACCTAAAAATAAATATTTATTTATCCAGGGGAAACAACTCTGTATTAAAAATCAGAGTTATTTCCCTTGCATCATTATTGTTTATCTAATAGCTAAGAAGATATTCGAAAATAGTATTAATATTGTTCCTATTTATTTGCCTCCCCACGAGGGCAGAGTTAGACACAAGATCGGATTTTAATGTGAGGAAAATTCAGCTCCCCAAAAAGGGGCACTCTCGATAGGAACATAAATAAAAATTGTCTCAGTCAAAAGGATTTCTCCTCTACTCGTCGGGGACACAAAAGGTGAAGTGTAGTAAGTATCTAGGTAGGGGCAGAAAAAGTAGCGAACAAAAAAATAGTAGGACATAGTTTTGAAAGCCGGTTTATCATTTTTTTTTTTTTTTTTTTTTTTTTTTTGTAGTTTTCCGGCTACTTTGATTTTATTTGAAAGATTAGAGACTAAAGTTAATTTCAAAAGGAAAAAAAATATGTGTACATTTAAAAAAGAAACAAAAATTATAACGAAAAATCTTTTCACCACGATTATCGGAAGTTGCGAATCCAGGTAAATTTTAAATTAAAATTTGGTTAATTTTCTGATTTTTAGTGAATTTAAAAATTCACTAAAAATCAGAAAATTAACCAAATTAGTTTGGCGCAAAAATAATGTCGTTTATTTGACGTTCAACTTCAAAAGATCATAACTCCTTTCATAATAAACTTTATTAATGAAAATAAGAACCATTAGAATCGACACATTTTTGCCAACGAGAAACAAGTTTATTTATCCCATTAGCGTAGAAATCCAGAGTTCTGGAAGTGATGACGTCATTGAAGGCCGATTCGGCATCATCTTGGCTTTTGAAACGTTTTTCGCACAGGAAGTTGTTAAAATGTTTGAAAAAAATGATAATCGGTGGGCGAGAGGTCCAGTGAATATAGCGGATGAGGCAGATTCTCGTAACCCAATTCGTTCAGCTTCTGCAGAATCCGTTGAGCAACATGCGGGCGAGCATTGTCATGGGGGGGGGGGGAATTGGTCCATTTATATTGACCAATCTCGGGCACATACATTGGAGATTTGTCAATTTCTTAGCAGTGCTTCTCCACCGTCTCCGTTTCACCCAGATTAAAGAAATTAATAGATGAGATCAGCCGCAGACTACCAAACAGTCACCATAACCTTTTTGTGTGTGTGTGTGTGTGTGTGTGTGTGTGTGTGTGTGTGTGTGTGTGTGTGTGTGTGTGTGTGTGTGTGTGTGTGTGTGTGTGCAATTTCGGCTTCGGGAAGTGTTGTGGAGCTTCTTCGGCATTCAACCACTGTGTGGAACATCGCCAGTTGCCGTAGACAATCCTTCCTCATCACACATCACAATACGCTCGAGAAATCGGTCGTTTTTGTTGGGCAGAATGAGTGTAGAAGATTTTTTTTATTATCGTTCAATTCATGCGGCACCCATATATCCAACTTTTTTTATTTCTTTTAAATGACAAACGATTGTTGAGTGGTGGATCTCGAGTTCAACAGCAACTTCTCGTGTGATTTTGCGAGAATCAGCTTTAATTGTACTGTACTTGTACTGAGACTAAAGCTGCTTTTAGGACTGCCAGCAACCACTGTAAAAGAATAATAAAAAATACAAGAGAGCTATATGCTCAGTCTGTTAAATCCAAAGTAGCTGAGCAGCGGCCTGATTCCCACCAGTTCTGGCAAATTGCAAACAGGAACCTGAACAGAAGCGTGTATTCTATCCCCACCATCATCAATGAACCTAAGGTCATCTCGTCAGCATCAGACAAGGTCAAACTATTTGCCAAGAACTTTGCAGCTAATTCTACCCTATGCGACGAAGGCTATCAACTCCCCGTATTTCCTCCTATAACAGACAACACACTATGCAACATACAAATATCTGTGCGTGAGGTCGCCAAGTTAATCAAGAATCTTGATTCCAGTAAAGCAACTGGCCCAAATGGCATTCCAATTATAGTGTTGAAAAAGCTTCAACCAGAATTGTCCCCATACTTACAAAACTATTTAAACGTTACCTTTAGGATTAGTGCTTCCCAACACCCTGGAAAACCTCATCAGTATGCCCTGTATTTAAGAATTCAGGTGATAAGTCATCTCCCTCTCAGTACAGACCAATAAGTCTCCTGTGTGTCATGAGTAAGTTGCTGGAATCCATATTAAATAGAGAAGCAGTCAACCACCTCAGCAGAAATAACCTTCTTAGTGGCATGGTTTCCATTCTGCTAGATCTACCGCAGATGTGCTGACGGTTATATCCCATAGGATTAGTGAATCTCTCAACAAAGGCTTCCTTTCTAGGGCAATTATCAAAGGCTTTCGATAAGGTATGGCATAAGGGCCTACCTCACAAGATTTCCAGCTACGGTATAACTGGAAATGTTTTCTCAATTATTAAATCATTTCTCTCTGATAGGCTCATAAGAGTAGTGGTTGATGGGCAGAAATTAGAGGGCCAGAGTATTAATGCTAGAGTCCCTCAAGTGTCCATCCTGGTGCCAACTCTCTTCCTGATCTACATCAATAATCTACCAAAGCACATACTTAAATCATTCGTTGACATCTATGCTGATGACACGATCATCTATGGTAACACATTAAAGGCCGTAAATGACAAAGCTCTCTCTGATTCTCTCTCCTCTGATCTTGAGCGTGTGGTACAGTTGGGGAGGAGGTGGCTGATTACATTTAATGCATCTAAAACCAATCTCCTATCTTTACATCATCAATGCTCTGATCCCCATCTGGCATCAATGTAAATGGATGGCTCTCGTCATGTTTTGACAAGCTTCTGGGTTTGACCTTTACCCCTGATCTGAAATGGAACACGTACATCAAGTCTGTTGCCAAGATCACCGGGAAAATGATCGGGTCCTTCTATTGCTCCAGAAGATATCTCACTACTGATGCAACTCTCTATCTGTATAAAAGCCAAGTACGTCCAAGGATGGAGTACACATGCCACATCTGGGCAGGAGCTGCTAAAAACAGTCTATCCTGTCTTGACAAAGTACAAAATAGACTTCATGGCTTAGTGGGGATGCCCTTTTCTCTTCGCTGCAACCTCTCTCCCACAGAAGAGACATTGCGAGCCTGTCTTTGTTTTATCGTTATTTCTATGGCAAGTGCTCGTCCGAGCTCCAATCTCTGGTTACTCCTCGCCAATCTTTCACGAAAAATACCCATTTAGCTGAAACCACTGTCAGTAATTTTCCCCACACTCCACCTGTGCCTAAATCAAAATGTAGATTCCATGAACAAAACTTCTTTCTAAGAAGTGCACGCCTGTGGAACTCTCTTCCGTTTGCCTGTTTCCCACCTGACTACAACTTGGGAGTTCTTCAAGTCCA
>NC_136520.1:62057432-62152432 GCF_053919585.1 Euprymna scolopes | reverse complement strand
TTATATCACAAATTGAAGATAACACATCAATAAAGAAAATATTCTAATTTAAAACAAAACAAAAAGTAATTGTTTTTTTTTTGTTTTTTATTGGAAATTTACCTGTAAAGTCCAAAAATGTTATGCTTATATCGTCAAGTAAATAAATTTTTCTATTTCATTCAATGTTTTCTTTTTTTAGATATTTAAAAAAAAAATTCACTCGATAATGAAATATTAAAATATTTCAATCAAAAACTCGTGTATTTCATTAAGAGAATTAAAAATAATCGGTGAACTGGATTTTTTTACGGGAAAAACTTATAAGTGAATGCACGTTTCTTTTTAACTACGGAGGACTAAAAATACTAATTTTGGTTGACACACGCAATAAAAAAGAGACATTATTTATCTCCCTTTGACGAATCCATATTTGATAAATTTCATATTAGCAGGAGGAGCTCTTTTAAGCTTCGAGCAAAGCGCGTTACGAAAATGCGATTTTCTACGACCCTCGCTTTAAAAAATCCTTTTATTTAAAAAATACATGGAATTTAAAATATAAATATGGATAAATTCTTAACAATAATAATAGTATTTTTATTTTAGGCAAGTGATTTTTGGGCGCATAAGCAAGTCAAAATATGTTGATTTTCTTTAAAAGAAAACCGCTAAAAAAACAAATATTGCATAATTTGCTATTAAACCTGTTATTTTTTTAAATTTCGGTCTTTGCTCCTTTAATTGAAAAAAATTAGGGGTTGAATTGCATTTTTCAAGTAGTTATAAGCTTCGAAAAATCTCTTCTCCCTTCATAATGACCCCGCTAATTAATTCCCTAATAGTAGCCCCCTGCTTCAAAGTCGCACTGTGCCTTGTTTGGGGTGAAAATTGAATAAAAAAAAAATAAATAAAAAAAAAGTTGAATTATTAAAGTTCTGATCATCATTTTTAATGGCCACTTTCTGATACAACACCTAGTGAAGGAGAAACAGTTTTTATTTTTGTTCCTATCCGTAGCGCCTCTTTTTGGGGAGCTGGGTTTTTCCCTATATTAAAAACCGACTTTATGTCTTACTCTGCCCTCGTGGAGAGGCAAGTAAATAGGAACAATATCAATATTAAACTCTCGAATATCTTCTTAGATATTCGATAAACAATAATGATCTAAGGGAAATAACTGTTTTATAATAAAGAGTTGTTTCCCCTGGATAGATAAATATTTATTTTTAGGTAAGAGAATTTGATTCAAATTTATATAATCTGAGACCATTGTTAAGAATGCTTGTGCACTGGAAAAGTGACGTCATGCACGTAGTACAAACTAACAAGATCTGTCGAACAGTCAGATTATTAATAATGAGCGTTTAAAAAAAAACATTAAAAAACATTTTAAAATTCATTAAAGAAAAGAAAAATAATCAAATACGATTTTTACTGAAACTGAACTTTATTCAAAATGGGCCTTCACTTTCGATAGGCTTGTAACTGTCGCTTCCCTTATTTTGTCCTTATGTTCTCTCATTTCAGAAGCGATGTTATCTGACAAAGGGGGAAGGATTGCTGTTTTTTGTATCGAAAGCTATACATTAATAATTGGATAGGTTTTCTTTTTTTCTTTTTTCTATCATTTTCTTTTTTTTACCTTGAAGTAGTATTTTTGTGCTCCTTATTTAAAATGGTTTCATACTTTGTTTGGTGCGATTTCATTTCTTTTATTATTATTATTATTATTATTATTATTATTATTATTATTATTATTATTATTATTATTATATCAAATTAGAAAGAGGAAAGCAATAATCTAATTTATAAAACTCACTATGTCTGTCTGTCTGTCTGTCTTTCTCTATGTTTTCAAACTCTCTCTCAACCGAAACTAAATATCACAGAGCGGCTGTAGGGGTCTCAAATGATTGGATTTTTCATGTGCCGTTCTTTCATTGATCTTTAGCCGGTTAAAATAGTTTTTTAAGGGGTCAACAAAAGGATTAAAAAAATTTTTTTTTTAATCGTTATATATTTTAGACATTCGTCTTAGTTTATTTATAATCAGTTCATATGCGTGTCACCTTGTGCAGTGGTAACGTCACCAGCTTTGAATGCGACAGTTTTACTTCCGGTTTCGATTCTAGCTGATTGTACCATAATACTTTCTTTTTTTTTTTTTTACTTTGGAAATCACAACTCTATTATAATATATACGAAATATGGACAAATTAAAATATCATATTTAAGCGTATTTTACGCCGGGGCAAAGCCGGGCGCCCCCTCCGCTTCCCGCTAATAATAACGATAAAAACATCATGCAACTTTGCTGAAAAAATGGTGGGATCCTTCTATTGATCCAGTAGATATCTCACTGCTGATGCAATTCTCTATCTATATAAGAGCCAGGTATGTCCAAGAATACTCTCGGCAGGAGCTGTGAGAAAGGACTTGTCCTGCCTTGATAGAGTTCAAAATAGACTTCGTAGCCTCGTAGGAGATATCCTTTTCTCTTCCCTGCAACCTCTATCTCACAGAAGAGATGTTGCGAGTTTGTCTCTGATATATCGTTATTTTCATGGAAAGTGTTCGACTGAGCTTCAGTCTATGGTCCCCCCTCGCCAAACTTTCACAAGAAACACACATCTAGCTGAAAGCACTATCAATAATTTCCCCCACTCTTTATCTGTGCCTAAACCTAAACATCTTGAAAATGGCAATCATTTTAGAATTTAGAGTGGGAGATAAGTTTTGTATATAAATTTCACAATCATCATTTCCAGATTATTTTAAGATTTTAAGGGTGTTCATTAATTATTTTGACTTTGTTTTCGGCCGCAAAGATGTGGTAGAAAACAAATTTTATCAAAGACAAGTTACTCTTCTACCTATCTGAATAAGTTGTTTATGTTTTTACTTTAAAACGTTTATATGGTTCGAAAAACAATTAGTGTCTAGCGTTACGTGAAAACAATGAAAAAATATGGCCGCGATTTTATTCTTACATCTCTAAATCTTGATAATTCCTTAAAATAATAAATACTCTTAAAACTGCCCAATAAATGTCACCGTGACGTGCATACAAAGATACAGTAAAATCGGGAATTCAAATATGAAATGACGTTTCTGAATTTTTGAGATGGGGATTGGCTATTCATACGAGGGGCGTGCAATAAGTAATGCCCCTGACCCACTTCCCATAGCAGTAGAGCAACGAAACTTGGCACAGTTATTAGTCTTTCTCCACATAGAAACAACGCAGAGTTATGCATTTCTCCCATCGTTTGATGCAGCTCTGGAGACTGTTTTTGTAGAACACCCCAGGTTGGTCCTCCAACCACGACGTGACTTCAGAAATCAAAGCTGCATCATCTGGGAAACGCTTTCCTTTCAAAAACAACTTCATGGTTGGGAAGAGGTGAAAGTCAGAGGGTGCAAGGTCAGGAGTGTAGAGAGGATGGGGGAGGATTTCATAACTACACGCCCGTGCTTCTGATCTGGCGACATGCGAGTTGTGGACCGGAGCGTTGCAGGAGGAGGGTACCTTTGCTGATCTTGTCCCGCCTCTTGATTTTGATAGCTTCCTTTAATTTCCTCAAAAGTGAAGCATAATAAGTTCCTGTAATTGTGGTACCCTTTGTCAGAAAATCTGTCATCACTACTCCGTCCTGGTCCTAGAAGTCTGTGAGCATGACCTTGCCAGCGGAGGGCTGCACCCTTGCATTCTTTGGAGGTGGTGAGTCCAAGTTCTTCGACTGCATTAACTGGGCTTTGATCTCTGGATCATAGTGATGGACCCAGGTTTAATTCTGTGTAATCAGTCTTTTGAAAAACTTTGACTCATCTTCTTGGCACATCTCCAAATTCATCCTCGAGCACTCGACGAGTTCTTGCTTCTGGAACGGTGTGAGCAACCTGGGAATCCATCTGGCAGACACCTTATGCATATGCAAATGGTTATGAATGATAGTTTTCACAGACCCTGTACTAATCTTGACATTTTAGGCTATTTGGCGAATAGTAATGCGTCGATCTTCCAAAATGGCAGCCTTAACTTGACGGACAGATGCCTCATCAATGGCAGAAGGGGGGCGACCAGGTCTGGGAGCTGTTTCCATAGACTTCCGGCCATGTTTGAATTCACGATGCCAGCGTTTTACAAGGTCATATGATGAGGCATTATCACCATAAGTTTCTTTCATTTCATCAAAAGTCTCCTGTGGTGTGCGTCCTTTCAAATACAAAAACCGGATCACTGCTCGACATTCAACAGGCTCCATTTCACACCTGACTCAGTTCAAACACCTGTAAAACAGAAACCACAATTAGTTCAAAGCTGTAATTTGCCACATAACCCGTAGAGATGTAAATCATTGTACATGCAAAATTTCAGCTAGATCAGACAACTGGAAGTAGGTAAGAGGCATTATTTATTGCACGCCCCTCGTATTATTTAGATTCATCGGACTACTGTTCTCCTCGTGAGTATGATTTTCACAACGTTTCGGTCGATGTAACCTTGGACCTTCTTCATGTGTATTCCCGAGTTCGACAAGATACACCTGAAGAAGGTCGGTTACATCGACCGAAACGTTGTGAAAATCACAGTAGTCCGATGAATAATAATATAAATATGAAACAATTTAACAAAAGAACACATAAGTAATTAAATTTAATTCATAAACAGAACATTTCAAATGTCTTTAAAATAGATTTGAAAATACACTGACATTAAACCTCCACTTGCATCAACGTTTTATGTGTAAAAAAATAAACTGTTTTACAATTAGTATTTGGGAGAGGAGGGGGATTTCGCTTCAAAACGAAAACGACGGGTCACTTTGACTGCCCGTTGACAAGTAAAATTCTTAAGTCTCGGCAACTATGCCGCAAAGCCATGGAAAATCATCAAGATCAAAGACTGGACACCAAAGGCATTTCTGACACAGAGGCGTGAAAATTCACGAATTAATTTACACTTAACTAGGGGGGGGGGCGCCTGATCATAAAATACGCTAAAATATGATATTTTAATTTGTCCAGATTTCGTATGTATTATTATTACAGAGTCGTGATTTTAAAAGAAAAAAAAGTAATTGGTGTCATCAGATAAAATCGAACCCGAAATTGTAGCATTCAAAGCTGGTGATGTTACCACCAGACCAACGTGACAAGCATATGAATTGAGTAAAAATTAAAAATTAAAAATAAACTAAGATATTCATCTTACAAAAATGATATGTATAACATTTTTGTTCAATTCTGACCCATGTTTGACTCCTTAAAAACTATTTTAACCTATTAAAGACCCATAAAAGGACATTATATAAAAAAAAATCCAATCATTTGAGGCCCCTAGCACTGCACTGCGACTTTTAGTTTCGGAGGAGATAGAGTTTGAAAATATGGAGATATACAGAGAGACAGGCGGACAGACAGACAGGCATATAGCCTTTTATATATTGGATTTCGGCTTTTGAAAAGGTTTCAATTTTTTCTTTTCACACATTTTGTTAAACAACCCATGGTAAGATTTATCCGAGCTGGCTAGGAGCCAGAAATCAACCGTGTAAAAAAAAAGGAAATAGACGTAAAACAACATTCGGCTTTTGTTTGATTTCTGTATGAAATAAATGAATAAAAAAAGATGAAAACAATTTTATATTTGACTGCAATTTTAATTCTTTATGATTTTTTACAGTATTTTCATTGGCAAAACTATTTTTTTGGTCAAATATTAAACTTTTTGGAACCTTGTAAATCAAATGCATTCTTTTATAAAAGTTATTTAACTAATTTCTGCAAAGTGTCATTTTTTGTTGGTTTTTTTTATGCAAGTAAAATAACATTACATCGTTTTTCGATGTTATTATGCTCTTTAGGTTTTAATTTTACTGATAGTTCAAACAAATATTTACCATTGGTAAAAATTGCATTTTAAAGCATTAAAAGAATTGTTTTTGGAATCGGAAATTAGGCTACAATTTTTCAGATTCTCCCCAAATTCCCCATTTGTCAGATTCCCGATTCATATTAATCGTCCTAACACTAATATATATATATATATATATATATATATATATATATATATATATATATATATATACACACATATATATATACACACGCACACACATACATATATATATATATACACACGCACACATATATACATATATACATATATATACACACACATATATACACACATATATGTACACACATATATATATACACGCACACACGCACACACACACACACACATATATACAATTATTACTGTAATAATTTTAAATACCTGCAGACGCTAGTGTTTCATCCTTTCGAGAATCATCAGTGCAGGGTGACACGATTACTGCCAGTCAGAAGATTCGAACTCGGCCACGAAGCCATCCCTGACTCCATTAGCAAAGAGCAAAGCACACGACGAACTTTAACCGCGAGAAATATCATTGGAATTAAAACGTTTATTTTTAAATGTCGAGACGTCCGACCATAGTAAACTAATGATTATGACATCATGATCTGCGCACGTGAGCTTAAGTGACCGACTGTCATTTCAACTTTAAAGTGTTCAACAATAAGAACCAAGTTCTTAAATGCATTGTATAAAAGTGCTCGGTTCTGTTTCAATAAAGCCACATCAACAAACGCATATGACCGAGTCTTTCGACAAAAAACGTTTTGGCTGAGCTTTAATGATGCGTTTATACCAGTATGTTATCTGGTTTTTATTTGTTTTTTTATTTTTTTATATTATATATGGATGAAAGGGGATTTCAAATTGCATTGTTATGATGATTGAACTTATGCATTCATCACCTAATGTTAGACTGTTAGCTACCGGAAAACAGTGGAAAGAATAATCGAAGATTATTATAAATTGATGAATTCATGATAATCGATGATTATTATTAATTCAGAAATTGTATTTCGTAAATGATACTTTTTAGGAATGTTGAAATCTTGGTTATTATTGTTATTGGAATCGAAGTCAGGGATGTTGGTTATAGTTAGCGTTTGGGTTAACAGAACAATTCTGTAAGGAATTCAGAAATCTATGGCTCAAGTCAGCTGGCAACAACGTGAATCTGTATTCACATGTTTGCGATGTTTTTTATGGCGACAAATTTATCGTTCCACCTTGTATAATATAAATATGTCTGCAAATATTTATGAATATGGACAGACCAACTGACGAACAAAATTTAAACTGATTCACGTTTAACAAAGAAAAGACTACTGCATAATGAAGTATGACCGACCAAAACACAAAAAAAAGGTGACAATCTAAGAAAAAAAAAGGGGGGGGGAGAAAAAAGAAACAGTTAATCAGTTTTTTACAACGCCAACACCCCATCGTTACTGATTATAGCTCGTTTGATATTCCGTAGTTGGTGATCAAATCAGGTTATTTAAAAAAAAAAAAATTAAAAAAAACAAACTTATCTGATAAAAAGGAAGAAGTGGTCAATTTTAAACACGAACTGGAGGGAATGATAGAAACAGAGCGCGCAGAAGAGTGAGAACGATACAGAGTTAAAGAGAAAAGAAAAGAAAGAAAGAATGAAGAGCAAACCAAACGATAGACATAAAGAGAGAGAGAGAGAAAGAGAGAGAGAGAGAGAGAGAGAGAGAGAAAATAAACCTCTTTATTTTATAGGTTTTTGGCGCAAAATTCGACAAGTGTCTATTGTAGTAAAAAATTTCTTTTTCCGACACTTGTTTCTTATCTGTAAGCGTAAATACTCGATTAGTCCTTATGAGTAATTTGTTATCGGGGCACCTGCTTGGGTCGTTCACTTATTAGACTGTCGTTAACATCTAGAATATATAAACGTCGATGGTAGCTACCATTTAAACAACTGATGGAATTTTAAACGTTTTTTGTTGAAATCCGAATATGAACCTACGTTCTTTCTCTAAACAAAACACAATCATGTTAAATCAACGTGATACAACTGTAGTTTGATATGCATTGATTTGCATATCAATGAGCTTTCGCCCCCAAAAAGACGTTATAAAAAACCTGAAGTCGAGAGAGCAGGGGATCGAATTCTTGGAACCGAATTGAACAGGTTGGAATTCAGAATATTGTAGGAACGCTGACAGAAATCCTTTTTAATTACAAGCTATTTCGGCTTTGATAAGCGGTGTTTGAGAGGCTAGCAGTACCTAAGAGAGTAGCAGTGTCTCGCGATGTTTGAAGGGCAAGCAGTGTCTAGCGATGCTTAAATTTGGTGTGAGTGACGATCTAAGCACGGGGTTATGAGATGATCTTTAAAGATCATGGGGGATGTAGTTTGATATGCATTGAATGTGCATATCAACGAAGCTTCTCCTCACAAAAAAAAATAAACGTTATAAAAAAACCTGGAGTCGAGAGAGCTGAGAGTCAAGTTCTTGGAGCCGAACTGAACAGGTCGGAATTAAGAATGTCGTAGGAGCGTTAACAAGAATCCTTTTTTGAATTACAAGAACCGGAAGTAATTAATGTACTGATTTTTCCTTTGAAATCTTTTAGGCCATTTGAGCACAACAGATAAACTAGTAGCCAGTTCTTAATGACAGTTTTCTGGAGGTTGATGGCTCAATCATCAGCACGGGCAATACTAAACTATATAAATACAACAGTAGATATATGTATGTATGCGTGTAAATATTTAACCGATAAACTCTTACACTACTAGTCACATAATACTGAAATTAACAGGAAACAGTAATCATAAACCAGGGATGATTTATAATGAGTAAAATTTCTTTGGGTGAATGAATAAGGTGTAAAGTAAACTATGGACAAATTTAAATACAAAATGTTCATTTCAACTTGCCGACTTGTTACTTTTTCGCGTGTTACAACAAGGCGAGGCCGGGCGCCTCCGCTAGTTATCTATCTCTATTGTTATATAAGAGTCATTTTGTCTGCGTATGTTGGGGGTGGGAGAAGTCGCTCCCGATGCACTCCGAAACGGCAGAGCCGATTTCTTTTTTTTTCTTTTTTTTTTAATTTCATACAAATGTGCTTGTTGTGTGTGAAAATGTTCTTTCGTGGGTTATGCCTCCGATAAGTATTGAAAACCGATAATCGAAAAAGTCTGATTAAAGAAGGAAGTCCGATTTTTACCCAAGTAAACACTTTAACACAGTCCAACATCACAAATGCATTTTAAAAGTTTTATCACCACACAAGCAGTAAGGCCGAGTGAATAAAATCAACAGTATGTTCTTTGATAAGACAGGAGTGCGTCCGAAATGAATGTTTAGAGTATAATTAAAAATGATATTTGATTTTTTGCATTTTTAAAACATTATATTTGATTTTTTGCATTTTAAACTTTAATTCAAGACGTTATATATAAAAATCTAATTTATAAAACTCACTGACTGTCTGTCTGTCTGTCTCCATATGTTCAATTTTTTTGATTTTTGAAAACATGGAGACAGACAGACATAGTAAGTTTTATAAATTTGATTCACACAGTTCATTTCTCCTTCTCCGGCCGCGTGTGACTTCTCGTCTCGAATCCTCTACGTCTCGAATCCGTGTTTCTCTGAACACCGGCCACGCCTCGAACACCCTTCTTTGAACAGGTGTGTCTTTTTTTTATCTCAGCTGTGACGTCACATCGCACACATGCTCGGTCATTTGCATAGTTTAGTTGCTGTTACTAACCCAGCGTTAACGACCTTGTTACAGAACTACCCTGCGAGAACAAACAAATTATTCCCTTTAATACGTTACTTTTAATTTGAATAGACAACAGTTTCGTACAAAAATTAAAAGTACGAAACCAAACTTTGGTTTCGTACGAAACTGAATTTAATTCAATAAAAAGTATAAAATTGCACTGTAGAGAACCTACTGTTGGTTTTATGAAATTATTTTATACTAGCTGGCCGCCCGGCATTGCCCAGTCATACAATACGTTTAAACATGATATTTTTATTATTCATTGGCTAACTGTTCTCATCTTGAGTGTGATTTTCACAACGTTTCGGTCGCTATAACCTCCGACCTTCTTCAGGTGTATCTTGTCGAATTCGGGAATGTTTCTGTCGAACTCATCTCAAAAATTCAGAAATTATATTTTAATTTATGCAGATTGCATGTATATTATTACAGAATCAATCCTCTATTGATTATCATATATTGTGAGGAATAATTTGTCCGGTGGACTAATTTGCAAAATAAAAAATAAAAAAAATGATAATGAAATTCATCAAATTCCGTTTCTGTTGTTTTGTTTTTTTTACAATACCACGTCAGCTGATAGTAGAGGCTACATAGATCGCCTCATAAGGAGGAGAGTGTTTTATCTGATCTTATTTCTATTATGTTCATTTCTACTTACGTCTGCAGTATTTCTAATACTATTGTAACGTGGTCGTTACAGTTCAAACCTCTCTCGGGCCTTCTACGCCGTCCGGTACCGTCGCAAAGGAGCAAACAAACAAACAAAAATAAATCGTTGTTTTAAAGTTTTAGCAAGAGGCATTTATTTTCCAAATATTGCCCGTTTTTTTTTTTTGTTTTTTTTTAACTGTTCATTTCATCTGCCATACGATTAACAAAAAAAAACCCTGCCGTCTCGACACCAGCTTAAAAGTCTCTCGCCGCCAACATGAAGACATATACAACCATTTCTCACTTTCGATTTTACACGTCCATCTTTCCCGGTCCATACTTTGCTTCTCCCCTCGACCATGGAGAGTATTTTTTTTTTTTCTACTGACGCAAACCCGAACTTCTGAATTTACATACGTGCTTTAACAGTTACTGCTGCTAATATATTCGCAAGCCAGCTATCCTACAGCTGCTGCTAGTATTTTCACACGCGCTCTGTTACACTATTCAAGTCGATACTATAAGTACCATCGGTATTAACATCGGGAGTGGTTAGCAATACCATACTGTAACTTGGGTAAAAGACTGTGTCATCCACCTTATTCACCTGATCTTGCATCATCCGATTACCACCTCTTCCTTTCACTGGATAATCATCTTCGTTGGAAACCCTTTACCCATGAAGCAGATTTCTTTGCGTATACTCCCTCCCAGTTCTACCACAACGGGATTAAACAGCGATTAATATGAAAACCACATATAGGTTATACATACTATGAAGCGTTTTCTTTTTCCTTTAAAAATGAACAGGAGTTAGGGGGGTACGTTGTATTATGGTCTTATATCTATAACTAGCTGGACGCCCGGGGTTGGCCGGTCGTACAATACGCTTAAACATGATATTTTAATTAATGCAGACTGCATGTATTATAGAATCAATTCTTTATTGAATCTTACATGTTATAAGTAATAATTTATCCGGTGGACTAATTCGATGTCGTTTATCAAATTCTGTCTGTGTTTGTTTACAATATCACGTCAGCTGATATTTGGGCTTGACGATAAATGCCCTGGAAAAGTCACTTCTGATTAATGTTTAGTTTTAAAATATGCAAATGAAGAAATGCGACGATTTTAAAATGGTACCTATTTTTTTATTATAAATTAAACTCATTAGTAAGAGAAAATTAAAATAAAATGAGGATACACTGGAGCTGGAACAGGAGATCATTCGATCCGTAGTCGAATGTGCTACCACTGAGCTATATCTTAAGATGTAAATTCTGTTTGTTTGTTTTTGTTTTTTTGTTTTTTAAAGAAATGATTTGCGAAGATTTATTATGTCCCTGGCCGGTGTTACATAAAATATTCCCTTATAAAAATTGTTTTTCACCTATAAGAAAAAAAAAAAAAAAACGATTAGTTTTAGGATCGGATTTTTTTTTTTTCGATACTTATCGGATGGATTTCTGTCCGAAACATATCTAAGAACACTGCCAGACGTAAATTACTTTTGTATGAAATTTGGAAAACATAGGCTCAGCCGTTTCGGAACCTATGAGGAAGTAACTCACACACGAAGTAGTAGTAGAGATATTCCCAATGCTATTCTAATTTTTCACAGTGGATTCAGCTAGACGGGTGTTTTTCGTGAAAGATTGGCGAGGGGGGACCAGAGATTGGAGTTCATACGAGCACCTGCCATGGAAATAACGATAAAACAAGGATAGGCTCGCAATGTCTCTTCTGTGGGAGAGAGGTTGCAAGGTAGAGAAAAGGGCATCCCCCACTAAGCCACGAAGTCTATTTTGTACTCTGTCAAGGCAGGATAGGCTGTTTTTAGCAGCTCCTGCCCAAATATGGCAGCAGTATTCCATCCTTGGACGTACTTGGCTTTTATATAGATAGAATTGCATCAGTAGTGAGATATCTTCTGGAGCGGTAGAAGGATCCCACTATCTTTCCAGCGACCTTGGCAACAGACTTGATGTACGTGTTCCATTTCAGATCAGGAGTAAAGGACAAACCCAGAAGTTTGTCAAAACAAAAAATATAGGGTAAAATGATAAAATTGTCGCCCTAGAAAAAATGACAAGATTCCATTTCCGCTTGATGAACCCCGGTTTTTATCAGAATTAGAACCCATTCGATTAGAAACTGGAGATGCTACTAGCTACATTGTCGAGTTAATTGTGGAACTAAAATAGTTCGAAAATCTATAAACGCAATATAAAAAAAAATGTATATACAGGTTGGAACGATAAATTTGTCGCCCTAAAGAAGACAACACTACAGCTTTATTTTAAAAACTTTTAATGAAAAAAAAAATCAATTCAGGTAACTTGATTATGTAGTAGATTCAATATGGGTCCGGAACTAGGAGCATGCCTTTTCCACAAGCGCCAGCAGGAGCTTGGTGAATGGCGGCTATCAGGCTGGCTTTGATGTTGTGAGGAGTCATATTGATGATATTTTCGACGTATGACCAAACGAAGTAGTTCAGCTTTATTTTCATCGCCTTGGGCACTTCTGTTATTCATGGCAATCCAGCGATGCATTTTGAAGGTGCTGCCAATTGGCACAGCGGAAGCATGTTGGACCCATAACCTCTTGAGTTGGAAGCCATGTTTAGTTTCAGAACAGTTTCCGATGGTTAGTTGTTCTATACAAGTCCTGGAGGTGACTGGTTCTCAGTAGACAGTTCTTTTGTTCAGGTTCCTGACTTTATAATTTTGTAGATAACAGAGCAAAAGATTCTTCACGTGTTGACACGAAGAAAACATGCAAGGTTGCTTAAAAACAATAAAAATAAAAAGGTTTCATTCTTATGGAGCAATTCTGGTTTCTGATTGGTTGATAGCAGAAGGTGAATTAATTTGATTCGTCAGTTCCTAGCAGCAGCGTTTATAAATAGAATCTCCCAACTATGAGGGACCACATCACCATTATGAATAAAAAATATTGCAACAGTCCTGTTGTCATAACTTGGATCGGTAAAGAGCATAAGTTGTACAGTGGCGCATCACCAATCTCGCTTATTGAACATTGTGTTACTTTCAGAAATGATAGAAGGTTCCTATCGCTTTTGGGATCAATACAGAATTGACCAAATGTTTACAAAAAAAAAAAAAGGTTTTCATGAAACGGAAATGGGATCATATCGTTTTTTCTAGGATGACAATTTTATAGTTCCACCCTGTATATGACGTTCTCATGCTTACGATAGTTATTTAAAGGGCATTAAATCGTAGCTAGACAGCTACAATCTTAGTGAACGTAAGTTTGTTAACTCTTTGGGTCAATAAAATTTTATTTAAGTTAGAACCCATTTGATTAAATATTGGAAAATCTAGGTATATTTGGTACTGTCGATCTGTCGATTCTGATCTAGGCTAGTTAGAGTCCTTAAACTTTTGTTAGGCTTTTTATTTTTATCAAAGGAGACGCAACACTTATCAAGGCCCGGAAGCCACTTGAGAATAAGAGTTAATGAGTGTACGGTAGTCAATGGGACAATATCGTAGTAATCGTTAGTTGTGGAAATTTGGTTGATTGAATTACTTAAGTAGACGGCTCATCAAGAACTTGAAGACGACCATGTTGTAGTCAGCTGGAAAGCAGGGAAATAGAAGAAAGTTCTACAGACGTGCAGTTCTAAGAAAAAAGTTTTGTTCATCGAATCTACATTTAGGTTTAGGCATAGATGAAGAGTGGGGGAAATTATTAATAATGGTTTCAGATGGACGAGTGTTTTTCATGAAAGTCAGGCCAGGGGGGGGCATAGATTTGAGCTCAGACGAGCACTTGCCATGAAAATAATTATAAAGCAGATACAGGCTCGCAACGTGTCTTCGATGGGAAAGAGAAAAGTGCATGTCCACTAGGCTAAAAAGTCGATTTTGAACTCTGTCAAGGCAGGATAAGCTGCTACTAGCAGCTCCTGCCCAGATGTGGCAACAGTACTCCATCCTTGGACGTACCTGGCTCATACAGAGAGCACAGATAACGAATGGGGGTGATTTCTGATAGTGGGGAGTATAAAATAAAAATAAAAAGTATGGATATCAGTTATAAACCCATGAAATTAAATTACCAAATGTTATAAAAATTATTATTTTAATAAAAAAAAAATAGAATAAAAATTGTTTTTAATAATTATTCGTCCACATAGAATGTCCATGTCCATATACCGATAATGTTTGAAAGTGGATTTCTTGGATTTAACGTTCTGCTAGTGCACAGTGTTTAGGGGAAGTCACAGATGCTGGTGACCACACAGGTAGGTAAACTTTGCATATAAAACCTAGAAATATATTTGGTTTCCAATATTCTATATACAATCGTTATACTTATCGAACAGTTCTTATTAGTATAGAGTAAAAACTAGAGTTCGAAATTGTAGCATCAAAAGGTAAGATTTTTACTTGCATGAAATCATACGGTAACTGAATTTCACGAATCGACCAGCAGAAAAATTTTTTTTTTTTTTTTTTTTTGTAACTTCATTCTCCTTAAAGGAATTCAACGTTATGTTTAATATCTACGGTATTTCTGTTTATAATATTATAATAATGCCCGATGACCGTCTCCCTAAGGATATCCTCTACAGCGGACTGCCAAATGGAACAAGAAGCCGCAGTCGCCCGGTGTTGCGCTTTAAAGACGTGGCCAAACGGGATCTGATCGCTCTTGGCATCGATGTGAATGTGTGGGTTGGTTGGTTGGTTGTTTTACGGCATATCAATCCTTTTCGGGTTATTTAATGCCGAATCCAAAGATTTTGAAGAAATTTTTTTTTAATAGAGTATATTTGTTGTTTTCACGTCGGTTTCTATTTAACCCATAGTTGGGACCCTAACAGGTACTACCACTCCGGGTCAGAGTGGACCTGGGAGCAATGGTAATTAAAGGGTGGCTCCACACTCCCCAAAGCCCACAAGCTGGGGCCTCACCACTGGATATGGTTTAAGGTCATATTCAGGACCCCCATTGAGGGACTTTTACCCTCTGCAGGGGGGACAGTCGGCGTATTCTAATGCCCCACCGACAGGGTCGAATGTGTGGGAGGAGCTAGCCGAAGATAGACCAGCATGGAGGCGTGCCTTGAGTAAGGCTGGCGAAGGACTTGAGAACCTTTGGTTCGAGAGGCTGGCGCAGAGAAGACAAAACTAGTGACTACGTTTACTGTTGCATGCATTAATCTTTCGTAGATTGCTTGCCATTATTATTTATCTGTTTATAATAAATGAGGAGTCTGCATTAATTAAAATATAATATTTATGAGTATTTTACGATCGGGAAATGCAAAATGGCCTGCTAATATGTAAATAAATATATTTTCTCCCCCTTAATGTATTTGATTAATGCGATATGAAGAGGATTACTTCCCATTTTGGGGTTGAAATGTACATTACTGTTTTTTTTAGATTCCAGATATGGTGAGTTTGTGATGTGGATTTGGGGAGGTATTTATTATTGATGCTATTGCATTTTTTTTTAAGATTCTATCTTTTAACAGACCTGCCGTAGAGCCTACATAGATCGCCTCATCACCAGCAGGAGAGTGCTTTATCTGATCCTGTTTTTATTATGCTCATTTCTACTTATGACTGCAGGATTCCTGGTACCATTCTAATTTATGCTATTAGTACGATTCTCGGTATTAACATCCCAACAGGTCAGGGATACCCGACAGCTACTTGGATTAAAGACTTTCCTTCACCTTATTCACTTGGTCTTGCCTCATCCGATTACCACCTCCTCCTTTCCATGGATAATTATTAGGGCTATGACTAGAGATTATTCTTATAGTTTGGACTCGAGTATATATCCGACACAGACAGTTAATCAACCAAGAACCACATCACTATATAGAAACATAACATTAATTAGTGATGAGATGATTCCAATATTTTCCCCCGATTCCGTGCTAAATCTCCGGTTCAGATTCTTTATGAATTTCTAATTATTTAACTAAAATATTGTTATTTCCCCCAATTTTTGTAAAAACACAAATGTTAAATGTGCAGATATTTTCCTAAACGTAAAATTACATTTTTGGAAGATGATTTATCGATTTTAGCTTTACTGGTATTTTAAAACCAATAAATATTTATTATTTTATCAGCAATGGAAGGTTTTACTTAAAAAAATAAAATAAAATAAAAAAGACGATTAAAAGAATCGTTTTGGTATCGGAAAATAGGCATCAATTTTTCCGACTCTGATATCTTCCGATTCCCTATTCCGATTAATCTTCCCAACACTGATATTAATTGATATATACTAGAGAGTAAAAATAATGTTTTTAAATATCTTGTCATGGCCCTAATAATCATCATCTTCACGAGAAATTTCACACCAAATCTAAGTTTTTGGATCGTCATCGAACAGTTTCCGGAATATTTGCTTACTCTTGCCATCTGCCTCGGGCCAAATTTTATCTGGAACGTGGTAAAAATTGCACTCAGAACAGTATTCCGGCTCTTCCTTAGCTTTCGGATGAGGAGGTATTTCCCTGGATTTTATATATAAACCTACGCCAACTGCTTCCTCTTCTTTTACGACCCACGGAAGTTCTCGATAATCGCGGATAAGATAGACGTCGGACATTTGCACATTCGCGTGAGACAACAGACTTCTCTTTTTATGGTCTTTAACCGAGGGGGTTACGGGAAAGCACATAATTTTATTAGGGTGTTTCGGATTGGGTTGTAAGGTGAAAGTGTAGTATTGTTCATCGTTTGGGGGCTTTGCTATCTCGCTTTCATCCTTTTTGTAAACCTTTCTCGCTTTGATCGTGACCAGTTCGAAGCGATGAGGGCCATCTGACCCAGGGGACGTAGGTAGAGAGAATACGCCAAATATATGGTTATAACGGTAAACTGATCTAATGCCTTTCTCATCGGGTTGGCTTGCGTAGTGTAAATTCCTACGCCTTCTGCATCGTTTGGGAGCGTCAAGGTTCACTGTTTGAGGTACAGTAGTAGTTTCTTGCTTCGGAGGCCGTTTACAAAAAGTAAGATCCTGGAGCACGTAATTTGAACTTTCACGGCTTGGAGGTTGTTTGAAAATTTCGGAATCGGGTATTTGTGGGTTAATGTTACGCTTCTGGGTCCGTTCACAAATTTTAGGATTCATTAATTGTGGGGGCATATTTTGATTATCAGGCCATTTTTGTTGTTCGCGCACTTCAGAAACATATACTTGTGGGGTGTAGTTTAGAATCTTACTTATTTGGGGTTGATTCTGAACATTCATATTAGGTTTTAGGGGGTTAGGGCCAGGGTTAGGGTTAGGGCCAGGGTTAGGGCCAGGGTTAGGGCCAGGGTTACGGTGAGTATTTAAGTTCCAATGCCTTCCGGATGAAATACGAAGTGGCGGATGATATGTTTCATACCTTATAGTCTCGTGCCCTGGGAACTGTTCACACATTTTAGGACCGGGTACATTTCGGGTAGCCCTTATATTATTACACACGTTAGGCTGATCATAAACCTTAGGGATATTTCTTCTGGGAAAATTTAGAATCGGGTAGTTAACGCACGCTTTATGAACAATAGGAGCGGGTATTTGGGCGACACCTGTTGCATCATTATGGCGACCGAGTCGTCTATCACCGTCTCCAAAATTCCTTGCGTCATCGACGACAAGTTGTTTAATTTTATCATCGCCAGTGCTTAACGAATTATCCCCCAGCATCGTGTAAGTGTTTTGAGGACCCGGTGCAACATTAGGGGTCCTGTCGCTTTTACCAGTACCCGTTGGCCCGACTTTAGAAGCAATGGATCGGTTTATATTTCTTATGGCGTTCCAATCAAAGAAGCTGCGACCTTTTACTTTTGTTTCCGACGTGCTTCGACCTGCACCTTCAATACATCTTGTATTCTGAGATTCTATAGAGCCGTGGCCGAGCGGCATGGTTGGGATTCGGGGTGGGACATTGAAATCATACCCGGAATAGTTCGGTTTCCTATTATTTTGGCAGTAATCTCCAGCTGGTTTAGAGAAGTGTGTAATTTGAGACGGGTCTGCTACTTGAAATGCTGCTGGTTGTGCCTGTTCTGCATTCGCTGCAAAAGAATGGTCGTCTATTTCCGTGGGAACTGGGACAATAGATCGTTGCATATTTTGTATGAATGCGTGTCTTGCTTGCACATTCGATTTCCACATGACCCGTTTAAAGTCAGCCGTAGATTTTTTTCCGTGTAATTGCATAGCAACTATAGCGGAGGACGAGGGGTAGTGGGGTTTAGATTTAGAGCCGACTTTCTGGTTTTCTTTCGATTCAAACACGTTGACCATTTTATCTGCGCAAGGGTAATTTTTAGTTCCATCTCTAGCTTCGGATTCGATACGTTCAATATTCGCATCTGATGTTTTCTGGGTCGGATTTTGGCTGGAAAACGACATCGTTGAGAGAAGAATTGGATTTATTCTGAAAGATACAACAAAAATAGTTAAGAAAATAAAATCATGAAGGACAATATTAAAAATAAAGGATCAAATAGATTCAAAAATCTAAAACAAACAACGACAAAAAGAACACATTGTGTTACCATTTTTCTTTTCTTTTACTTCCGGTTGAATTATGAACCAAACTTTTACTTCCGGTTGAATTATGAGCCAAGAAGTCTCCCCATATAACAAGAAAAATCTATGCTGCATGTAACACAAAAAAAAATCTCGTACACCAAAAATCACGTAAATTGATTTAGTATTTTTATTTTTAAATTAAAAATAAAAAAGTTTATTGCTCAACGATGAGCGATGATCTCATAACGCAGTTTTGGAAACAGTCTGAGTGTCTATAATAGTAAGACAGAATTGTACACGTAAGCGTGAAGAAAAATTCTTACCTGCTAGGAGAGCGCTTGATGATGACAGTCGTCAGCCAGTATAAAAAATGAGAGGACGAGATTTTGTGACTGCTGTTATTTGTAACCGAGAGAGAAAGAAAAGGCGATTTTTTTTTAATGCAGATTAGGACACCCCTTGGTGTCACACCCCTTGGTGTCACAAATGAGGATAAATAGAGTTTGGTGCTGCATAGTATGTGTGTATTTCGTAGTACCCTTCGCTAATCGAGGTTCCGACCTCGACAATCACTCGAACAGAAACTAGGCCATTTCGGCGGCCTTTTAACAGTCGAGTGAGGCAAATGTCCTTGGTAGCCGTAGGAGGCTCACCCGCCCAATCATTGCCTCCCATTTTTCGGGTGGAGCAAGTTTATCACGAGTTGTTTGTTGCACCCTCAACGGGGAATGCCGACGTGGCTTACTCAGACTTATTTTTGCGGGGACGGGGTGCTCCTCCTCTAGGGGCGCTGGCTCACACATTCCACCTTTCTACTTTCGCAGTGGGTTAGTTGGTTATTTTTGTTTTACAGCATATCAAACTTTTTCAGGTTATTTAATGCCGAATCTAGTTATTTTGAGGAACGATTTTTAATGGAGTATATTTTTTTTTTAAGTCAGATTCTATTTAACCCATAGTTGGGACCCTAACAGGTACTACCACTCCGGGTCAGAGTGGACCTGGGAGCAATGGCAATTAAAGGGTGGCTCCACACTCCCCAAGGCCCGCAAGGTGGGGGCCTCACTATCGGATATAGTTTTAGGTCATATCCAGGACCTTCGCAGTGGGAGAGAGGTAAACACCGTGTGTGTGCGTACCTGTGGTTCGATAAGGGTATTTAATGCTATACCTCCGTGAGCATGCATGCAGAGGTAATTTCTGATGAAGCAAGGATTTCGCAATTTCTAACAATACGGGTGTACCCAAGACTTAAACATAATTCTAATGCGACTACGATGTGAAAATGAGCACAGAAGGTGTTATTCCGAAGTTTTGTCTCCTAGGCTAGTCACAAAATAAAAGACTCGAGAGCCCAGTCTACCCTACTTTTCAATTCATAGCCCGAGTGTAAATAAAGGTTAATAAACAAGATACTTGTTGCAAAATACTGAAGGTCAACATAAACGGTAACTTCACATGCTTGTACAGGGTGCAAGAAAAATATCACTAAGCATTTTAAACTTTGAACTATATGCTGCTAATGAACTTATGGTTTTTTCATTTACTTAATCTATATAATTATAAAACTCATATGACTTTGTAACGATGTATGTAACCCACTTTCTGGTTTACGACATCCGGTTGCGCATGCGCGTATGACCTGCGCACTGAAATATTAACGTTATTATTTCGAAATTATTATTTAACATGGGAAGAGTGGGATTTAAAATAACTTAAACGTAATACAGAAATGAACGATTTAAAAAAAAAAAAAAAAAAAGCAGATATATCAAAATTTGAATTTGACTATAATAAGTATTACGGTATCTGTTCAGGGCACATTTACCTATAAGTATAGCCAACCACTTATAATTCAGTAACTGTAGTTTTTTTTTTGTTTTTTTTTTCAAAAATAATCAATTATAATAAACAGAACGACTCTTAGAAATCTATATTCTTTTTTTTCATTTTAATATACTTTGATAGAAATGCTAATATAACATACTGACCCAACGGGTCACGGGTAGTCTAGTAACTTGTTATATTTTCTCAGATACCCTCGTAAAGCAATATGGTCTGGGCTTGTTCACATCGTGCTTTTACTGTAAAAAAAGTTTTTGAAGGATGATGAATCTAACTTCTACGCAGTTCCGAGTTCACTGCTGTCCAAGATAATAAAAAAAAATCTTTTAAATCAATACAGCTATCAATATGGGTTGCAAATTTCAAAGCTACAGGTTCGGCACCTGGAAGACCACGAAGCGTTCGAACGCTAGACAGTATTCGTACTGAGAGACTTTCTGTTGGTCTCCTACACGTTCAGCTCACAAATATGCTTTGGCTTTGGACTCGAACAGTCAGAAAAATTCTACACACGGATATGCCGTTGCATCCATACAAATTAATTGTTGCCCATAAACTGCACGAGCGTGACTGGGAAGATCGTACGTCAAAATGTGGGAGATACTTCTGCAGCACCCTATATTTTCGGTACTTATGCAGAATACGGACCGTAAAATTTTAACTTGAGCATCTCTACCTATTCATCTATCTACTATTATGACTTACAGCGTGTGCGAGTTCCTTTCTTATATGTTCCGAAACGGCCGAGCCTATCTTTTGCAAATTTCATACAAAAATAATGTTTATGTTTGGCAGTGATCTTAGATATATTTTGTACAGAAATATATATATATATATATATATATATATATATATATATGTATAAAGGGAACGTGTCTGTGTGTGTGTCTGCGTGTACATTTTCCAACGCAATAACTGTCAATTTTCAGTCTACAGACTCGAAATTTGATATACAGGGTACTGAGATTTGGAAAAATATTTGTAATTGGTTTTCGGACGGAAATTTGGTTGATAAGGGGTCAAAGTTCAACGATTTGACCTTTGAGATCTCTACCGAACTCCTCCAACAATTTTGGGTCTAAACACATGAAATTTTAGATATACGTTCCTTGGACATGGATCTAACTTAACTGGATTCGAGCCCTAAACAATAAAAGTTATGGGGTCAAAGTTTAAAAAAATTGACAGTTTTTTTTTTTTTTTACTCAACATACACCTCCAAACACCCGGGCAACGCCGGGCTGAAATGCTAGTATATATACAAAAGTGAAATTGTGCGTGTGCGTGTGTGTGTGTGTGTGTGTGTGTGTGTACATTTCCCTACCAAATAACTGTCAATCTTCAGTCTATAGACGCTAGACTTTACATAAAAGGTATTGAAGTTTGCGAAAATCTTTTTAATCCGTTTTTGGACAGAAATCTGACTGTCAAGGGTTCAAAGTTCAACAATTTGAACTTTGAAAACTCAAAACTCCTCCGCCAATTTTGAGTCTAAACACTTGAAATTTTTTTATGTACGTTACTTGGACATGGATCAAACTTTTTAATTTTATTTGAGCCCAAAATCATAAATGTTAAGGGGGTCAAAATTGGGATTAATTTTTTTTTTTTAAATTGACCTCTACGATCTTCCAAATTACTCAGCCAATTTTTTGTCTAAACATTTGAAATTTTACATTAAGTGTATGCATACACAGGACATCTTTTTAATCGTTTTTTAGCCGAAATTTTAGCTGTCAAGGGGTCACAGTTAAAAAAGATTTTACCTTTGCGATCTCTAGCAAACTAGTCAGCTAATTTTGGATCTAAACATTTTAAATTTTACATAAAGAGTATTCAGGCATGCAAGTTCTTTTTTTTTTTTTTTTTTTTTAAATCAATTCTGGGCGAAGATTTGGCTGCCACTTTGAAGACACTACCAAACTCCTCCGTCAATTTTGGGTCTAAACACTTGAAATTTTAGATGAAGTTTACCTGGACAGGAGTCAAACAAACACACACACACACACACATATATATATATATATATATATATGTGTACATAAAATTACGAACAGTACATAAGACCCGAGCAAAGCCGGGCTGAACAGCTAGTATATAAGATAAGTATAAAAAAATCGAAAAAATCCAATCTTAAAAATAGTCTTTTCTTTTCTTATAGATAAAAAAATAATTTTTGCAGGAGAATATTTTATGTTACATTGGCCAAGGGAACTAAAATCTTAGCAAATCATTAAAAACATAAAAATGTCGTTTGGAGATATGCGAGTGATTGAGCATTCGACTACGGATCGAATGATCCCCTGTTCAAGCCCGGGTGTATCTCACCATTTTATTTTAATTGTCTTATTAATGAGTTCAATTTACGATAAAACAGGTACCACTTAAATTCGTTGCATTTCTTCATTTGCATATTTTAAAACTAGACATTAATCAGAACTGACCTTTTCAGTGCCTTCATCATCAAACCCAAATATCAGCTGACGTGATATGGAAAACAAACACAGACGGAATTTGCGACATTATCATTATTTTATTGAGGGAGGGGGATTAGTCTACCGGGCAAATTATTTCTCGTAATCTAATACTATTAATAAAATTCTAAATGTTACACACACACACGCACATATATATATATATATATATATATATATATATTATACACACACACACACACACACACACACACACCAATAAAACTTGCGAACGGGTGAATCGAATTGAAAAATTTGTTTTCCACTGAAAGGTGCGAGTCCCTAGATCGTCCTTATCTATATATGGTTCGTAACAAAAAGCCCGAAATAAGGCTTTTTGGGCAGTTTCGTGCAATTGTAGAAAAAGTTATCTGTCCATGTAAACGGAATTTAGAACTGTCAGTATAGAGTCGCGGCAACATCTTCCGGCATACAGCCAGGACTTGTGTCGCAATGGATAACGCGTCTGACTACGGATCAGAAGATTCCAGGTTCGAATCCTGGCAAGTTCGTAATAATTTTAACCATCATTTTATCCAACGTTTACTTTTTAGTTAGGGTATTTTTGTTTTTTCAGTGATTTTGTTTTGTGCATATGGGAATTTCCTATACTCCGAGTTCACAAGGTAAGCGTTAATGGTAAGACGATGTTGAGTGTACTTGATTTTGTGTTTGACTGTTTGTGTGTGCCGACGCGGCGCCGCCGTTAGTATATAATATTCAATAGAGGATTGATTCTATAATGCATACGAAATCTGCATAAATTAAAATATCATGCTTAAGCGTATTTTACGACCGGGCAACGACGGACGACCAGCTAGTCTTATCTAAAAATAGCACGGTCGGTATTCTACATAAGTACCATATTTTCCATTAAATTTATTTTAATGCAAATACGTCACTTATGAGTAGATCAATCGAAATGGTGCGACATTTACAAACTATATTCCCTTTAAAATAATTCATGGCGCCAATAGTAAAGCTTGCTAAAATGTGTATTAGTATATAGAGTAGCCTGACCGTCTTACTTCCCCTACCCCACACACTCAAAACATCTGTGGCCATTTTTATTATGAACAATGGAGGGGAAAATCCACTTCTGGCCTTTTTGTCGAATTAAATACATTTTTATTTTATTTTATCGTCACTTTTGAGAATTTAGCAGAGAATCTTAGTGATGCGAGTGATGAAGATGGCGAGAGAGATTCCATCAGGGTATTTAAGTGATGGAGAAACGTTTTAATAGAAGATAGAACGCTGGCAGACTACTGCTGGAATATAAAAAAAAGGAGGATGACACTCAACACAAGAGGGTTAGGAGGACAAATGTTTAAATTGATAATTCTGTGTTTTTCATCCATAACCAATAATAAATGATTTATGTACATAAAAACGGTGGTTAATCTAGAGAAATAAAGGCCAGATTTCTTATCAGGGTTGTTTTCTTACACTGAAACAGGTCTTATATAGCATGTACTTTTTTAACCTGAAATTTGTTGCATAATGTATTCCATTAACCATTATAATAGAGACTTTTGGCTCTGGTCAGTGGCGACTCTGTTAAAAACATTTTTTTTTTAAGGAAGATGAGATAAATATAACAATGCAAAACGTGAAATTAAGTTGTTTTTTTTCATAATTTGAACATCAAAAGACGACGGTACAGAATAGTTAAACGTCACTGCCCGCATAAATAACATTTGGTGGATTGTTTTTGTTTTACGGCATATCAACCCTTTTTAGGTTATTTAATGCCGAATCCAGTGATTTTAAAGAACAATTTTTTAATAGAGTATATTTGTTGTTGATTTTTTTTTTAAGTCGCTTTCTATTTAATCCATAGTTGGGACCCTAACAGGTGCTACCACTCCAGGTCAGAGTGGACCTGGGAGCAATGGCAATTAAAGGGTGGCTCCACGCTCCTCAAATCCCGCAAGCTGGGGCCTCACCATCGGATATAGTTTAAGGTCATATCCAGGACTAAACGGGAGGTGGGATGAATAATATAGCAATGTAAAACGTGAAATTAAGTTTAATTTTTAAATAATTTGAACATCAAAAGATTACGGTACAGAATAGTTAACAAACGTCACCGCCCGCATAAAGAACATTTAGAAGCCTATTTTAACAAGCATGACCAACGACACCCTCATTTTTTTTTTTACACACTTTTAATGGCTTTCCCCATAATTTATTATTTTAAACATATATTAGTGCATAAAAATACAAAATATATCTGTTCTACTCAGAAAAAAGTCCTTGACTGGGGTAATTTTTGGTGTTGTCCAATTTTGGGGAGGTGTATATCCCCCCACAAAACAGAATCTTATGCTTAGCTTTGCTCTTGTGTAGAGAGAAGTAACTGGGAACTAAGTCAATATTTACTGGGGGGGGCCTGGTGTAAAATATGCTTAAATATATTTTATTTCGCATATATTATAGAGTCGTGATTTCAAAAGTAAAAAAGTATTTGGGTGCCATCAGCTAGAATCGAAACTGAAGCATTCAAAGCTGGTGACATTACCACTGCACCAACGTGACACGCATATGAACTGATTAAAAATAAACTAAGATAAATGTACAAAATATATAACTATTTCTTTTTTACAATTTGGAGCCATTTTTGACCCCTTAACCGACTAAAAACCTATAAAAAACGGCCCATAAAACATTCAATCATTTGAGACCTCTAGAGCTACGACTTTTAGTTCCAGAAGAGATAGAATATGAAAATATGAAGACCGACATAGTGAGTTTTAGACGGACATATAGACTTTTATATATTAGATTTTATAAATATACTAAACTACCCGTGACCCGTTGGGTCACTATGTTATATTAGCTATGGAACTAATGTATGAGCGTGACACTTGTGACGTAAAGAATAGTTTTTTGTGACATAACAAAAACATTTCCATGAAAGAATATTCAAATGAAAAAAGAATATAGATAGATTTCTATGAGTCGTTCTGTTTATAATTGTTCATTTTTGAAACAAAAAACTTACAGCCATTGAATTATAAGTGGTTTGCCATACTTATAGGTAAATGTGCACTGAACACATACCATAATATTTCAAGTTAAATTCAAATTTTGATATATCTTAATTTAAACGCGAAAAAAAAAACAATTGGGACGCTGAAAACGTACACAGTAAAACAATACGTTTTATTGTCGCGTTGATTATTTATTTGTAACGCAAATAAAAAAAAACATTTTCAGGGTTATTTATTTATGTTTGTAGTGTAGAAGAAAATGTATGAATGTTTTTTTTTTTAGGAAAGGTATATTAAAAAAAAAAAAAAATGGAGAATAAATTTTTAAAAAAAAATGAAGTCGGTGGGTAAATCGCTTTTGTAAATTGCTCGGATTAAAGTGGATTTCTTTGTAAGAAAATTGCGTTAAAATAACTTAAACGTATTACGGAAATGAACGATGTAAAAAAAATGTTAAGTATTAAAAATTGTTTATTTGGATAATTTAAACGCGAAAAAAAAATTTGGGACACTGAAAACGTACACAGTAAAATAATGTTTTATTGTCGCATTGATTATTTGTTTATGTACACATGCGCAACCGGAAGTCGTAAACCGGATGTTGGGTTACAACATCCGTTAGAAGGTCGTTTGAGTTTTATAATTATATAGATAGATTTATTTACATGAAGTTTTTTTACAGACATAATACTGAAATATTTTTAAAGTATAAAATAAATCAAATGGTTATGAAATTGAATGTATCTCAATAAATTGAAAAGAAAATGAATATTAACAGTTAAAAATATGATTTTTTTTCACATACAAAATAAAATAAACTACATATTTAAATAACTAGCAGGCCACCCGGTGTTGCCCGATCGTAAGATACGCTTAAATATGATATTTTAATTCATTTAGGTTGCGTATTTATTATAGAGAATTCCTTATCGATTACACTAGCCAACAATAACAAAACTTGTCATAGTGCCTAAGAGGTTTCAACTGTTTTGACCTAATTTAAGGATGCTGATTCAAGAAACGCTATCACTTTTTTATTTTTATCAGGTCTAGTTTTACTGCTATGATATACCCACCCTTTGTTGGAAGCTGATAGCTGCAAAAACAGTCAAATCGAAGAAACAAATTCTATATCTGTGCCTAAATCAAAACGCGGATTCCATGAACAAAGCTTCTTTCTTAGAACTGCACGCCTGTGGAACTCTGTTCCGTCTGCCTGCTTCCCACCGGACTACAACTTGGATGTCTTCAAGTCCAATGTTAACAAATTCCTAATGAACCGCCCCCTTAAGTAAACACTTCATCAAATCTCCACACTAACGTTATGTACTTGCAATAACCCTTATCCCTGAGTGGCTTCCGGGCCTTGATAAGTGATCACTGTGTAAAAAAAAAAAATGTAACTTTAAGACACATTCATATGAAACCACACCAAAATATTCACAATTAAAGCTTGAATTGTAAAAAATGCTAAGCATGGTGTATCATCATCGATAAATTGATGTTTTACTGATTTTCTAGAATGGGGGCTTCGACCTCATCGCGCTTTATAAACCAACAGTTACCTGCAAACGTGGTGGCATCCCAACGAGCTTGATAGCGAACTCCCATGTCGCTGATGCCTTGATAGTGCTCCTCTTTCCTTTCGCTCACATCACCTAGATTTTCTGGAATACGGGCAATAGAAAACTACTAACACCCGAAAGTATCCCGTACCTCTATAAGGCCACCTTTCGCCCATGTATGGAGCATTGTCACATTTGGGCTGGTGCATCTGCTACTAGTCTCTCGCACCTAGACAAGGTTCAAAAGAGTCGCCAACCTGATAGGTCCTGAACTGGCATCTAAGCTCCAGCCTCTGTCCCATCGACGAAATGTTGCATCCCTCTGCCTGTTCTACAAGTATTTTAATGGTGAATGCTCTGACGAACTGCAAGCACTTGTACCCCCACGACGTAAACACCTTCGACAAACCCGACAGGCAGCTAAATCCCACCCCCACACAGTAGAGATCCCTAGATGTAAAAGAGCTTTCTACTCCAGTAGTTTCTTCCCCAGAACCGCTAGACTTTGGAATTCCATTCCAGGTCCCTGCTTCCCCAACTGTACTGACATGGAGACGTTCAAGTGTAACGTGAACAGACATCTTGCTGCCCAACTCCCTACAAAGCTCCCCAGTAGTTGTTGCCCCTGATAGTAGTCTCCTACACCACTAAAGTGGCAAAGTGCCTTGTTTGGGGATAAAATCTAATAAAAAAAAAAAAAAAAAAAGATGGCTGTACAAAAAAAAAAGAATGTAACTTTATGCTCATATTTGCACCCTGCTGATGAAGACTTATGAGTAATGTTTCAGTAAGCTCTTTTTAGTCAGGCACCTTTATCCTCCCCCCCCCCCCATCCACCCCCTAAGAAGAATTTTACTTCATTCGTAAATTCCATCCAGACACTCCATTCTTCAGGATTCATAAAATTACAGAAATTTACATCATTCATTAAATTTCGAATCCGGGCTCCATCGAAAATCCTAGCTTAAAATTTCTCTATGGTTAGGCCTGAAAATTTCATACTAATATATTTGAAACAGTCGCCATCTTTCTCAAGAGTCTTCACAAACTGTTTCATGGTGCCAAGCTTTATGTGAAGAGGAGGAAACACAATTTTGGAACATTGCGAAAGCTAGGAATCAGTTCACTGCGCACCGGCCAAGCCCCATTCTAAACAAATACCATTGTAAAATTTTTGGTTGGTTTTGTTTTACGGCATGTCAAATCTTTTCGGGTTATTTAATGCCGAATACAGTTATTTTTTAAGAAAATCTTTTTAATAGAATGTGGTTTTTTTTTTTCAAGTCGGTTTCTATTTGACCCATAGTTTGGACCCTAACAGATACTACCACTCCGGGTCAGAGTGGACTTGGGAGCAATGGCAATTAAGGGGTGGCTTCACACTCCTCAAAGCCCGTAAACTGGGGCCTCACCATCGAATATAGCTCAAGGTCATGACCAGGTGAAGAGGAGGAAACAATTTTGGAACATAACATTGAGAAAGCCAGGAATCAGTTCATTGCGCAGGGCAAGTCCCATTCTAAACAAATACCATTGTAAAACAATTAATCGCTAACGTTTAAGGATAATCCCGGTTGACAAGTTGTTTTGTTTGTAAGTCACACGAGCATCAAAATAAAATTCTGGTGATGAGGACTGCTGTTCTCAGTGTTTTTTTTTTTTTTTTTTTTTTTTTACAGTGTTTTGGCTAATGTAACGTCCGACATGTTTCAGGTTTATCTTGAACTCGCAATGACCTGTCGCGTAGTGGATAAAGTACTTTGTAAAATTCAGTTTTAAAAGTTACTCTCCTGAAAATTGAAGGGCAAGCCCTCAATGCGAGCGACATTCAAACTTAGGACGGCGGACGTGAACGAGAATCCCCCCGCCCCTATAATTTTAACCGGTAGTCTACAGATGGTATCTTTTTTTTACGACCCAACCCAGCGTAGTATAAACATCTTCAACCTCCACATTAAGAACGGCTTTCAGAATAAACACACCTAACCTCGAAAACTATACTACATACTATTAAATTTATAGTGGTGGTGATTCCCGTTCAGGTCCACCCTTGGGATTTTTATTCAACCATGGCTGACAGAACAACAGCGTGAATTAAATAAAGGGTCCAGTTCGAAATTCCGTGCAAATTCCAGAGTTCGACCAGATAAGAAGGTCGGAGATCACATCAGCCCAAATATTGTAGAAGTAACACTGAAGATGAGAATAGTAGTTGAAATACGTTTAACGGACAGTGCAGAAATAATTGTATTATTTAGAAAAATATGCTTAAAATTGGGTACAGAATCATTTGTTAACTATTCTGTACTTTCGTCTTTTACTGCAACTTGAAAAAGTCCCGTCCAAAATATAGCACGGTTCATAAATTGCAGAAATACTAAAATTCAAAATAAATATAGTTTCAGCACGTTAAAAATATGCAGCCCGGTAGAGAATTTAATTCAACTGCGTTTGCTACGAATTATTTCGTCTACACGTTTATCCGTTACCTATTTGGTGCTTATACAGAAAAGGTACCGTGCTACTTTTTATTTTCAAGTGCAGTTGTACAATTTAATCAAGACATTAAAAAAAAATGAAAATATCGAAAAAAAAAAAATTATATTGTACGTATCCGTTTTGAACTGAAGATCTCCGAAAAAAAAAAAAAAATTTCATTTAATTTGATCGAGTATTTTTTTTTTTTTTTTTACAGTGAAAACACGTTTTTATGAAAGCGCGTTGAAGTCAGCTATTATGAACTTTTTTTGAATACGCCACGGGGAGATAACTGAATGTAAAGCGCCGACACTCCCTCCCACCTTTAATACTAGCTTTTCTTCCTTAAAATCGAACATTTTGCTCGGTATCATAAATTGCTTTTTCGCTGTAAAAAAATAAAAAAAATACTTGATGAAATTAAGTGAGATTTTTTTTTTTTCGGAGCACTTCGTTCCATAACGGATACATAAAATATTTTTTTTTTCGCTGTTTTCATTTTTGAATGTCTTGATTAAACTGTACAAGTATCGTCAAGTTTAACGTTATCTTGTTTATTAAATTGCTAGGTGAAAGTATAGAATGGGGCGGACCTGACCGAGAATCACCCCCCCCCCCATAATTTTAACTGGTATTCTGCAATTGGTATTTTTTACGACCTAACCCAACTTCCCCCCATGTTAAAAACGGCTTTCTGAATAAACACCAGTCTCGCAAACTATACTAAAGCATACTATAAAAATTAAGGCATTGAGGAGTGGGGGTGATTCTAGTTCAGGTCCGCCCAGAATAGTTACAAAACAATCTTCCCTCAATGTTAAGATTGGGTTTCTTAACGTTATTATTTGAACACGATACTTTCTCTGCATAAGTACCAACTATTCTGTACATTGTTCAAACGAAATATTAACGGTTAATTAACATCAATGGCAATAAGATCGAACTTATGTTGGTACTAGTGCACTTAATGATCCGTGCTGAAATAACAGGATTTAAAAAGCCATTCTTAACATGGAGGGGAGGGTGTTTTGTACCTATTCTTAGGATTGAATAAAAAAAAAATATATAACACTTTAATTAAACTTGGAAATACGATTTAAAAAATAGCGCGGATCAGTAAGTGCACTAGCACCCTTATGTGTTGTTTTTAATTTGCTATGAAAAGGTTTTCAATAAAAATTTTACACACAGCGGAAGTAGAAATAATTGTCGATTTCGTTGCAATAATTATTTTGGAGCTGGTTCATTAATTATCCGCGCTATTTTTTTTTTTTTTTTTTAAATAGTATTTAAGTTTCATTAAAGTTTGGATATCTGTTTATTAAATTCTAAGGTTAAAGTACAGAATAGGTATAAAACACCCTCTCCATGTTAAGAATGGTTTTCTAAATAACATTTCAGCACGGATCAATAAGTGCACTAGTACCATTATTACTAATTAAAGATATTGATAGAATTAAGACATTTAACTTACCCAGAGTCTGAATAAAATTAAATGTGTATTATATACGTTTGAAGCCAAAACAACGCATTATTACGAAATAAGACATTTTGTTTGAAATTTATATTGAAATTCATAAATATATTTCGAAGATATACTTCATCAGTATGACTTTTGTATTCCCCCCCCCCCCATGTTGTTGGAGCAGAGAATCAGCAACTAGAAGTCAGTTTGTTGTTTTTACGGTAGTTTTCTTTTTAATCTCGGAATGGTGCGTTGGTCACAGGGGGGATTCACGTTAATATTTTTGTTCCTTAGAAGCGCTGGTTGAGTTTGAATAGAATAAAATATGTATTATATACGTTTGAAGCCAAAACAACGCATTATTACAAAATAAACAGATATTTTGTTTGAAATTTAGGTACTCATACAGAGAGTGATCCGTGCTGAAATAATAACGTTATTATTTAAAAAGCCATTCTTAACATGGGGAGGAGAGGGTGTTTTGTACCTATTCTGTACTTACAATGGAATAAAAATAAATAAAAAAACTTTAAACGTGGAAATACGATTTAAAAAATAGCGCAGATCACTCTCTGCATTAGCACCGAAATGTATATTGAAATTCATAAATATATTTCGAAGCAAAGCTTCATCATCATGACTTTTTTTTTTTTTTAGCAGAATGATTCTCTGCTAAAAACAGTCGAAGTCCGTTTGTTGTTTTTACGGTAGTTTTTTTTTAAATGTCGGAACGGTGCTAATTCTCTGCTACAACAACATAGCAAAAAAAAAAATAGAAAGGTCATACTGATGATGAAGTATATCTTCCAAATATATTTATGAATTTCAAACAAAATAAATGTCTGTTTATTTTGTAATAATGTGTTTTGGCTTCAAATGTATATAATACGTAGTTTATTCAAACTCAACCAGCGCTTCTAAGGAACAAAAATCTTAACGTTAACACAGAGTCTTTTTTTTTTTCTTTTTTTTTTAAATAAACCCTGACACCCGTACGGGATTTGTATTACTGTACACAGATTCGAAAAAGTTGTCAAAAAACAAATATATAACAAATAAATGTTATCAAAGGCAAGATAAGTTACTTTTCTACCTAACTGGATATATTTTTCGTGTTTTTATTCAATGTAACATGTTTATTCAGCTCGAAAACCATACAGTGTTTACCGATGTATTGGAAAATTCAAAATGGCGCCCAACACTCTCTTTAACACGGTAAGTTCAGGAAAAGATGTTATGAATAATAAACTAGATAAAATAATGTTAGAAATTCGCTCATTATATGTTACCGTGACATAAGTTGACATATATTCGGCGTTTTTTTAAATAGTATTTTATCTAGTTTATTATTTATAACACCTTTTCCGAACTTACCATGTTAAAGAGAGTGTCGGGCGCCATTTTGAATTTTCCAATACATCGGTATTTTCGAGCTGAATAAACATGTTACATTGAATAAAAACAAAAAAAATGTATCCAGCTTGGTAGAAAAGTAACTTCTCTTGTCTTTGATAACATTTGTTATATATTTGTTTTTTTTTGACAACTTTTTCGAATCTATGTGTACAGTAATACAAACCCCACGTACGTACATTAAAAGTACTCAAATTATTAAATAATTCACAACCATTTTTACATTACAATTTTAACAAATTTCTATCAGAAATCGTGTCAAGAAGGGTTTTAATACAGGTAAGATGAAATAAATCATTTTTATTCTTTTTATAAAATGTGTTCTTTTTAACTCAAGGGAAAGAGATTAAAAAAAGAACAATAGAATCACGATGTTGGACCAAACAAGAAGAGTAATGAATATGTCAGTGCTAATGCGGAGAGTGCTGCGCTATTTTTTTTTTTAATCGTATTTCCACGTTTAATTAAAGTTTTATGTTTTTTGTAATCAATTGTAAGGTTAAAGTGCAGAATAGGTACAAAACACCCTCCCCATGTTAAGAATAGTTTTTTAAATAATAACATTATTTCAGCACGGATCACTCTCTGCATTAGCACCGAATAATAATAATAAAACGACAGTTACCCAATGATGTAGCTTCAAGTATTTATCGTTCTGACGGACACGTGGTAATGTTGTGAGCACTCCACTGCTCTCCCTAAAAGAAGGAAAGAGGGAATATCATTTTATTTATTTATTTTTATTTTTTTCAAATGAAATTTTTAAAACAATTTTTTCTTCCTTAACAATTCGCATACCCATTTAATTTATTGGTCAGAAAAAAATAGCCGAGCCCAAAATGATATTACGTACGCCTTGATTACATTTCGAAAAACAATGATTCCACAAAGAAATGAAATGTTTACGCATCTTTCGGGATAAATGTGTTTTATGAGAGGGGGCATAGTTTAGCTTTAAAAAAAAAAAAAACGTCGTAGCGGGTTCGATTTATACTGGGCTTATAGACAAAAAGGATGGGTAAATTTTTTCTTTCTTTTCACCTCAACGCGCACCTTTATTAAAATGACGACTTTTATATGTTTTCAGGTGTGCTGAAAACGAATATCACTTTTAAATCTGCGGAAGACAAGTACTTTTCCAGATATTAAGATTTTTTTTTTCGGTGTATTATTTGGTGGCCACAACAGTCAATGTCAAGATTCTTTCCAACTCCAAAAAAAAACTTTATGCAATGACGACTTTTATAGGTTTTCGGGGGTGCTGAAAACGAATATAACATTGAAAAGTAGCGCAGAGAAATAGTTTTCATGATATGAAGAAATTACTTCTTTCCAAAAGTAAGAATTACTCTTCTATAGAGATTTAGCGTAAAATTAGCACCCAATTTTGGCCACCTAGTGATAATGTTTTTGTTGTTATTGCTGCTGTAGCAGTGTCAGAAATTTCGTGAAAACTATTGAATAATTCCACCTGCTCTCTTTCGAAGCTTATAACTTTTCGAAAAATGTAATTCAAGCCCTAATTTTTTTCAATTAAAGGAGCAAGGACCAAGGTTTCATTAAAACAAAATAATAATAAATAAATAAACAACGTGTTTTTTTTTTGTTTGTTTTTTTTTAAAAAGGTTTAAAACTTCGGAATTTACAGGTAAATTTCTAAAAATCACTACTTTTTTTGTTTTAGATTTGAATATATTATTTATTGATCTTTTATCTTCAATTTGTGATATATAAAACTGTGGTACATGAATTAATTATTTACTTTTTAATAGACATTTAAAAATGGGGGGGGCGTGCATTAAAAAAAAAACGTTTGTCTAAAATATTATATTCAGTCTATTGGAAAGAGCATAAAATTTCACATTGACCCTGAAAATATCGTAAAAATAGAATCAATAGAAAAATTTTGATAGATTTTTAAAGTTTAAACATTGAAAAATACTGAACTCGTAACATTCAATTAATTTCATTACTATTTTTTTAAAAATAAAAAAAATATTTCTATTACTTTTAAAACAACTTTAATAGTCTATTTTGGAAGTATCATCCATAAAGAAAATAAACAACCCACCTTTAATAGAGAAATTACGAGTTTTTTATATTTTATTTGCAGTTTCCTGTTAGAGGTGTCAAAAATTCCTACAAAAATTCTGATACACCTATTGCTGCTGTTGTTGTTTTGAGCTGTCTGGAAGCTTTTTTGGTAAATTTTTACTTGCTTTCTACCTTAACACGACGATTTTTGTTGGTTTTCAAGTATGCTGAAAACGAATACTGCATTACAATTTGCTGCAATCGGATATTAAGCAATGTACTTCCTTATGTTATCAGTGGTGGCAATTTCTGTACGCGCAATCATCCATATTTTTTTTTACATTGGTTAATATCCGGAAACTACTTGTTTGCGGCAAATTTGTATGTAGTATTTGTTTTTAGCATACTCGAAAACTGATAAAAGTCGCCACTTTAAAGGTGGCCGCCACAACCATTTTGTTTTGAGTGAAATTGCTGTATGCTTTCTAGGAGTTACTATAGTCAGGGGTCTCTAAAATTTTCGAACGGAGGGCCATATTGCTGACTTTTTAGAGCTACATAGGCCAATAAAAAAAAAACGACCTTGACGTGTTTTTACTGTTTTGCTTATTAGCTTTGTTTTTTAGTGAATCTGGTTCTCCCAAACCTCATTTTTTTAATCATTTTCGGAACAAGAAAAAAAACAAAAAAACAAAAAAAACACTATTTTCACCCATTTCAATTTCTAACATTTTTTTTCTTGGATATTTTTACGTTTTCCATAAGAGCTCCAAAGTCCGGATTAAAGACTTTGGCTGGCCAGATTTGGCACGCTGGCCATAGTTTGGAGATCCCTGCTATGGATGATGAACCCTAACAGAATAAATGTTTTTGTACTTGTGTATCTAGTTACTATTTAGAAAGCCATTCTTAACATGAGGAGGGTATTTTGTAAACATTATTTACTTTCACCTAACAATTTAATCAACTAAAAATATCGTAAATGACGACGTTTATTGGACTTATGCCTACCAAGCTCTATTTTTTTTTAATTTTGAGCTCTTAGCAGCTTTTTTTCCGGCCCAAATCCCCAAAACAGAGGTCCACCAAATTTCAATCGTTTTACGAGCCTTGGGCCGCTCTGCGACTTTGCGTCTCGGAGAAGATACACTTTGAAAAAAAAAATGGAGAGAGACAGACACACACGAAGTGAGTTTTATGCATTAGATTTACATTAAAATTCATCCATTGTCATTAGAAATCAATTAAGCAAGATTCTATGTATGGGGTGTCTTCAATAAGTTTCCAGACATTTTTTTTTTTTTTGTAATGGCATTTAAAATTGTCGTAGACTCTTGAAATTCAGTATGTTATTGCTATACATCTTATGAGATGACTTGCCAATTTTTATGAGTTCAGGTTCAAGTGAACAGCTACAGTAGGAATTGGAATACACTCTACTTAAGCCTGATTGTCACAGCTGGTGAATTTCAAAAATGCAATCTGGACATGAGGATACCTTATAAGAATGATATGCAATAAAATTCTGTTTTAAACTTGGAAAAAATGCCACAGAAACATATGGAATGCTTCAGACTGCTTTTGGACCATCTTGCATGAATTGAGCATCAGTTTTTGAGTGGCATAAGAGATTTAAGGAAGGCAGGGAGTCTGTGAGGGATGATTAAAGGTATTGAAGAAGTAAGGAAGTCAGAACACCAGAATTGATTGGCCAAATAAAGAATTTCATGGATAAGCACCGTTATGTGCTTATAGAGACAATAAGTGTACAGTTTTATGCCAATGTGGGAACTGTACACACAATTATTCGCAATGAACATTCTTATTACAAACTATTTGACCAAGATGGGTATCTGAATAGTTCCTTACTCTCCCTATAGTCCAGACCTTGCTCACTGTGATTTTGGTTATTCGCTAAGCTCAAGAAAAACCTTAGAGGCTGTCATTATAAGACAATTGAGGAGATAAAAGAGACTGTCACTCGGGTCACACAAAAGAACATCCGTGAGACCATCCAGAAGTCGTTGGAAGAGTACAAGTGCATTGCAACCGGAGGAGATTACTTCGAAGAGGACTAGAATTTCATGAGTGTGCTCTCAGTAAAAGTCCCCATACAAAAAAAAAATCTAGAAACATGTTGGAGACACCTCGTATTTCAATTTCTCCTTTAAAATCAAAACATTTTCTAGAATCAAAATCATGCGAAAGGCTTGTTTATTAAAATGGCAATAAGGATTCTAGAGATAAGGTTTAGAATTATTATACCTTGGTTTTAATCGTTGTAAAGGCACAAGAAAGTGGTGCAAAACTGTTTTGCTCGGGGAATTCATTTTACCGGGTAAATACACTATATAACTATATATAATTATGTAACTATATATAACTATATAAGTACTATCGGGGAGACCTGACGTTGCCCTGTGTGATAGCAGATTGTCTTTGGTTCGATTAAATTTGTCACATAAGAATCAATCCTCGGTCACGGACGAAATGTGACCCGTTCTTCGTAGGTCAGCAATGTATCTCAGTGTGGCAGGACACGTCAATCGATTTTGTTGATATGTCGCCTCTTCGTCGATCTGTCGTGCTCGAAGGGAATAAATCTCATGCACACAAAAGAAAGAACAACCCTAATTCTCTAATAATAAGATATGTATATATATATATATATATATATATATATATATACATTATAGTCTACATTGCACTGTAGAGAACCTATTGCTGATTTAAAAAATATTTTATATATAATGGTTTACATTAAAGTTTAAAATGCAAAACTCAAGTATCATGCTTCAGTTGTGCTCTAAACAGAAACATTCGTTTCGAACATAAGCAATATCGCCTATATAGCTTATACAAAATTTGAGTCTGTAACCGTAATATGTTGCATAAGCAATAGTTGCTAGTAACTATCTGACCAAAACATGCTTATCAATGTGTAGCGACATATTAATGCTTATATAAAAACAAATAAAAGTATATATATATATATATATATATATATGCGTGTGTGTGTGTATATATATATATATATATATATATATATATATATATAGAGAGAGAGAGAGAGAGAGCGAGAGAGAGAGAGGGGGCATAAAATACAACCGTTTACTGTCCATATAATTTTACATTTTATGTACCTCTTATTTTCTGAAACAAATCATATCACTCTTTGAAGAATCGGATAGATTTAAACGGCTGTTTTATTGCTATTGTGGGGTTATTTTTCCGGATAGGTACGGGCACCTGTTTGCCGGACGACAGGTGATCGCGGTCGGCGGCAAATTTGAAGAGGTAATTTCTGGGAGGGGGGATCTGCACCGCACTTAACCCACCCCAGGATAAAATCGTTTAAGTATTTGCTCTTTTGTTGATTTGTCCCGAATAGAAAGGGTGGGTTATTTGTTTACGAAGAGGCGACAACGACGTCACGGGTGGCCAGATAATACAATCAAGGTCAATGCTTTAAGTGCAGTGTGCGTCTGCACCCACAACCTTGCCGTTCTGATGACTAACGACGATACACAAACAAAATTTAAAAAAACAGGTCATCATCATTATCATATAGTATGGCTCCGAAGATTCTATTGTTGGCATTGGTTTCCCCGATATTTTTCTAGTTAAAATTCTTTCATCGGGTACTTACGGAAGGCATCACGAGACGGCTGCCCACATTCAAAGTGAAAATGATTTTTGGTGGAACGAACTGGATTCGAACTTGGAACACGGTGGTCGTCAGTTCGTGTTATTAATGACTTGACCACCGTCCCCTCCCTTTCACCTTTGATGTGGCATGGTTTGAACTCGGCTCACCGATTCCACCAATTTGGTTGAAAGCCAAGAGGCCATCTACACACCCCTGTTCCTCGCCCCGCACCATTCCATTAATTTTTTCTAGAAAGACATTGGGTACTTATGCGAGGGACCACGTGAAGGTTGCCAACATCTTAAGTGAAAGAACTTATTGGATTCGAACTTGAAACATTCAGGTCCGTGTCGACACCTCTAAAACAAAGTTAGGGATATTTAAAATACAATGCCGGATAGGTGACGTTATTATTTGTTTTGTTTTGTTTTTTTGTTTTTGTTTTTTTGTGAAACAGTTGACAAACGAATAAACCGATGACCCCCCCCCACGTACCAATTTTTCTATTTTCACCCCTTAGCAGCCCGAGGGAAATCTTTAGCACATTCGGACAACCTAGCTAATATCATAAAACTGGCTATTATCTAAAACAGTATCTCCCTCCGAGTCTTACTTCCTCCTACGGGACAAGGACTAGTTTAGACATTCCTACTGGGGATTGCCTACAGGTGCGTCCACAGCTATTTGCCTACCCTTCCATAGCAACAATTCAGAAAAGCTGGTTTCCACTTTGCATTGAATGAACCTGTATCAAATCTTGCATTCATGAGACGTAATTAAGGGTGTTTGCTATGCAGAAAATGTGCATTCCAAATTTTCAGAGGATTGAGAATGCCTATAAATATTTAACAATAATAAAAACGTAGCGATAGCAGATTGTCTTTGGTTCGATTAAATTGAATCCAGCTGTAATTATCACTTCCAGCACTGATGATCGCGAAAGCACGAAGCATTAGTTTATGTAGGTACAAAAATAATTATTAATATTTATAACTAGCAGGCTGCCTGGCGTTTCCCGGTCGTAAAATACGCATATCATATCTTAATTTTTACAGAAACTAAGACATGTGCATGAGAGTATCGTTTTTTTTTTGTTTTTTTTTCTAAAAAGTTTACTTCTAATAAGTAAAAAAAAATATTCCAGCTGAGATTGAAGCCAAAACTTAAAGACAGTGAGTTAAGTACGAAAATAATTAGGCCAGATTGACACAATCTTTAAAAAGTGTTTTCAAACCTACTTATTCCAAACATAATGTATCTGCCATTTGAACGATTCACGCATGCACATTCGTGAAACAGTTGACAAACGGCTAATCCGATGACCCCCTCCAATATACTAAATTTTTCCATTTTGACCCCTTAGCAGCCCTTTTGTCCAGATGAAAACCGATTAAAAATTTTCCACGTGTCTGAATACCCTATATATCAAATTTCAAGTCTGTAGATCAAAAATTCGTTGAGTATATAGGTTGAGAAATGTCCTCACACACACAAACATTCTCACTTTTATAGCTATATGGATTATAAGCCAATCGTATATTATTAAAATTGAACCCTGTCTGGGAAAAAAAGACGAAGGGCAAGCAAAATGCAACGTTCATGACTTCCAGTTGTAAGAATACTCTCTGAATGCTTTATCATTATGCTCGCATTTCGGCATTTATAGGTGTTTAATTTCTATTACCTCTCCTGTTAATTGATGCTGGCCCAGAAGTAATGCCCTAGCAAATAGAATCGAAATTTAACTTTATGATTGGGATTGAATCTCTCGACAAGCAGTAATTATCACTTCCTACACTGATGATTTCGAAAGAATGAAACACTAGCGTCTGTAAGTATAAAAAATTATATATATATATATATATATATATATATATATATATATATATATATATATATATATATATCAGGTTGGCAGGAAAGTTCTTGCGGTTTTTATCTTTTAAATTCAGATGAGCATATCTCGGCTCAAACGAAAAATTATTGATCGAAGTAAACACCATCAGAATCAACACACTTTTGCCAACGCAAAACAAGTGCATTTATTCCAGTAACATAAAAAGTCTTGCGTTCTGGTGGTGATGAAGTCGCTGAAACCATTTTTTATATCGCTTAGGTTTTTTAAACATTTCTCACGCTGAAAGTTCTCGAGATCTTTAAAAATGTGGTAGTCAGTAGGAGAGAAGTCTGGAGAGTATGGCGGATGAGGCGGTGTTTTGCAACCCAATTCATCAACTTCTGCAGAGTCGGTTTAACAATGTACGGCCGGACATTGTCGTGGAGGAGAATTGGACCTTTTTCTGTGTAATAATACTGGGCGTTGTTATCGAAGTTTCTGATGCATTTAATCCATTTGTTGACAGTACTTACCTGCCGTAATGGTTTCGTCTGCCTTAAAAAAAAAAACTATAATGGATGGGACTGGTCGCGTATCACAAAATAGTCAGCATGGCCTTCTCTTGGTGCAACTCTGGCTTCGGGAAGTATTGTGGAGCGTCGTCGGCATCTAACCACTGAGCTGAGCGTCACCGGTTGTCGTAAAGAACCCACTTTTCATCGCAAGTCACAACTCGGTCAAGAAACGGGTCGTACTTGTTGCGTAAAAGAAGAGAAGATGACACTTCATAACGGCGTTTCTTTTGGTTGTCGTTCAATTCGTGAGGCACCCATTTATCAAATTTTTGTCTTTCCAATCTCTTTCAAGTGGTTGGAAATCGTCGTATACGTTACTTCTAATTCAGAAGCAAGTTCTCGAACAGTTGTGCGTGGATTGGCTTCAACTAAGGTTCATAATTGTTCGTTGTCAACATCTGATAGCCGATCACTACTCTTATCATTCTCAAGACTCTCGTCGCCGCCACAAAATTTCTTAAACCACCATTGTGCTGTGCGTTCAGTAGTGGTTCCTGGGCCAAACGCTTAGATAATATCGCGAACTGTTTCAGCAGTTTTTCGACCTAACTTGAATTAAAAAAAGGAAATTGTTTAAATTTGCTTTTTTTCCGTCTTATATTCAACGTTCTGAAAAGACATAATTGTTTTAAAACAATTGTAATTTAAACGATTAAATAGAACGAAAAAAGCTCATTAAAATTATATATAAAGTAAAGGTATTATAACGAAAACTTATTTGAAAATACATCATTTGAAATCAAAATTTTAAAAATCCGCAAGAACTTTCTTATCAACGTAATAGAACCATCCACACTTTTGGGATCACAACTGAAGTCGCTCCCAGATGCTAACCTGGAAATTTCTACCTTCCGACGTAATATATACAGCATCTAGTATTCTCAAATGGTCACCTATCTAGGCAAATGGATAGACTTATTTTCGGTGATCTGATGAGAACTAGTGTATCACTAGAAAGAAAATATACTAACGGGACCTGTGGAAATTCCACAGCGGACTTTTTATATGTAATATATTGATGTTGGCATTTTATAGATGTTCCGCTTAAATGGAGACGCCCTGATATTATTGTAGCCATTTTGTTAACATTGTAAAAGTATTTATCTAAGCAAGCAGGGACGCCTGGCGTAGCTCGGCTGTAAAATGCGCTTAAGTATGATATAATATAATTCTGGGAGAGTTCGTATATATTATTACGGAGTCAATTTTCTATCGATTCTTATATATTATAAATTGTGATTTCAAAAATACGAAATCTGTCCATATGACTTGGGTGCATCAGCTTGAATCGAAACCGAAACCAAAACTTATAAAGAAAAAAAATATATATATAACTTGGGTCCATACGTGTTACCACGTGCGTAAAGGGGCAACGTTACGTGCAAACATATAGACATATAAATATAGATATATAGATATATAGTTATATAATACATATGAATATATATATATATAGTTATATAGTTATATAATACATATAAATATAGATAGATATATAGTTATATAATACATATAAATATATATATATATAGTTATATAGTTATATAATACATATAAATATATATAGATATATAGTTATATAATACATATAAATATATATATAGATATATAGTTATATACACATATAAATATATATATAGATATATAGATATATAGTTATATAATACATATAAACATATATATATAGATATAGATATATAGTTATATAATAGATATAAACATATATATATATAGTTATATAATACATATAAATATATATAGAGAGAGATAGATATATAGTTATATAATACATATAAATATATATATATATATATATACACATATATGCATACACACGCATATATATATTATTGTTATTATTTATTAAATATTTAAATATTTGTATTTAAATATTTTTAATATAATTCGTGTGTATATATATATATATATATATATATATATATATATATATATATATATATATACATACGCACAAGAATTATATTAAAAATATTTAAATAATTGTATACCGTAAGCGATCACGAAAATCTACAATTTCTTGGTTCTGTAGCTTCTTTATGATTATATCTCTTCGGATTGACATTGCTTGCAAAACACAGTTGTCACTAAAGTAAGGACTTTTTTCTAGAAATTTTATAATCGTCTCCATAGACTTTTCTGCGTCATCCCATGATATTGCTTCATCAGACTGTTCTTGGTTATTTATGTTAGGGTCAAGAGAATGGGAGCTGTCGCTATTTTCATCACCATTACTGCCTTCAGGATATTGATCAGTAGTTTCCTCATCTTGTTGCACCCACATTTCAACATCATTTGAATTAAGTGATTTAAGAACAGCGTGGTTGGTCGGTAACCGTTTGGTTTCAAGAATTTTTTTTCTAGACCAGATGTATTCTCTGATTCTTTCAGTTCAGAAACCTTTGGTGCTGGGCATAATTTACCCGATGCTTTTGTTAATGTGCTTGCTCGAACTTGATTCCATGCACTTGCGAGAGAAAATATGGCATCTTTGATAGGAAAATGGCGCTGAAAATCGCTTATACTCACGGTACTATTTATCATATTCATCATGAAATTATTTCTGCAGAAACATTTTAAGTTCCAAATAATCCCTTGATCCATAGGTTGGATGAGAGAAGTCACATTAGGTGGTAAGTAGCACACAAAAATATTCCCGCAAGATGACACTAGTTCTGACTCAGGAGGATGTGCTCTACAATTGTCCAACAGAAGCAAACACTTTGAATCAGGTTTACCTAATTCAAGAAAACGCCTCTGGACAACTGGCACAAATTCTTGCAAAAACCATTTTTTAAACAACTGTTGATTCATCCATCCATTTCGTGAAGAATAATAGGATACTGGCAAAGACGAAACTCCTTTCAATGCTCGGGGACACTTTGATTTGCCGATGACAAGAAGCTTAAGTTTATGAGTTCCAGAAGCATTAGCGCATACCATCACTGTTAGTCTTTCTTTATTTAATTTGAATCCTTTTATTTTCTGCTCCTCGAATCCGGCTAATGTTTTTGTAGGTAAGCACTTCCAATTTACGCCACTTTCATCAGCGTTGTAAACATCCTCCGGTGATAAACCATAATCGGCAATTATCGTCTTGAGTTTGTCACAATAATTTGATGCTGCATGTGTATCAGCAGACCGTTGTTCGCCTGACATTGTTAATTGTCTTATACCATGTCTACTCTTAAATCTCCTAAGCCAGCCTTCACTGAATTTCATATCTTCTGCGATATTCAACTCTTCCTTAAGAGATTTTGCTTTAGCAATTAACATGGATCCAAATATTGCTACACCTTCATTACTCATGCAATATTCGATCGAATTCAACTTGCTTTGGTCTGCGAACAGTCCTTCTTTTGGCATGTCTTTTATTTGGAGAGAATGGAGCAGCCTTTAATATTCCCTCCTTTTTCTTTTTGATGTAAAACAAAGTACTTCTTCCAATCTTATAATCTCTCAATATAACGCTATTTTCAACTCCAGCATCTAATATTTCTATAATTTGACGTTTTTCGAGTAGAGTCAGTGTCACTTGTTTTCTTTTAGAGTTGCAAGCCATTGTGATGGGTAGTTTTACACTATTTTAAATATAGCAATCTGAAAAAGAATTACAGTTACTGTAAATTAATTATCAATAGCTAATCTACATTAATTACATAGTACCAATATTAACATTTCTGCGCAATATCTGACTAAACCATGTAAACAGTTTTACTGCAACTCCGCACTAAATATGCTAATACAATTTCAATGACGAGACAGTTCAAGTTTAGAGAAAGTTCAGACTTAGAAGTCCAAATGAGAGGAAATCCAACTTTAGAGGAAGTTCAAATTAAAGGAGTTTTACTGTATGTATATATATATATATATATATATATATATATATATATATATATATATATATATATATATATATATATATATATATAGTCTACCCGTTAACACTTAAAGTGTAAGATGAAAGATGTTCAAAATAAAAAGTGATTTATTGGCTTTTATTGTCTTAAAAAACACTTTTTTAAGTAATGAATGAAAAAATAAAAAGTCAGAAAGCCCCCAGAGCACTACTACAAGCACTAATTAAAATTAAGGAGGCGCTACTAAAAGCACCACATAGCCAAGTTTCTACCTCCTATCTTTCTGGAAGAGAAAATATTTTTAAGTAAGGCCTGAAAAAAATAAATCATCAGAATCCACGAGAGCGCTACTAAAAGCAGCAAATATGGTTATAAATATGATTATAGTTATATATTGTATATTTATATTTAAATCAGTTTTTTTTTACTCAACGGGGTTAAATTACATTTATTTGCTAGGAAAACACGTAAAAATAAGTTAAAATAAAAAAATATATATTGTTGAGATTGTGTATGCTTTGAATAGTATCAGTGGCTTTTAATATCGGACTTAAGGCAGGACGGCTATGAAATAAGTTAGCAGGCGAATTTTTTGAAACCGGAAGTCACAAACCGGATGGATAATTCAAACGCCTGAGCAAGCAAGCTGATCTGAGTTTTATAATTATATATATTTCTAATATTTTAAAATATATATATGTTATTTCTAAAATTTCCTGTTCAGACTAAGTACTTATAAATTCCTCCAGGAATTCCAAACAAGGGTCGATTATTTTCTTTTCGATATTGTCATCTCATTTGGTGTATAATAGAGGTTGGACGTATATTGCACACAAAAAAAATGAACTGTCGCTCAAATATACTCTCCAATTTAAGCGCGTAAACACTACACTGACATTGGCACGGGCGGGGTCAATACAGTAAGGGCTGAATACAATTTTGTGATGGTGGTATTCAGCAATGTTGGTAGATGTCAGATAGAGCGGTGTAAAGCGGTCCGCACAAACATAGGCGGTAGGGGGGGGGTGGAGGCGTGGGCGAACATGTTCAAAATGAGGCCATAGAAAGGTTGTACGTAAGAGTAATTTTAAAAAGGATAATAGACAACTTCACTTCCCAAATTTGCAGGTTCGATTATTGTAATAAGTGTATTTGGAAAATAAATGTTTAGTTAATAATTACTGAGACTAGTAAAGAATAATCTGTTTACACATACACACACACACACTCACTCACACGCGCGCGCGCACGCACACACACACACACACATAGGCTGTCAACTAGCGTTCATGTTCAAATCTCCCGACCGGCAGGAATTGTCATCCTACATTGATGATTGCGTAAGGATGTCAGGAAGTATAAAAGAATAATTATTATTTAATTATAATTGTTTAATTCCTATAAGGTACTGTATGGGAAGCAAGAACTAAGAGGCAATCAACTAGCGTGTATGTAATGTTCACGACTTCCGTCATTTGAACACTGAAGCTGAATGTGTGTGTGTGTGTGTGTGTGTGTGTGTGTGTGTGTGTGTGTGTGCGTGTGCGTGTGTGTGTACGTGTCTGGTCATGAATAGGCTCCTATATGGTTGACTATTAAAAAAAAACTGATTACATATAATGATAGAAGATGTATCGAGATACAGGAATGGGTATGTTTGATCTGGCAGAACAGTGGTTCATTAAAATTGTGGGGTCTGCATTCGCGCCTGGTCCACAGAGTATGAAAACACAAAATTAAAAATTAAAAATAAAAACGTTTACAAGTGTTTTTGATATAGATGTCCATAAGAATACTTTGATAAGTATGTTTTAACTTAAATAGAGATGGTATAATAAAATTGTGGGGTCTGCGTTCGCGCCTGGCCTCTATAGAATGGAAATAGGCACAAACTTTAATAAAGACTTTTCATATCTATCTGCGTAAGTATACTTTGATAATTATGTTTCAGTTTGAAGAAATATGGTATAGTAAAATTATGGGGTGTTCGTTCGCACCTGACCTCCATAGAATGGAAACATGTCACAAAGTTTAACAAGGTTTTTTTAATATAGATCCACAGAATATTGTGATAAGTGTTTCAGTGTGAACAGTTATGGTATAATAAATTATGGGGTTATCCATTTTATTTTTATTTTCATCATATTTTGCTTTGGTTTTGATACCCCCAAATTCGAAGCTATCTTTTTACAACCCTTCCTTTTCATAAGCTATCATACTTTCATAAATCAGAGTCCATTTTCTGTAGGCTGTTTTTGAACCCAGTCAACGACGGGTGATTTCGCTAATATATATATATATATATATATATATATATATATATATATATATATATATATATATATATATATATATATTAAATTTTCCACCCAAAAAGCGCTATAATGTATTTTTGAAAATTAGAAAATTCTATGTCCTGGAAAAAAAAAATCCCCTCCCCCAACGTAGTTTGCTTGGTGAAGCCGTCGTTTATGCTACAGCGTGCATGCGCGTAGCATAAACGGAAGCTGCAAAATGGTGGAAACAAGTTCGTGGGTTCAGGGGTAAATACCATGCAAACGGTAAATTTGGCCCAAGTTTGACTATCAGATTCGTTGTCAGCGACCTCAATTACCTATACAAAAACAAATTAGAGTGGTCGGTGTTCTGTAGTAGCGTATCTGGATATTTACTTTTTTTTCTTGCTTAAAAAAAATAGCATTAATACAGTAAGTTAGGTAAAATGACTTTTTTCGTTTAAAAATGGAATTATTTCCCTTTCGTTATTAACTTTTTTTTTAAATTTTTTTTTTTTTTTAATAAATATTTTGTGTTTTATATACATAAGGTACAATTGTTGAATGTTACTGTTTTGATTATATTCGTTTGGGAGGGCACAATTAAAAAATTAAGAAAGATTAAAATGAAGCGAAATTTAAGTTTCCATTCCATTTTTACAACAACCGTAAAACAGTGCATACTCAGCAAGTTTTATCATAATTTATAAGCATATTGAAACACTAAATCAACATTTTATTTATTTTTTTGCATAATTAATGATGGAAGTATTTTTCTATTTACTTTCTTAACATCTGTTAAAAAAAAATAATTTGTACATTCTCTTGAAAAAAATAATCAAACTTTTCTTTACTTTCACATGTGTTCCATTTTAACAAACTGAGCCACAGCAACGCGTGGCCGGGTACAGCTAGTATATATATATATATATATATATATATATATATATATATATATATATATATATATATATATATATATATATTGGGGGGGAGGTTGTTTTTTGTTGGGTTTTTTTTCCTCTAAATGAAAAAGAATTTGATAAAAAAAATGTTGATAAAATGAAATAAAATCTACACGAATGGAATTTGTCTTGTGCCGCCATATTTTATTATTAAATGATTATAGAAGGAATTCTGAAGCAAACGAAAGGGAGGGGTGTAAATGAGAGTGAGGAAGAAAGAAAGAAAGAAAGGAAGGAAGGAAGAGATCGATAGAAAACGGCGGGGTCTCCTTCTCTGAGTTATACAATGGACTCAATGGCGCCCATCGATTACTCCTGGAACACATCTATTAAAAGGAAAACAGTTTGCTTATTTGAAAGCTGTCCTTATTTATATCATCTTAGTCATGTACCCATTTACCATAAGTCTCAACCATTAAAGCCCCATCCAAAATCATCAGTTATATGTAAACATTAACCACACTTGCATGACTCTTGCGGTTGTTAATATCCAGCGATCGAAGAAAAGGGAAGGGCGATATACCGCGAAATAAAGCCTATCTCCAACACGTTTTTTTTTATATATGTGTAAGTGACCTTCTCTATCTGTCTGAGGAACGATGTTTTTTCAAACTGTCAATTTTTAGTCTACAGACTTGAACTTGATATATATGGGTTTTTGAATTTGGGGAACAGATTTCAGTTGGTCTTTAACTGGTATAAATATCTTCTATGGACTCAAAATTATATATATATATATATATATATATATATAGCCATGGTCAAAATTATGGAGCACAAATAAAAAACCGAAAATTCTATTCAAACTTATATATTTAAAGGTTTAGAATAGTGGAATAAACATTAATAAATATTTTTTAATAACAATCGATATTTGGCATGTCCTTCTTTTGTCTTTATAACAGCTTTTATTCGTTTTTGCATATTATTGGCTAAATTTTTGCAGGTGTTTGCATCCTTTTTTTCCGATACTCTTCATGAAGTTTGACCTCTAATTCTGTTTTATGATTTTTTTCCTATGATTTTAACCTTAATAAGATTAAAAATCAAGACATTTCATGCGAATGTAATATGCACAAACTGCTGCACAATATCTGAGATGTGTTATAGGCATATTACCTCTCCACTTACTCGATAATCGTAGATTCCTATATTTTTCTGCTGAGAGTTAACTGCCACAATCGGTTAAAATCAATGGCAGTAGTAAAAATCTTTTCTCTCTAATTAATTCCTCCCTACCCTACCACCGCTTACACCGTTTCTGAGATCGTTCACAAGACACAATTACGAAAGAACACCGGTTTGGGTTTTCTTTACTTCGTAGTTGCTTAAAAAACTAGAATGGAATTTTACCGTGCCTTTCCGTTTCATACTTTCTACTGGGTGAAACTTTTTTGTTTGTTATATCAGGCAAAAAAATTGCTCTCCAGAAAGTGCGTTTTGAGTTGAAACATAAAAGTCGAAGAACATTAACAAAACTATCGTTGTTGTAAAAATCATTTTTTTAACAAATTGGCAGTACACTTTTTTTTTATTTTGTTTTTTAACAGTTGTTTCTATATAATAATATATGAATTTTTTTATTATTAAAGCTATAAATTGTTAGGTGAAAGTACAGTTTTTTTTCGATGAAAATTTACGGTTTGGTAACATGCTGAAATAATACCTTTTTTATTTTATTTGGGGTTTTTTTTCAGCCATTCTTACCATGAATGGGGGTGTTTTGTAACTATTCTGTGCTTTCAACTAACAATCTATTATCAAAAAAAAATCTTGTGAAATTATAAAAAAATATATATATTCTGAAAGTTGAATTTAACTTGAAAAAAAAACAACGTGAACGGCGCGTTCAACATTGTAGCCGGAGCCTATTTGGCAATAAGGTCCGATTCGTATACGTTGGTCGATTACTGTTTTGTTTTTGCTTTTTTTACCGTAATTTGTTAAGTTAAAACATTTTTTGTTTGGGTTTTTTTTTCAAGAAAACCTTTTTTATCAAAATTGAAAGTACACTTTTTTCTTTTTTTTTTCAGCCATTCTAACCATGGGGAAGGGATGGTGTTTTGTAACTATTCTGTACTTTCAACTAACAATTTATTAAAAATAAACAAAAGATAAATTTTCACATTAGGTCCACCTCCACAATTTTTAACATTGGTAGGTTAAGGGTGTTTATTCCGAAAGCCGTTCTTAACATGGGGAGAATGGTGGTATTTATTCCGAAAGCCGTTTTTAACATTGGGAGGTTAGGGGTGTTTATTCCAAAAGCCGTTCTTAAAATGGTGAGGTTGTGTGTCTTTATTACTAGTCGCTAGTGAATTATAGGGCATAGTACAAGTCTTTATACCTCGAAAACTACTTGCCTTTGCAAATTTTAAATAAGATTTTCTTATTCAGCATAGTCGAAAACCTTCAAAAGTGGCCATTTTAAAGAAAATTGTGGAGGTGAACCTAATGTGAAAATACCCCCCCCCAACAAAAATATCGTGAAATTTAAATTTAACTCGGAAAAACTATTTTAAAATAGTGCGGTATCAAAAATAAAAATAGACAGAAAAATACCCCATTCGGGTTTGTACTTACACAAAGATTTGAAAAAGTTGTCAACAAAACAAATATATAACATACGTATATATATATATATATATATATATATATATATATATATATATATGTGTGTGTGTGTGTGTGTGTGTGTGTGTGTGTGTGTGTGTGTGTGTTCATATATATATATATATGCGTTTTTATATATATGTGTTTAGATATATATGTGTGTGTGTTTATATATATATGTGTGTGTGTGTGTGTGTTTATATATATATATGCGTGTTTATATATATATACATGGGTGTTTATATATATATGTGTGTGTGTTTATGCATATATATATATATATATGTGTGTGTGTGTTTATATATACGTGTGTGTGTTTATATATATATGTGTTTATATATATATGTGTGTGTGTGTGTTTTTATATATATATATATATAACTACTTCATTTATTCACATAAATTTAATATACGAAAGTATAGATTTATGCGTAAACTTACAGTATTTACTTCAAAAGTGCTCAATACGTAGGTAGAGCTAGTTAGTAATTTATAAAATATATATGGCGATTAAGCTAAACTGAATATTCTGCGTTTCATCCAACTATAGGATTCGTCAGGCTTATGCGCATAAGCCTGACGAACCCTATAGTTGGATGAAACGCAGAATATTCAGTGTAGCTTAATCGCCATATATATTTTATAAATTACTATATATATATATATATATATATATATATATATATATATGTGTGTGTGTGTGTGTGTGTTTATATATATATATGTGTGTGTTTATATATATATGTGTTTATATATATGTGTGTGTGTGTGTGTGTGTGTGTGTGTGTGTGTGTGTGTGTGTGTGTGTGTGTGTGTGTGCATGTATATATATGTATATATATATATTCAAGAACGTCTGGTTGAACACGACAGAGTTATTGCTTTTTTCCGATTTTTCTGGATATCTTTTCGATTCGCCAAGCTGTATTTTTTTATTCCAGTCGACATTTGTATAAAATGGCGCCCACAAGTCTTGTTCGTTCATATTCTACTTAAACGCTTTCTATCGGTGCGTCCAATTTTCATCAGGGGCGACTGTTATTATTCCTTTTTCTTTTCCTTTGAGGCTTGGTGCATTTATAGTTTTTTGTTTGTTTGTCATAAAGATGGATGCAGGATGGTTATGGGCGAAGTATTTTTATTTTCAATTTCGAGTTTCTTATTTTATAAGTTATTTATTTCTTGTTAGTTATTGAATAATGTTAGTATATTTTTCTTGCTGTTAAATAAATCCGGTTAAAAAGGGGCTGTAGTTTTTTTTTTCTAGTAATTTTAATGGTCGTCTGCAATTGATAAGATATCGAATTTTAGTTAAGATATTTCTAATATCGGACGACTGTAAGTTTTTATCATGGGATGTTAGGTGTTGTTTTATGGCACTATTGTCAGCTAAATGATAGGTCAGTCGTCGGGAGAGTGTTGTTGTTGTGTGGCCTATGTATGTGTTGTATAGAGTGTGTTCGGAGAAATTCTTTGAAGGGCAAATAAATTCATACACTGCATTAGTTTGGTTTAGTGTGATGCTAGTATTATTATTGTTTTAATTCTTAAATTTGAGGTTTTAAATTTAGTATAATATATTATTAGTTTAATCTTTTTGTTCTGATCGGTGGGTCTGGTGTATATTTTAATTAGGTGTGTTATTTTTTTTTCATCTGTTTTATAGTTAGTGTGTAGTTAGTTTTTACAGTACACTGTGATGGTGTCGTTTTTGTTAGGGTAGGGTCTATGTTTTTGTTGTGGAATGAGTTTAATAGTTTTATGTGCTTATCGACGATTTCATCGGGAAAATTATTGTTCATTAGGGTTTGTTTTATGTATGTTAGTTCTTTGTAAAATATTTGCCGGATTGATGCTATATTGGTGAATCCAATTTTTTATAAGGGCAGTTTTATATTTTTCCGGGCATTCGCTATGATAATTTAGGAGTATTGCGTTATTGTTGATGTTATGTACTTAGCAGGGTTGCTTGAATCTACTAATGCGTCGAGAAATGGTATTTTGTTATTTATGTTTGGTTCGTATGTAAATTTGATGTGTGTATATATATATATATATTATATGTATGTATATGTATGTATATACATATGTATATATATACATATGTATATATATATACATATATATATATATATATATATATATATATATATATATATATATATATATATATATATAAGCACGTTTCATTGAAGAGCAGAGACAACTTTTTGATGGACTAGTTTCCGAACGTTCTGTTCAAGTGTAAAAAGAAATTTGCCGTATTCGCGATTATTTTCGACCTCCATATGAAAAATGCTCTAAAATAAGATTATATATATATATATATATATATATATATATATATATATATATATATTAAGTAATGTGATTTATAATTTAAAAATTTAAAAAAAATTTAAAATTTAAAAATCAAAATTTAATTAAATTAAAAATCAGTTTCATAAGAAGGAACAACAACAAAGTCAATTATCTGTACGATCGTTTCGGAAATCCGTGCTTTTTATTTGTGGTATACATGAAGTCACGTAGAACAATTATACATAGTTTTTTTGGTAAGCACGGTCTCCTCATCAGCAAATTTAGGAGGATTTCTATTGAATTGAAAAGACACCAAAAATAAACCTAGCATTAAAAGTAAGGCAGATGAATCTGAAAAATTGAAGTAAAAGGTTTGGATTTAAAATTTATAAGAAAATTAATAAGAAAATTGGTATAGGTTAGAGATAGAAATGAGTAGAAAAAATATTTTTTTTTTTTAATTTACATAATAAATTTGATTTAAAAATATATAGATATATAATTACCTTTTGGTTTTTCTTTTTTTGAAATCAGGAACTGTATTTAAAGTAGTCATTTAGATGTTTGCTATAGCTTTTTATTTTATTGAATGATGAATTTTAAAAGGGCGACGCTCGTGCAGTAAATTGTTTCCGTTAGCGTATTTGGATTTAAAGACGCTACAGTTAATATCTATAGAGAGAGAGTATTTTTTTTTTTGCAAGTTTTTAAGGGGAGATAATTGTCATGGCTTTATTTATTATTTGATTTACGAGTCTAAGGGCGGTAATTGGTTTAACTTAATTTATTAAAAAAAAAAATCTATTTTTACTAATGAGTAATTTTTAATGATTTAAGGTGGTTTATATTTATTAAATTTAAACCAACGTTTATGATTACATGATAGAAGCTCGTGTCTTGAATTTACTAGTTTGGTTGTGCTTTTTATGTCTTCATATTTTAAAATTTTTATGGTTTCTTTTGTACATAATGTACAAAATTTATCTCCTGGTTTATATGATTTGCAAGTCTCAATTATTTGCCATTTTAAGTTGAAAGAAATATTGCTATGTTTTAGTTGCCAAATATAGTTGGATAGAGTAGTTGATAGAGAGTTATTTTTAAAAGAATGTTTGTGCGTTGAAATTCTATGTTTTATTGGGCCAGATGTGGAACCAATATATATTACCTCTTGATTATTATGATTATTTTCCGTTAGGTCTATTGTTGGATTATAATGTGGTGGGTTGGTTAATAATTGATCGGTAGATTGATTTAAGTTGGTGTTATTATTTAATCTGGTAGTTGAGTTATGGCTGTTGATAGGTTCTTGTATATTTGGAGTTTTTGATACTGTGCAGCTATAGATAACATTTTTAATTTTACATGAGCCTTGTAGGGGACATTTATTTTTTCTTCTACAGTTACAGTCCGATGTATTTTGTATAGTTGCATTTTGTAGTTTATTAATTTTATTATTATTAGAGCTAATTATTTTCTGATGAAGGTTAGGCATAGTAGAGTAAGAGACTTTAATTGTGTTCTTATTGAAAATCTTATTATATCTATGGGGGGCTTTAAAGTTCTTATCTAATATTTTAAAAAATTCTCTAGCTATGTTTGTTTCTAGGTTTTTGGAATACGGGGGGTTGAACCATAGGATCTCCTTGTGTCTATTCTTACGTTTGCGGGTTTTAGTTTGTTGTTTATTTATATTATTATCTAATATTTGTAGTTTGGTTTTATCTTTTTTTGTCTCCTGGTTATTTTTCTTAACTCGTATACGGGAAGACATTGCCATATTATATGTTATTACGCTCTTAATAGGTTTATTTTTAATGCAGTTTATGTTTCTATCATTTTCATTTATGAATTTAATTTGTGAATTATATCCAGAGTTTTTAAGGGCTTCATTATAGTATTTTTCATTTTTGGTAAATATTGATTTAGTAGAAGACAGTCTACATTAAAATACACTTAGCTCTTTAGACTATTATTCTAATCTCCTTTAAATTATTAGCTCCCTATAACAGGTTGAGTTTATATACGTAATTGTAGATATGTTTCATAAGAAGGACATACAATTATCAACTAAATGCATCCCCATACCCCCTAAAGACACCTTTATAACCAGCTTAATTACAAGTATAAATACATTTATAAGGAACTTGAGATGGAAAGCCTACCATTTTGATAATTACCAAAGTGAAACCACAGAACCAATACACCACCAACCTGGAGAAATAAAAGAAACCATCCTCAGACAAGACAATGAAGAAAGAAAAGCAGCGAAATACTACAGACTAAAAACATACAAAAACCCTAAGAGAAACATAGACACTGAACATTTTGAAAATGACTTAATCAACCTGATTAAAAATATTAAATTTAAGAAAAATAGAAAATATATCACTCCAACACTTAAAAAAATAAATAAATTTTCAAAATCTATTTCTACAAGCCACCAAAATAAACTCATAGTACCGGCAGATAAAACTGGAAATTTCTACACAATGGACTATATACAATATAAAAATCTAATATATAAAGAACTTAATAAAAATTATAAAACTACTAATAAATCAGCACTAAATAAAATAAATAATGATGCAAAAAACATTTTAACTAAACTTAAAATAGATAAATACACAGAAATAACGGTACCAGGTACCCCGAGATTTACTTTAAAAGACCACAAACACAGCTTCAATATCAACCCTACTATTACACTCATTTGCCCCTCGAAATCAGATATAGGACTGGTTAGTAAAAACATATTAGATAGAATTATCCCCAAAATTAAATCCATAATAAAATACCCACTATGGCAATCTTCAAACCAAGTAATCGACTGGTTTTCTAATATTCAAAATAAAAATAATATTAAATTTCTTTCTTTTTACATTGAATCATATTACCAATCTATATCACCTATCCTACTTAATAAATCTCTATTAATGGCACGAAAATTAACTAATATAACTCAAGACGAAACTAAACTAATACTTATAGCTAGACAGTCTTTAATAACATTTGATAATAAATATTGGACCAGGAAAAATACCCCTAACCACTTCAACATTTTAATGGGATCGACGGACTCGACTCAGGTCACTGATCTAGTTGGCCTTTTCCTTTTAAATGAAATACATTGTATACTCCATAAACAATTCAAACTTGAAGGAGGGCTATATAGAGATGATGCACTTTTCATAACGAATTCTACTAATAAAAATTATGAAAATGCAATTAAAGCTCTACATAAATTATTTAAAAATTATGGACTTAGTATAAAAATCGACCCTAATAAAAAAAATTGTTCATTTCTTAGACATAACCTTAAATCTTGAAAATTCTACCTTTGAACCATACCATAAACCTAACCAATCACTTCTATATGTCCACAATCAATCAAACCACCCTAAATCAATATTAAAATCAATAGTTCCCAATATCGCTCTAAGAATTTCTAGACTGTCTTCTACTAAATCAATATTTACCAAAAATGAAAAATACTATAATGAAGCCCTTAAAAACTCTGGATATAATTCACAAATTAAATTCATAAATGAAAATGATAGAAACATAAACTGCATTAAAAATAAACCTATTAAGAGCGTAATAACATATAATATGGCAATGTCTTCCCGTATACGAGTTAAGAAAAATAACCAGGAGACAAAAAAAGATAAAACCAAACTACAAATATTAGATAATAATATAAATAAACAACAAACTAAAACCCGCAAACGTAAGAATAGACACAAGGAGATCCTATGGTTCAACCCCCCGTATTCCAAAAACCTAGAAACAAACATAGCTAGAGAATTTTTTAAAATATTAGATAAGAACTTTAAAGCCCCCCATAGATATAATAAGATTTTCAATAAGAACACAATTAAAGTCTCTTACTCTACTATGCCTAACCTTCATCAGAAAATAATTAGCTCTAATAATAATAAAATTAATAAACTACAAAATGCAACTATACAAAATACATCGGACTGTAACTGTAGAAGAAAAAATAAATGTCCCCTACAAGGCTCATGTAAAATTAAAAATGTTATCTATAGCTGCACAGTATCAAAAACTCCAAATATACAAGAACCTATCAACAGCCATAACTCAACTACCAGATTAAATAATAACACCAACTTAAATCAATCTACCGATCAATTATTAACCAACCCACCACATTATAATCCAACAATAGACCTAACGGAAAATAATCATAATAATCAAGAGGTAATATATATTGGTTCCACATCTGGCCCAATAAAACATAGAATTTCAACGCACAAACATTCTTTTAAAAATAACTCTCTATCAACTACTCTATCCAACTATATTTGGCAACTAAAAAATAGCAATATTTCTTTCAACTTAAAATGGCAAATAATTGAGACTTGCAAATCATATAAACCAGGAGATAAATTTTGTACATTATGTACAAAAGAAACCATAAAAATTTTAAAATATGAAGATATAAAAAGCACAACCAAACTAGTAAATTCAAGACACGAGCTTCTATCATGTAATCATAAACGTTGGTTTAAATTTAATAAATATAAACCACCTTAAATCATTAAAAATTACTCATTAGTAAAAATAGATTTTTTTTTTTTAATAAATTAAGTTAAACCAATTACCGCCCTTAGACTCGTAAATCAAATAATAAATAAAGCCATGACAATTATCTCCCCTTAAAAACTTGCAAAAAAAAAAAAATACTCTCTCTATATAGATATTAACTGTAGCGTCTTTAAATCAAAATACGCTAACGGAAACAATTTACTGCACGAGCGTCGCCCTTTTAAAATTCATCATTCAATAAAATAAAAAGCTATAGCAAACATCTAAATGACTACTTTAAATACAGTTCCTGATTTCAAAAGAAGAAAAACCAAAAGGTAATTATATATCTATATATTTTTAAATCAAATTTATTATGTAAATTCAAAAAAATATATATTTTTTCTACTCATTTCTATCTCTAACCTATACCAATTTTCTTATTAATTTTCTTATAAATTTTAAATCCAAACCTTTTACTTCAATTTTTCAGATTCATCTGCCTTACTTTTAATGCTAGGTTTATTTTTGGTGTCTTTTCAATAGAAATCCTCCTAAATTTGCTGATGAGGAGACCGTGCTTACCAAAAAAACTATGTATAATTGTTCTACGTGACTTCATGTATACCACAAATAAAAAGCACGGATTTCCGAAACGATCGTACAGATAATTGACTTTGTTGTTGTTCCTTCTTATGAAACTGATTTTTAATTTAATTAAATTTTGATTTTTAAATTTTAAAAAATTTTTTAATTTTTAAATTATAAATCACATTACTTAATATTGAATGAGCTCTAGGACATTTAACTATCGAGCTTATTATATATCTAAATTACAACGAGCATTTCCTGTATTTTAATTAAACTAGTAATTTCACTATTACATTAAAATACACTTAGCTCTTTAGACTATTATTCTAATCTCCTTTATATATATATATATATATATATATATATATATATATATATATATATATATATATATATATATATATATACGTTTTATTTTTTATTACCGGATCTTTCTGTTAAGTTACATTATTGTTTCGGCTACACGGCCGTTTTTTTTGCTGTCTGTAGCGTCCTCAGACTTTTACAGAAATGTTCGCTATTTTGGGATGAAAGAGTGGAAGAGTGAATGAGGTCAGGAATGTAACTTAACAGAAAGATACAGTAATAAAAAATAAAACGCATATTTGCTCTACAACAGTATTAAGCACTTTCTTCAGTTTTTATTAATTACCATCTCCACTATATATATATATATATATATATATATATATATAAGTGTGTGTATGTATTTATGTATGTATGTATGTGTATATATATGTATGTGTATATATATATGTATATATATGTATGTATATATGTGTATATGTATATATGTACATATGTATGTATATATATGTATATATAGTTATATATATGTATATATATTTATATATACGTATATATATGCATGTATATATATGCATATATATGTATATATGTGTGTGTGTGTAGTATTAGTAGTAGTAGTAGTAGTAGTAGTAGTAGTATGGCTAGCTCACTTAAAACCAGTTTACATAATCACAATTCTGTCAACAATAAAAGGTACACAAATAATACACTGCTGTTTAAATACTTCGGGGATTTATACAAACAAAACCCACCAAGAATAGAATTAAAATTTTATTCTCAAAACTAAGAACAAGAAATACAATTAAAGATAAACAATAATCTCTATTCAAAAGTTAGGCGCAAACAAAACAAAATTGTTTAGACTCTTCAAACGGTCCTATGCTACAATTGAACCATCATCTGAATTTGAATAAGCTTTTAGATTTTCAACCTGATGGAATATTGATGTAATTTCTCGTTGAATGTTGGACCTATTTGGCCTTGGAGATTCGTTTTTTCAAAATCCTATTCAACGTAAAATAAAAAGCTTTTATTTCAATAAAAAAAAAATTTTCTCAGTTCACAATCCATGATTTGTTTGGGAATAGTCCTTGTTTCACGGGTCGAACCATTAGGCGTACCGTTTAGACAACCCTTTATTCTGGTGTCTGCCCTCGTTTAAAACAAAAGACGCCGTTCAGAATTTCAAGCGTAGAAAATATAGTAAAATATAAAATAATAAATAAAATAACGAAAATAAAGTAAAATATAAAATAATAAATAAAATAACGAAAATAAAGTAAAAATTAAAAGAAAATAAAGAAATACAAATGAAATAAGAAAAAAATTAAAATAAAATAAAATAAAAAGTTAAAATAAAGTAAAAAAAATGAAAGAAAATTAAGTATAAACATTAAAAGAAAACAAAAAATTAAAATAAAATAAAATAAAAAGTTAAAATAAAGTTAAAAAAATGAAAGAAAATTAAGTATAAACATAAAAAGAAGACAAAAAATTAAAATAAAATAAAATAAAAAGTTAAAATAAAGTAAAAAAAAATGAAAGAAAATTAAGTATAAACATAAAAAGAAAACAAAAAATTAAAATAAAATAAATAAATAAATAAATAAAATAAAGTTAAATCTTTATTTTAAAAAAAAAAATATGGTCCTGGATATTACCTTAAACTATATCCGATGGTGAGGCCCCAGCTTGCAGGCCTTAGGGAGTGTGGAGCCACCCTTTAATTGTCATTACTCCCAGGTCCACTCTGACCCGGAGTGGTAGCACCTGTTAGGGTCCCAACAATGGGTTAAATAGAATACGACTTAAAAAAAACAAATATACTATATTAAAAAAATCGTTCTTCAAAATCACCAGATTCGGCATTAAATAACCTGAAAAGGATTGATATGCCGTAAAACAAAACAACCAACCAACCAATAAAAACAAGAAATGATATTCTTGAGATACGTTCATTTAACTTGTGCGTTTAATGCTGAAAAATGCCAACGGGTGAGGATATAATGTTATAGTAAGGACGCACAAAGAAATAACCAAAATTTTGTTTAGATCGAATAATTCTGTGATTTTCGGCGGATTTTTAATCAGTCATTAATTGCTAAGGCTGGAGCGCTAAGTGCTCTGATTTCAATTCTAGCGGATGGTACCCAGGTCATATTTTTTATAACTTTTAAATCATATATATTGTATAATAATCAACAGAGAATTAACTCTATAATAATTAATAAATATAATATTTATGTGTATTTTCGAACTGGCAACTCCACACAGCCTGTTAGTACGTTTTGAACTCAAACATGAAATGGAACACATACATCAAATCTGTTGCCGAGCTCGCTGGAAAAATGGTTGGATCACTCTACCGCTCCAGTAGATATCTCACTGCCAATGCAATCCTTTATACGTATAAGAGCCAGGTACACCCTAAAATGGAGTACTGTTGCTACATCTGGGTAGTAGCTTCTCGGCGCCTATCCTGCCCTGATAGAGTTCAAAACCGATTTCGAAACTTAGTAGTGGATGCCTTTTTCTCTTCCCTGAAACCTGCTTCCGACAGAAGAGACGTTGCGAGCCTGTCTCTGCTCTATCGTTATTTTCATGGCAAGTGCTCGACTGAAATCCAATCTATGGTCCCCCCCCTTCCCAAGCTTTCACAAAAAAAACACTCGACTAACTACAACCACTACATATGATTTCCTCCACTCTCTACTTGTGCCTAAATCTAAACCTAGATTCCATTAACAAAGTTTGTTTCCCAGAACTGCCCGCATGTGAAACACTGTTCCTCTGGCCTGATTCCCGGTTGAATACAACATGGTAGCCTTCAAATCCAACGTAAACAAGTTCTTGTTGAGCCGTTCCCATAAATAATCAAATTCTACCCAATTTACACTATAACGATTACTATACTACCAACTTACATTCATTAACCTTTATCCTCGAGTGGTCTTCAGGCTTTGATGACTGGTGACTCCCAAGTAAAAAACAAAAAACCAAAAAAAGGAAAGAGATCAGCCGATGAACGGGGCCTTTTCTTTAGAGGCGTGGCGCATTCGTAAATACTATTTAAAATATAATTGTGAGGACCGATTGGCAAAAAGACAGAGTTTCTTATTCAGATGTATAAGCGCATCAAAAATCCTTTTTAAAACTTAAACATTACAGATCGGCCGATGGACGGGACTCTTTTTTTTTTTAGAGGCGTGGGCGCATTTATAAATACTATTCAAAACTTGAGCCGTATAGATTGGCCGACGGACGGAACGTTTTAAGATATAAGATGCTTAAAACTGAACCGTGAACAACGAACTGAAACGTTTCTGGATTTTTTTTTTTTTTTTTTTTTTTTTGAGATAAGGATTGGTTTCTTTTAATTGTTTGGATTCTTCGGGCTACTGTTCTCATCTTGAGTGTTATTTTCACAATGTTTCGACCGATGTAACCACCGACCTTCTTTAGATGTATCTTGTCGAACTTAAGAATGCGAACGGAATTTCGAACGAACCCCTTTATTTAATTCACGGGAATAGCATGCTCATGTTTCACACGTCATAACTGGTTAGAGGTCCTAAATAATTTGCAATTGTATTTTTCGGTCGCCCATGCTGAGAATTGAACTTTCAACCTTCAGGACAATATAATTTTTACAATTGATTTTTCCAAGTACTCTAACCACTGCGCCACGGATCCTCGTTCAAATGCATGAGTTCGACAGAAATATTCCCGAGTTCGACAAGATACACCTGAAGAAAGTCGGAGGTTACATCGACCGAAACGTTGTGAAAATGGCACTCAAGATGAGAACGGCAGTGCGAAGAATCCAAATAAAACGTATTCACTGAACTTTCTTCTTCTGTCTTCAATTTATAGCGGCCATCTTTGTATTCTTTTTTATTTCATTTTTCAGGAGAGCGATTCTATTCACAGGTTGTCCAGTAAACAGAGTCCAGAAAAATAATGCAAAAATAAAATCATACAAATAAATTATAAACTAAAATAAAGATAAAATATTAAACAAAAAAAAAATACAATAAAAAAGATTAAAATGAATTCAATATGCTTCCTCCTTCCATTATCAACGCAGATTGGTCAGCTTTGTTTTCGGACGACCGGAGAGCGACTCATTTTTTTCCGTACTTCCTGTTATTGTCCTTTGCGACGGGAAATAACAATGCGATAATTAAACAAAACAGGTCAAAAATTACCGCAAATTGTGTTGGGTTCGTGCAAACGTTTGTATGTTTTATTAAAAGGAATTAGGTGCAGTCTTTTTCTTCTTAATGTAACTGCATCGTAACTAACATTGTTTTTTCTTTCTTTCTTCTTTTATTTTCTTTCATGCACAGCCACATAAAAAAGTGTGTGTGTGAGAGAGAGAGAGAGAGAGAAAGGGAGAGAGAAATAGAAAAATAGACAGAGAGAGAGAGAGAGAGAGAGAGAAAGAGAGAGAGAGGGGGGACAAACGAACGAAGAGACCCGACAACCAAAAGAACAATACATACATTAGTGTTCGGCTTAAGAAAAACAATTGAACATGAACAAAAAGGAAACCAGTCGGATTTGCAAGTAGTAGTAGGAGGAGTAATAATAGTGGGTATTAGTAGTAGTAGTAGTAGTAGTAGTAGTAGTAGTACCTATTTACTATGCCTCCCCACGGGACAGAGTTAGACACCAGGGTCGTTTTTAACGTGGAGAAAATGTACAAAAATGTACATTTTGTTGCAATTTAAAAACATTATCTTTCATCTAGCAATTAATGATATAGATATTAAATTTTCATACATATATATACATATATTATGTATATATGTGTGTGTATATATATATGTATAGAAAAAATAAAAAGGAACAAACCGTATTATGTGTTCATCAACGTTTCGTCTTTATTTCGAGACTTCCTCTGGATGAAATAAAGACGAAACGTTGATGAACACATAATACGGTTTGTTCTTTTTTATTTTTTCTATTTTGTCGGAATACTATTTCCATTATTTTCATCATATATATGTATGTATATATGTGTGTATATATATGTATGTATATATGTATATATATGTATGTATATATATGTATGTATATATATGTGTATATATATATGTATATATGTATGTATATATATATGTATATATATATATATGTATATGTATGTATACATGTATCTCTATATATACCCTTTTTGGGGGAGCTGGTTTTCTCTCACATTAAAAAAAACGACCTTGTGTCTAACTCTGTCCTCGTGGGGAGGCAAGTAAACAAAAAAAATAAATGAAAATGTAGGCCTTTCTTCCTTTCTTGGCATTCATCTTGGAAGGACTCCACCCACTCTCCAACTCCATCCTCCTCCTTTCTTTTTCTTCCATAGTTATATCCCCATCCCACGTAGAGACTTGATTTGTCTGGAATATATTTGACTTTTTAGTCACTCAATCGCCAGAGAAAGCTATCGGCTTTTTTTATTATTATTTCAGTGGTAAATCACTGATAAACAGCTTGTGCGAGAACACCAAATGAATTTCCATTTTAGTGGAATGGACTGGAAAAAATAGGAACGTGTGGATGTTTAATATTAATAAGACTCCAGGGAAAAACGCCGTTTTTTTGTTATTGCTGTTGTTCTGTTTTTGTTGTTGTTTGTTGTTGTCGTTGTTGTTGTTGTGTTTGTAGTTGCTGTTGTTTCTGTTGTTGTGTTTGTTGTTGTGTTTGTTTTTGCTGTTGTGTTTTTGTTGCTGTTGTTGTGCTTGTTATTACTGTTGTGTTTGTTGTTTCTGTTGTTTTTGTCGTTTCTGTTGTTGCTGTTTGTTGTTGCTGTTGTTGTGTTTGTTGTTTCCTGTTATTGTTGTTGTTTGTTGTTGTTGCTGTTGTGTTTTTGTTGTTGCGACGTACTTCATGTCTTATTTTGTCATTTTTATTCTTTGTTTTCTTGTTTTGTTGTTATTGCTTGTTTGTTTGCTTTTTCTTCTGGGGGAGTTACTAGTCGTTAATTACTCGGAGTGACGTGCATGTGAACGGTAAATGAATAATAATCACATTCTTATAATTGAGTATTCAGCCATGTTTGTCTTTTCGTATGCCTATTGGTCAATTATACGCTCCAATACACCAAGGGTCGTTCAAAAGTAAATACTCCTATTTTTTTACTCAAAAAGTTGAAGAGCTACGAAGACGGGAGTGGACCTATTAAAACGACTGATCATTACTGTTCCAGAATAATTTATTTTTCAACATAGTCACCGCCATTCGCAATATACTTTTGCGAGGAATTCAATGACGCGTCTTTGCTTCTGACGCACGACCATCACAGGGGTTGCTTTCTTAGGATCTTACGCTGTCAATATCTGCAACAGAGAGATTAAACTTTTAGGTCATGAATGCATAAGGTCAGTTATGATATCAATGCAATTTTCAATCCCCTTTAATCAATTCGGGCGGAATTTGGAAACCTTGGTCCTTTAATTGAAAAAAAATAGGGTTTGAATTACATTTTTCGAGTAGTTATAAGCTTGGAAAGACAGGGGTCGAATTATTCAATATTTTTTCACGCATTCGTAAGGTCAGTTTATGACACACCTTGTGTAACACAGAGAGCTTTCCGAGTTTATTAAAAGTTGGTAGGACGGCATGATGCTGAAAAATCAATACAGCTATAGGTTACAAATTTCAGAGCTACAGGTTCGACGCTTAAAAGAAAGCCACCTGGAAGGCCTCGAAGTGCTCTAACGCCAGACAGTATTCGAGCTGTGAGACTTTCTGTTAATCAGTTTCTTACACGTTCAGCTCGCAAACATGCTTTGCCTTCGGGATTGTCTGATCGAAAAATCAGAAGAATTCTACACATTGATATGCAGTTCCATCCATGCAAATCAATAATTGCTCAGAAACTACACGAGCGCGCGACTGGGAGGATCGCATGGCAAAATGTGGGAGATATTTCTGCAGCACCCTGTATAACTTTTGTAAATTCCCATGATACATCTGGGATGAAGGAGGTGCTGCCTATCAATGTTGATGTATCCCTGAACATTTTTTATTTAATTCATGAGCGTTCATTGTTTTAGTAGCATTGTTAGTGGTAGTATTAGTAGTCGTACTAGCAACAGCAGTAGCTGTAGTGGTAGTAGTAGCAGCAGCAGTATAATTTTGAAATATCTGGCTTGCGATGGGTACTTCATGTTTTATTTTGTGGAATTGTGATCGGTAGTGTTGAAAACTATAGACGTTTATTATTTCTAGTATATTTGCGTGTGTGTGAGAGAGAGACTTCGTTTCCTATGGACTCGAAAACAGCTGGGCCGATTTCACACAAATGTACTTTATGTGTCTGGCAGTGTTTTTAGATAATTTTGGGGAATATATACATTGAGAACATTACCAAGGCTGCTGCAAAGAAGGTGGGCTCTCTCTACCGTGCTAGAAAATTACTTACGCCTGAAAGTATCCTGTACTTCTATAAGGCTACCATTCGCCCATGTATGGAGTACTGTTGTCACATTTGGGCTGGTGCATCTGCTGCTTGTCTCTCACTCCTGGACAGGGTTACAAAAGAGAGTCTCCAACCTGATAGGTCCTGAACTGTCATCTAGGCTTCAGCCTCTGTTCCATCGACGAAATGTTCTTGTTCTACAAATACTTTAATGCTGAATACTCTGACGAAATGCTAGAACTTGTACCTCCTCGACGTGACTACCCCCGACAAACCCAACAAGCAACTAAGTCCCACTCCTTTACAGTAGAGATCCCTAGGTGAAAGACAGCCTTTTACTCCAATTGTTTCTTCCTCAGAACTGCAAGTCTTTGGAATTCACTTCCGGGATTCTGCTTTCCCAACTGTACTGATATGCAGAAGTTCAAGTGTAATGTGAACAAACATCTTTCTACTCATCTCCTTTCATAATGCCCCCGCAAATTATGTCCCTGGCAGTAGCCCCCCACTTCAAAGTGGCACTTGCCTTGTTTGGGGCGAAAATTGAATAAAAAACGTTTTTTAATCGAAAAAATTCCGATGTAAAATACGGGACAGGCGATTTTAACCCAAGTTACCACCTTACACAGGCTAACATCACGAGTACCTTTAAGAAGGTTTATTACCACGCAAACCGAAAAGCCCGGCATATAAAATCAACAGTAGGTTCTTTGATATGATAGGGGCACGTTCGAAATGAATGTTTGTGTTTAAAACACAACTGAACCATGATGCTTGACTTTTACATATTAAACTGTAATTTAAGCAATTATACACAAAAATAATTTTATAGAATAAACAGTTGATTCTCTACAGTGCAATATAAACTACAAAGTATTGTGGACTACGTCACCGTGGAAAGATATGCTAAGCTTCCTCTCGGTGTACCGTGGTATGTCCCCGACTATCAATTTGATTGAGAAATGGTCGATTTCACCGATTTCGATGACAATAAAAATATGGGAGTGTGAAACATCCGTTGAACATCATTTAACTCCGGGCACGTCGGGTTTCCCTGCTAGTTAACGATATTAGTTATAACATGATTATCCTCCGTGACGCGTTTGGCGTCTCGAGGGTACTCCATGCAATATTTTGAACAATTCCGTTAAGTGTGAGGAGTGTCCCAAAAGTAATGGCTATTTTTTCCGCCCGAATAGATCAGAGGGAGTTGCAAATTGCATCGTTATAATGACTGAACTTATGCATTCATAACCTGAAACTTCAATCTCTCTCTCTCTCTCTCTTTGGCAGATATTGAAGATGCGAGATTCTAAGAAAGCAAACCCTGTCATGGACGTGCGTCAGAAGCAGAGATGCATCATTGATTTCCTGGCAAATGTGCGTTGGGAATGATGACTATGTAGAAAAATAAATTTAGGGGCACACAAGGTCGCTCGTTTTAATGGTACTACTCGCGGTATAATAGCTCTTCAACGTTTTGATTTTAAAGTAAGAGGAATCTTTCCGTTTGGAACGACTTTCGTACATTAATATCTAAATCGAGAATTAGATTATGAAAATGTAAAAAAAAAAAAAAGTCAAGGTGATTCTCATTGTAATTGGAACGCGTCAGAACATAACAAAAATCAACAATAAATGGATTAAACAAGTTGACGAGACGATTTTTTTTCCAATTCTGCAAGAGTCTTGCCACTTAGAGACCAACGAAAGCGTTAAGACAAAGCTTGAATGTTTAAAATCAACGGAAATTACATAATGTTAAAAAATCCAACAAAAACAACTACAAGTTGAGATTACTATAAAATAGTAATTGTTATATTACTTTTGCATATGCGCAGATTCTTTCATAGATTTAAGCGGTTTAATTTTAAATATTCCTTATAAATCTGTCGATAACGCAAGCGGTAAGGAATGTGGCTGAAGCGCTAAATGTTTTGGTTTTGATTTTAGCTGATGACACCCATGGCATTTTTTAAAACTTTTAAAATTAGTGCTATATATATATATATATATATATATATATATATATATATATATATATATATATATATATATATATATATATATATATATATCATCCACATACAGTACTGTTTCGCTGTTTCACAGCTCATCAGTGCGGCTAGACAGACAATTGCCTCAAGCCAGGATCGAAAGCCGACAGCCCACTCAATGTTTCTCCCCATTGCGCTATACGGCTGCTGCTGTGTGGGTAATGAATTAACGATGTTTTAACATCGTCCAAATGCCTCCGCTCGATTTGTTTACACAAAGAGTGTCACTTAATACGCTAATGGCAGTTTGTATATCATTTCGCAATATGCTCAACCCGAGATAGGGAGCATTATAGTCATCTACATACAGTACTGTTTCGCTGTTTTACAGCTCATCAGTGTGGCGAGACAGGCAACTGCCTCAAGCTAGGATCGAAACCCGACCGCCCAAATGACAGTCCGGACTTGCTTGCTTGCTTGCCTACTTACTTGGTTGCTTGAATTTTGTCTTCGTCAATCGGGCGATTCTATCTAGAAAACACTGCTCAGATGCTCGGAACGCACAAAACGTGCACTACACTGTCTGTGTCTTCACCGTCTGGACGTCAGTATAGACATGAAATAAACCACACCTTTAATTCTAGAGGCAATCAACAAATAAATAAAAACCAGTGGTCATTTTTCTTATACACAAAAAAATATATATTATTCACTGAAAGCTACAAATTCTGCTCATTCATAAGCTTCTGATTCTAAATAGCAATGCTCGGGGACTGGCGGTTTCCATTAGTAAAGTCGGGGCACTCACCCATAGTCTGGTGCTTGTCTCTTCACAGGGGCTTATAATAGAGTGAGACGTAAGTCAGGAGTTTCTCTCTGACTTTATTAAATTGCTAAAAAGCGTAATTTCTTATTTAGATAGAGTTTATTAAATTGCTAAAAAGCGTAATTTCTTATTTAGATAGAACTTGTTAAATTGCTAAAAAGCGTAATTTCTTATTTACATAGAACTTGTTAAATTGGTAAAAAGCGTAATTTCTTATTTAGATAGAGTTTATTAAATTGGTAAAATGCGTAATTCTTATTTAGATAAAGTTTACTAAGTTGCTACAAAGCCTAATTTCTTATTTAGATAGAGTTTATTAAATTGGTAAAAAGCCTAATTTCTTATTTAGATAGAGTTTATTAAATTGGTAAAAAGCCTAATTTCTTATTTAGATAGAGTTTATTAAATTGCTAAAAAGCCTAATTTCTTATTTAGATAGTTTATTAAATTGGTAAAAAGCCTAATTTCTTATTTAGATAGAGTTTATTTAATTGGTAAAAAGCCTAATTTCTTATTTAGATAGAGTTTATTAAATAGGACAAAAGCCTAATTTCTTATTTAGATAGAGTTTATTAAATTGGTAAAAAGCCTAATTTCTTATTTAGATAGAGTTTATTAAATTGCTAAAAAGCCTAATTTCTTATTTAGATAGAGTTTACTAAATTGGTAAAAAGCCTAATTTCTTATTTAGATAGAGTTTATTAAATTGGTAAAAAGCCTAATTTCTTATTTAGATAGAGTTTATTAAATTGGTAAAAAGCCTAATTTCTTATTTAGATAGAGTTTATTAAATTGCTAAAAAGCGTAATTTCTTATTTAGATAGAGTTTATTAAATTGGTAAAAAGCCTAATTTCTTATTTAGATAGAGTTTATTAAATTGCTAAAAAGCCTAATTTCTTATTTAGATAGAGTTTATTAAATTGGTAAAAAGCCTAATTTCTTATTTAGATAGAGTTTATTAAATTGCTAAAAAGCCTAGTTTCTTATTTAGATAGAGTTTATTAAATTGGTAAAAAGCCTAATTTCTTATTTAGATAGAGTTTATTAAATTGGTAAAAAGCCTAATTTCTTATTTAGATAGAGTTTATTAAATTGGTAAAAAGCCTAATTTCTTATTTAGATAGAGTTTATTAAATTGGTAAAAAGCCTAATTTCTTATTTAGATAGTTTATTAAATTGCTAAAAAGCCTAATTTCTTATTTAGATAGAGTTTATTTAATTGGTAAAAAGCCTAATTTCTTATTTAGATAGAGTTTATTAAATAGGACAAAAGCCTAATTTCTTATTTAGATAGAGTTTATTAAATTGGTAAAAAGCCTAATTTCTTATTTAGATAGTTTATTAAATTGCTAAAAAGCCTAATTTCTTATTTAGATAGAGTTTATTTAATTGGTAAAAAGCCTAATTTCTTATTTAGATAGAGTTTATTAAATAGGACAAAAGCCTAATTTCTTATTTAGATAGAGTTTATTAAATTGCTAAAAAGCCTAATTTCTTATTTAGATAGAGTTTATTAAATTGGTAAAAAGCCTAATTTCTTATTTAGATAGAGTTTATTAAATTGGTAAAAAGCCTAATTTCTTATTTAGATAGAGTTTATTAAATTGGTAAAAAGCCTAATTTCTTATTTAGATAGTTTATTAAATTGCTAAAAAGCCTAATTTCTTATTTAGATAGAGTTTATTTAATTGGTAAAAAGCCTAATTTCTTATTTAGATAGAGTTTATTAAATAGGACAAAAGCCTAATTTCTTATTTAGATAGAGTTTATTAAATTGGTAAAAAGCCTAATTTCTTATTTAGATAGAGTTTATTAAGTTGGTAAAAAGCCTAATTTCTTATTTAGATAGAGTTTATTAAATTGCTAAAAAGCCTAATTTCTTATTTAGATAGAGTTTACTAAATTGGTAAAAAGCCTAATTTCTTATTTAGATAGAGTTTATTAAATTGCTAAAAAGCCTAATTTCTTATTTAGATAGAGTTTATTAAATTGGTAAAAACCCTAATTTCTTATTTAGATAGAGTTTATTAAATTGCTAAAAAGCCTAATTTCTTATTTAGATAGAGTTTATTAAATTGGTAAAAAGCCTAATTTCTTATTTAGATAGAGTTTATTAAATTGCTAAAAAGCCTAATTTCTTATTTAGATAGAGTTTATTAAATTGGTAAAAAGCCTAATTTCTTATTTAGATAGAGTTTATTAAATTGCTAAAAAGCCTAGTTTCTTATTTAGATAGAGTTTATTAAGTTGGTAAAAAGCCTAATTTCTTATTTAGATAGAGTTTATTAAATTGCTAAAAAGCCTAATTTCTTATTTAGATAGAGTTTATTAAATTGGTAAAAAGCCTAATTTCTTATTTAGATAGAGTTTATTAAATTGGTAAAAAGCCTAATTTCTTATTTAGATAGTTTATTAAATTGGTAAAAAGCCTAATTTCTTATTTAGATAGAGTTTATTTAATTGGTAAAAAGCCTAATTTCTTATTTAGATAGAGTTTATTAAATAGGACAAAAGCCTAATTTCTTATTTAGATAGAGTTTATTAAATTGGTAAAAAGCCTAATTTCTTATTTAGATAGAGTTTATTAAGTTGGTAAAAAGCCTAATTTCTTATTTAGATAGAGTTTATTAAATTGCTAAAAAGCCTAATTTCTTATTTAGATAGAGTTTATTAAGTTTCTAAAAAGCCTAATTTCTTATTTAGATAGAGTTTATTAAATTGCTAAAAAGCCTAATTTCTTATTTAGATAGAGTTTATTAAATTGGTAAAAAGCCAAATTTCTTATTTAGATAGAGTTTATTAAATTAGTAAAAAGCCTAATTTCTTATTTAGATAGAGTTTATTAAATTGGTAAAAAGCCTAGTTTCTTATTTAGATAGAGTTTATTAAATTGGTAAAAAGCCTAATTTCTTATTTAGATAGAGTTTATTAAATTGCTAAAAAGCCTAATTTCTTATTTAGATATAGTTTATTAAATTGGTAAAAAGCCGAATTTCTTATTTAGATAGAGTTTATTAAATTGGTAAAAAGCCTAATTTCTTATTTAGATAGAGTTTATTAAATTGGTAAAAAGCCTAATTTCTTATTTAGATAGAGTTTATTAAATTAGTAAAAAGCCTAATTTCTTATTTAGATAGTTTATTAAATTGGTAAAAAGCCTAATTTCTTATTTAGATAGAGTTTATTAAATTGGTAAAAAGCCTAATTTCTTATTTAGATAGAGTTTATTAAATTGGTAAAAAGCCTAATTTCTTATTTAGATAGAGTTTATTAAATTGGTAAAAAGCCTAATTTCTTATTTAGATAGTTTATTAAATTGCTAAAAAGCCTAATTTCTTATTTAGATAGAGTTTATTTAATTGGTAAAAAGCCTAATTTCTTATTTAGATAGAGTTTATTAAATAGGACAAAAGCCTAATTTCTTATTTAGATAGAGTTTATTAAATTGGTAAAAAGCCTAATTTCTTATTTAGATAGAGTTTATTAAGTTGGTAAAAAGCCTAATTTCTTATTTAGATAGAGTTTATTAAATTGCTAAAAAGCCTAATTTCTTATTTAGATAGAGTTAACTAAATTGGTAAAAAGCCTAATTTCTTATTTAGATAGAGTTTATTAACTTGGTAAAAAGCCTAATTTCTTATTTAGATAGAGTTTATTAAATTGGTAAAAAGCCTAATTTCTTATTTAGATAGAGTTTATTAAATTGCTAAAAAGCCTAATTTCTTATTTAGATAGAGTTTATTAAATTGGTAAAAAGCCTAATTTCTTATTTAGATAGAGTTTATTAAATTGCTAAAAAGCCTAATTTCTTATTTAGATAGAGTTTATTAAATTGGTAAAAAGCCTAATTTCTTATTTAGATAGAGTTTATTAAATTGGTAAAAAGCCTAATTTCTTATTTAGATAGAGTTTATTAAATTGGTAAAAAGCCTAATTTCTTATTTAGATAGAGTTTATGAACTTAGTAAAAAGCCTAATTTCTTATTTAGATAGAGTTTATTAAATTGGTAAAAAGCCTAATTTCTTATTTAGATAGAGTTTATTAAATTGGTAAAAAGCCTAATTTCTTATTTAGATAGTTTATTAAATTGCTAAAAAGCCTAATTTCTTATTTAGATATAGTTTATTTAATTGGTAAAAAGCCTAATTTCTTATTTAGATAGAGTTTATTAAATAGGACAAAAGCCTAATTTCTTATTTAGATAGAGTTTATTAAATTGGTAAAAAGCCTAATTTCTTATTTAGATAGAGTTTATTAAGTTGGTAAAAAGCCTAATTTCTTATTTAGATAGAGTTTATTAAATTGCTAAAAAGCCTAATTTCTTATTTAGATAGAGTTTACTAAATTGGTAAAAAGCCTAATTTCTTATTTAGATAGAGTTTATTAAATTGGTAAAAAGCCTAATTTCTTATTTAGATAGAGTTTATTAAATTGCTAAAAAGCCTAATTTCTTATTTAGATAGAGTTTATTAAATTGGTAAAAAGCCTAATTTCTTATTTAGATAGAGTTTATTAAATTGGTAAAAAGCCTAATTTCTTATTTAGATAGAGTTTATTAAATTGCTAAAAAGCCTAATTTCTTATTTAGATAGAGTTTATTAAATTGGTAAAAAGCCTAATTTCTTATTTAGATAGAGTTTATTAAATTGCTAAAAAGCCTAATTTCTTATTTAGATAGAGTTTATTAAATTGGTAAAAAGCCTAATTTCTTATTTAGATAGAGTTTATTAAATTGGTAAAAAGCCTAATTTCTTATTTAGATAGAGTTTATTAAATTGGTAAAAAGCCTAATTTCTTATTTAGATAGAGTTTATGAACTTAGTAAAAAGCCTAATTTCTTATTTAGATAGAGTTTATTAAATTGGTAAAAAGCCTAGTTTCTTATTTCGATAGAGTTTATTAAATTGCTAAAAAGCCTAATTTCTTATTTAGATAGAGTTTATTAAATTGCTAAAAAGCCTAATTTCTTATTTAGATATAGTTTATTAAATTGGTAAAAAACCTAATTTCTTATTTAGATAGAGTTTATTAAATTGGTAAAAAGCCTAATTTCTTATTTAGATAGAGTTTATTAAATTGGTAAAAAGCCTAATTTCTTATTTAGATAGTTTATTAAATTGGTAAAAAGCCTAATTTCTTATTTAGATAGAGTTTATTAAATTGGTAAAAAGCCTAATTTCTTATTTAGATAGAGTTTATTAAATTGGTAAAAAGCCTAATTTCTTATTTAGATAGAGTTTATTAAATTGGTAAAAAGCCTAATTTCTTATTTAGATAGAGTTTATTAAGTTGGTAAAAAGCCTAATTTCTTATTTAGATAGAGTTTATTAAATTGCTAAAAAGCGTAATTTCTTATTTAGATAGAGTTTATTAAATTGGTAAAAAGCCTAATTTCTTATTTAGATAGAGTTTATTAAATTGGTAAAAAGCCTAATTTCTTATTTAGATAGAGTTTATTAAATTGGTAAAAAGCCTAATTTCTTATTTAGATAGAGTTTATTAAATTGCTAAAAAGCCTAATTTCTTATTTAGATAGAGTTTATTAAATTAGTAAAAAGCCTAATTTCTTATTTAGATAGAGTTTATTAAGTTGGTAAAAAGCCTAATTTCTTATTTAGATAGAGTTTATTAAATTGGTAAAAAGCCTAATTTCTTATTTAGATAGAGTTTATTAAATTGCTAAAAAGCCTAATTTATTATTTAGATAGAGTTTATTAAATTGGTAAAAACCCTAATTTCTTATTTAGATAGAGTTTATTAAATTGCTAAAAAGCCTAATTTCTTATTTAGATAGAGTTTATTAAATTGGTAAAAAGCCTAATTTCTTATTTAGATAGAGTTTATTAAATTGCTAAAAAGCCTAATTTCTTATTTAGATAGAGTTTATTAAATTGGTAAAAAGCCTAATTTCTTATTTAGATAGAGTTTATTAAATTGGTAAAAAGCCTAATTTCTTATTTAGATAGAGTTTATTAAATAGGAAAAAAGCCTAATTTCTTATTTAGATAGAGTTTATTAAATTGGTAAAAAGCCTAATTTCTTATTTAGATAGAGTTTATTAAGTTGGTAAAAAGCCTAATTTCTTATTTAGATAGAGTTTATTAAATTGGTAAAAAGCCTAATTTCTTATTTAGATAGTTTATTAAATTGCTAAAAAGCCTAATTTCTTATTTAGATAGTTTATTAAATTGCTAAAAAGCCTAATTTCTTATTTAGATAGAGTTTATTTAATTGGTAAAAAGCCTAATTTCTTATTTAGATAGAGTTTATTTAATAGGACAAAAGCCTAATTTCTTATTTAGATAGAGTTTATTAAATTGGTAAAAAGCCTAATTTCTTATTTAGATAGAGTTTATGAACTTAGTAAAAAGCCTAATTTCTTATTTAGATAGAGTTTATTAAATTGGTAAAAAGCCTAATTTCTTATTTAGATAGAGTTTATTAAATTGCTAAAAAGCCTAATTTCTTATTTAGATAGAGTTTATTAAATTGCTAAACAGCCTAATTTCTTATTTAGATAGAGTTTATTAAATTGCTAAAAAGCCTAATTTCTTATTTAGATAGAGTTTATTAAATTGGTAAAAAGTGTAATTTCTTATTTAGATAGAGTTTATTAAATTGCTAAAAAGCCTAATTTCTTATTTAGATAGAGTTTATTAAATTGCTAAAAAGCGTAATTTCTTATGTAGATAGACTTTATTAAATTGCTAAAAAGCGTAATTTCTTATTTAGATAGTGTATTAAAATGCAAAACAGCGTAATTTCTTATTTAGATAGAGTTTATTAAATTGGTAAAATGCGTAATTTCTTATTTAGATAGTTTATTAAATTGCTTAAAAGCCTAATTTCTTATTTAGATAGAGTTTATTACATTTGTAAAATGCGTAATTTCTTGTTTAGATAGAGTTTATTAAATTGGTAAAAAGCCTAATTTCTTATTTAGATAGAACTTGTTAAATTGCTAAAAAGCGTCATTTCTTAATTAGATAGAACTTCTTAAATTGCTACAAAGCGTAATTTCTTATTTAGACAGAGTTTGTTAAATTGCTAAAAAGCGTCATTTCTTATTTAGATAAAGTTTATTAAATTGGTAAAAAGCGTAATTTCTTATTTAGATAGTGTATTAAAATGCTAAAAAGCGTAATTTCTTATTTAGATAGAGTTTATTACATTGGTAAAATGCGTAATTTCTTAGTTAGATAGAGTTTGTTAAATTGCGAAAAAGCGTAATTTCTAATTTAGATAGAGTTTATTAAATTCATAAAAAGCGTAATTTCTTATTTAGATTGTGTATTAAAATGCTAAAAAGCGTAATTTCTTAATTAGATAGAGTTTATTACATTGGTAAAATGCGTAATTTCTTATTTAGATAGTGTATTTAAATGCTAAAAAGCGTAATTTCTTATTAAGATAGTGTTTATTTCATTGGTAACATGCCTAATTTCTTATTTAGATAGTTTATTAAATTGCTAAAAAGCGTCATTTCTTATTTAGATAGAGTTTATTACATTGGAAAAAGCGTAATTTCTTATTTAGATAGTTTATTAAATTGCTAAAAAGTGTAATTTCTTATTTAGATAGAGTTTATTACATTGGAAAAAGCGTAATTTCTTATTTAGATAGTTTATTAAATTGCTAAAAAGTGTTATTTCTTATTTAGATAGAGTTTATTACATTGGAAAAAGCGTAATTTCTTATTTAGATAGTTTATTAAATTGCTAAAAAGTGTTATTTCTTATTTAGATAGAGTTTATTACATTGGACAAAGCGTAATTTCTTATTTAGATAGTTTATTAAATTGATAAAAAGCGTAATTTCTTATTTAGATAGTTTATTAAATTGCTAAAAAGTGTTATTTCTTATTTAGATAGAGTTTATTACATTGGAAAAAACGTTATTTCTTATTTAGATAGTTTATTAAATTGCTACAAAGTGTAATTTCTTATTTAGATTGAGTTTATTACATTGGAAAAAGCGTAATTTCTTATTTAGATAGTTTATTAAATTGCTAAAAAGCCTAATTTCTTATTTAGATAGTTATAAAATTGCTAAAAAGTATAATTTCTTATTTAGATAGAGTTTATTAAATTGCTATAAAGCCTAATTTCTTATTTAGATAGTTTATTAAATTGCTAAAAAGTGTAATTTCTTATTTAGATAGAGTTTATTAAATTGGTAAAAAGCGTCATTTCTTATTTAGATAGTTTATTAAATTGGTAAAAAGTGTAATTTCTTATTTAGATAGTTTATTAAATTGGTAAAAAGTGTAATTTCTTATTTAGATAGTTTATTAAATTGCTAAAAAGTGTAATTTCTTATTTAGATAGTTTATTAAATTTGTAAAAAGCCTAATTTCTTATTTAGATAGTTTATTTAATTGCTAAAAAGTGTAATTTCTTATTTAGATAGAGTTTATTAAATTGCTAAAAAGTGTAATTTCTTATTTAGATAGAGTTTATTAAATTGCTAAAAAGTGTAATTTCTTATTTAGATAGTTTATTAAATTGCTAAAAAGTGTAATTTCTTATTTAGATAGAGTTTATTAAATTGCTAAAAAGTGTAATTTCTTATTTAGATATAGTTTATTAAATTGGTAAAAAGCGTCAGTTCTTATTTAGATAGAGTTTATTAAATTGCTAAAAAGTGTAATTTCTTATTTAGATAGTTTATTAAATTGGTAAAAAGTGTAATTTCTTATTTAGATAGTTTATTAAATTGGTGAAAAGTGTAATTTCTTATTTAGATAGTTTATTAAATTGCTAAAAAGTGTAATTTCTTATTTAGATAGTCTATTAAATTGCTAAAAAGTGTAATTCTTGTTTAGATAGTTTATTAAATTGCTACAAAGTGTAATTTCTTATTTAGATAGTTTATTAAATTGCTTAAAAGTGTATATTCTCATTTAGATAGTTTATTAAATTGCTAAAAAGCGTAATTTCTTATTTAGATAGAGTTTATTAAATTGGTAAAAAGCCTAATTTCTTATTTAGATAGTGTATTAAAATGCTAAAAAGCCTCATTTCTTATTTAGATAAAGTTTATTACATTGGTAAAAAGCGTAATTTCTTATTTAGATAGTTTATTAAATTGCTAAAAAGCGTAATTTCTTATTTAGATAGAGTTTATTACATTGGTAAAATGCGTCATTTCTTTTTTAGATAGTTTATTAAATTGCTAAAAAGCGTAATTTTTTATTTAGATAGAGTTTATTAAATTGGTAAAAAGCCTAATTTCTTATTTAGATAGTTTATTAAATTGCTAAAAAGCGTAATTTCTTATTTAAATAGAACTTGTTAAATTGCTAAAAAGCGTAATTTCTTATTTAGATAGAGTTTGGTAAATTGCTAAAAAGCGTAATTTCTTATTTAGATAGAGTTTATTAAATTACTAAAAAGCGTAATTTCTTATTTAGATAGTGTATTAAAATGCTAAAAAGCGTAATTTCTTATTTAGATAGAGTTTATTACATTGGTAAAATGCGTAATTTCTTATTTAGATAGTATATTAAAATGCTAAAAAGCGTAATTTCCTATTTAGATAGAGTTTATTAAATTGCTAAAAAGCGTAATTTCTTATTTAGTTAGAACTTTTTAAATTGCTAAAAAGCGTAATTTCTTATTTAGATAGAGTTTATTAAATTGCTAAAAAGTGTAATTTCTTATTTGGAATGTTTATTAAATTGCTAAAAAGCCTAATTTCTTATTTAGATAGAGTTTAATACATTGGTAAAATGCGTAATTTCTTATGTAGATAGAACTTGTTAAATTGCTAAACAGCGTAATTTCTTATTTAGATAGAACTTGTAAAATTGCTAAAAAGCGTAATTTCTTATTTAGATAAAGTTTATTAAATTGGTAAAATGCGTAATTTCTTATGTAGATAGAGTTTATTAAATAGGACAAAAGCCTAATTTCTTATTTAGATAGAGTTTATTAAATTGGTAAAAAGCCTAATTTCTTATTTAGATAGAGTTTATTAAGTTGGTAAAAAGCCTAATTTCTTATTTAGATAGAGTTTATTAAATTGCTAAAAAGCCTAATTTCTTATTTAGATAGAGTTTACTAAATTGCTAAAAAGCCTAATTTCTTATTTAGATAGAGTTTATTAAATTGGTAAAAAGCCTAATTTCTTATTTAGATAGAGTTTATTAAATTGCTAAAAAGCCTAATTTCTTATTTAGATAGAGTTTATTAAATTGGTAAAAAGCCTAATTTCTTATTTAGATAGAGTTTATTAAATTGGTAAAAAGCCTAATTTCTTATTTAGATAGAGTTTATTAAATTGCTAAAAAGCCTAATTTCTTATTTAGATAGAGTTTATTAAATTGGTAAAAAGCCTAATTTCTTATTTAGATAGAGTTTATTAAATTGCTAAAAAGCCTAATTTCTTATTTAGATAGAGTTTATTAAATTGGTAAAAAGCCTAATTTCTTATTTAGATAGAGTTTATTAAATTGGTAAAAAGCCTAATTTCTTATTTAGATAGAGTTTATTAAATTGGTAAAAAGCCTAATTTCTTATTTAGATAGAGTTTATTAAATTGGTAAAAAGCCTAATTTCTTATTTAGATAGTTTATTTAATTGGTAAAAAGCCTAATTTCTTATTTAGATAGAGTTTATTAAATTGGTAAAAAGCCTAATTTCTTATTTAGATAGAGTTTATTAAATTGGTAAAAAGCCTAATTTCTTATTTAGATAGAGTTTATTAAATTGGTAAAAAGCCTAATTTCTTATTTAGATAGAGTTTATTAAGTTGGTAAAAAGCCTAATTTCTTATTTAGATAGAGTTTATTAAATTGCTAAAAAGCGTAATTTCTTATTTAGATAGAGTTTATTAAATTGGTAAAAAGCCTAATTTCTTATTTAGATAGAGTTTATTAAATTGCTAAAAAGCCTAATTTCTTATTTAGATAGAGTTTATTAAATTGGTAAAAAGCCTAATTTCTTATTTAGATAGAGTTTATTAAATTGCTAAAAAGCCTAATTTCTTATTTAGATAGAGTTTATTAAATTAGTAAAAAGCCTAATTTCTTATTTAGATAGAGTTTATTAAGTTGGTAAAAAGCCTAATTTCTTATTTAGATAGAGTTTATTAAATTGGTAAAAAGCCTAATTTCTTATTTAGATAGAGTTTATTAAATTGCTAAAAAGCCTAATTTATTATTTAGATAGAGTTTATTAAATTGGTAAAAACCCTAATTTCTTATTTAGATAGAGTTTATTAAATTGCTAAAAAGCCTAATTTCTTATTTAGATAGAGTTTATTAAATTGGTAAAAAGCCTAATTTCTTATTTAGATAGAGTTTATTAAATTGCTAAAAAGCCTAATTTCTTATTTAGATAGAGTTTATTAAATTGGTAAAAAGCCTAATTTCTTATTTAGATAGAGTTTATTAAATTGGTAAAAAGCCTAATTTCTTATTTAGATAGAGTTTATTAAATAGGAAAAAAGCCTAATTTCTTATTTAGATAGAGTTTATTAAATTGGTAAAAAGCCTAATTTCTTATTTAGATAGAGTTTATTAAGTTGGTAAAAAGCCTAATTTCTTATTTAGATAGAGTTTATTAAATTGGTAAAAAGCCTAATTTCTTATTTAGATAGTTTATTAAATTGCTAAAAAGCCTAATTTCTTATTTAGATAGTTTATTAAATTGCTAAAAAGCCTAATTTCTTATTTAGATAGAGTTTATTTAATTGGTAAAAAGCCTAATTTCTTATTTAGATAGAGTTTATTTAATAGGACAAAAGCCTAATTTCTTATTTAGATAGAGTTTATTAAATTGGTAAAAAGCCTAATTTCTTATTTAGATAGAGTTTATGAACTTAGTAAAAAGCCTAATTTCTTATTTAGATAGAGTTTATTAAATTGGTAAAAAGCCTAATTTCTTATTTAGATAGAGTTTATTAAATTGCTAAAAAGCCTAATTTCTTATTTAGATAGAGTTTATTAAATTGCTAAACAGCCTAATTTCTTATTTAGATAGAGTTTATTAAATTGCTAAAAAGCCTAATTTCTTATTTAGATAGAGTTTATTAAATTGGTAAAAAGTGTAATTTCTTATTTAGATAGAGTTTATTAAATTGCTAAAAAGCCTAATTTCTTATTTAGATAGAGTTTATTAAATTGCTAAAAAGCGTAATTTCTTATGTAGATAGACTTTATTAAATTGCTAAAAAGCGTAATTTCTTATTTAGATAGTGTATTAAAATGCAAAACAGCGTAATTTCTTATTTAGATAGAGTTTATTAAATTGGTAAAATGCGTAATTTCTTATTTAGATAGTTTATTAAATTGCTTAAAAGCCTAATTTCTTATTTAGATAGAGTTTATTACATTTGTAAAATGCGTAATTTCTTGTTTAGATAGAGTTTATTAAATTGGTAAAAAGCCTAATTTCTTATTTAGATAGAACTTGTTAAATTGCTAAAAAGCGTCATTTCTTAATTAGATAGAACTTCTTAAATTGCTACAAAGCGTAATTTCTTATTTAGACAGAGTTTGTTAAATTGCTAAAAAGCGTCATTTCTTATTTAGATAAAGTTTATTAAATTGGTAAAAAGCGTAATTTCTTATTTAGATAGTGTATTAAAATGCTAAAAAGCGTAATTTCTTATTTAGATAGAGTTTATTACATTGGTAAAATGCGTAATTTCTTAGTTAGATAGAGTTTGTTAAATTGCGAAAAAGCGTAATTTCTAATTTAGATAGAGTTTATTAAATTCATAAAAAGCGTAATTTCTTATTTAGATTGTGTATTAAAATGCTAAAAAGCGTAATTTCTTAATTAGATAGAGTTTATTACATTGGTAAAATGCGTAATTTCTTATTTAGATAGTGTATTTAAATGCTAAAAAGCGTAATTTCTTATTTAGATAGTGTTTATTTCATTGGTAACATGCCTAATTTCTTATTTAGATAGTTTATTAAATTGCTAAAAAGCGTCATTTCTTATTTAGATAGAGTTTATTACATTGGAAAAAGCGTAATTTCTTATTTAGATAGTTTATTAAATTGCTAAAAAGTGTAATTTCTTATTTAGATAGAGTTTATTACATTGGAAAAAGCGTAATTTCTTATTTAGATAGTTTATTAAATTGCTAAAAAGTGTTATTTCTTATTTAGATAGAGTTTATTACATTGGAAAAAGCGTAATTTCTTATTTAGATAGTTTATTAAATTGCTAAAAAGTGTTATTTCTTATTTAGATAGAGTTTATTACATTGGACAAAGCGTAATTTCTTATTTAGATAGTTTATTAAATTGATAAAAAGCGTAATTTCTTATTTAGATAGTTTATTAAATTGCTAAAAAGTGTTATTTCTTATTTAGATAGAGTTTATTACATTGGAAAAAACGTTATTTCTTATTTAGATAGTTTATTAAATTGCTACAAAGTGTAATTTCTTATTTAGATTGAGTTTATTACATTGGAAAAAGCGTAATTTCTTATTTAGATAGTTTATTAAATTGCTAAAAAGCCTAATTTCTTATTTAGATAGTTATTAAATTGCTAAAAAGTATAATTTCTTATTTAGATAGAGTTTATTAAATTGCTATAAAGCCTAATTTCTTATTTAGATAGTTTATTAAATTGCTAAAAAGTGTAATTTCTTATTTAGATAGAGTTTATTAAATTGGTAAAAAGCGTCATTTCTTATTTAGATAGTTTATTAAATTGGTAAAAAGTGTAATTTCTTATTTAGATAGTTTATTAAATTGGTAAAAAGTGTAATTTCTTATTTAGATAGTTTATTAAATTGCTAAAAAGTGTAATTTCTTATTTAGATAGTTTATTAAATTTGTAAAAAGCCTAATTTCTTATTTAGATAGTTTATTTAATTGCTAAAAAGTGTAATTTCTTATTTAGATAGAGTTTATTAAATTGCTAAAAAGTGTAATTTCTTATTTAGATAGAGTTTATTAAATTGCTAAAAAGTGTAATTTCTTATTTAGATAGTTTATTAAATTGCTAAAAAGTGTAATTTCTTATTTAGATAGAGTTTATTAAATTGCTAAAAAGTGTAATTTCTTATTTAGATATAGTTTATTAAATTGGTAAAAAGCGTCATTTCTTATTTAGATAGAGTTTATTAAATTGCTAAAAAGTGTAATTTCTTATTTAGATAGTTTATTAAATTGGTAAAAAGTGTAATTTCTTATTTAGATAGTTTATTAAATTGGTGAAAAGCCTAATTTCTTATTTAGATAGTTTATTAAATTGCTAAAAAGTGTAATTTCTTATTTAGATAGTCTATTAAATTGCTAAAAAGTGTAATTCTTGTTTAGATAGTTTATTAAATTGCTACAAAGTGTAATTTCTTATTTAGATAGTTTATTAAATTGCTTAAAAGTGTAATTTCTCATTTAGATAGTTTATTAAATTGCTAAAAAGCGTAATTTCTTATTTAGATAGAGTTTATTAAATTGGTAAAAAGCCTAATTTCTTATTTAGATAGTGTATTAAAATGCTAAAAAGCCTCATTTCTTATTTAGATAAAGTTTATTACATTGGTAAAAAGCGTAATTTCTTATTTAGATAGTTTATTAAATTGCTAAAAAGCGTAATTTCTTATTTAGATAGAGTTTATTACATTGGTAAAATGCGTCATTTCTTTTTTAGATAGTTTATTAAATTGCTAAAAAGCGTAATTTTTTATTTAGATAGAGTTTATTAAATTGGTAAAAAGCCTAATTTCTTATTTAGATAGTTTATTAAATTGCTAAAAAGCGTAATTTCTTATTTAAATAGAACTTGTTAAATTGCTAAAAAGCGTAATTTCTTATTTAGATAGAGTTTGGTAAATTGCTAAAAAGCGTAATTTCTTATTTAGATAGAGTTTATTAAATTACTAAAAAGCGTAATTTCTTATTTAGATAGTGTATTAAAATGCTAAAAAGCGTAATTTCTTATTTAGATAGAGTTTATTACATTGGTAAAATGCGTAATTTCTTATTTAGATAGTATATTAAAATGCTAAAAAGCGTAATTTCCTATTTAGATAGAGTTTATTAAATTGCTAAAAAGCGTAATTTCTTATTTAGTTAGAACTTTTTAAATTGCTAAAAAGCGTAATTTCTTATTTAGATAGAGTTTATTAAATTGCTAAAAAGTGTAATTTCTTATTTGGAATGTTTATTAAATTGCTAAAAAGCGTAATTTCTTATTTAGATAGAGTTTAATACATTGGTAAAATGCGTAATTTCTTATGTAGATAGAACTTGTTAAATTGCTAAACAGCGTAATTTCTTATTTAGATAGAACTTGTAAAATTGCTAAAAAGCGTAATTTCTTATTTAGATAAAGTTTATTAAATTGGTAAAATGCGTAATTTCTTATGTAGATAGAGTTTATTAAATTGCTAAAAAGCCTAATTTCTTATTTAGATAGAGTTTATCAAATTGTTAAAAAGCGTAATTTCTTTAGTATATAGAGTTTGTTAAATTGTTAAAAAGCGTAATTTCTTATTTAGATAGTGTTTATTAAATTGTTAAAAAGCGTAATTTCTTATTTAGATAGAGTTTGTTAAATTGCTAAAAAGCGTAATTTCTTATTTAGATATAGTTTATCAAATTGCTAAAAAGCGTAATTTCTTATTTAGATAGAGTTTGTTAAATTGTTTAAAAGCGTAATTTCTTATTTAGATAGAGATTGTTAAATTGTTAAAAAGCGTAATTTCTTATTTAGATATAGTTTATCAGATTGCTAAAAAGCGTAATTTCTTTTTTAGATAGAGTTTATTAAATTGGTAAAATGCGTAATTTCTTATGTAGATAGAGTTTATTAAATTGGTAAAAAGCGTAATTTCCTATTTAGATAGAGTTTATTAAATTGTTAAAAAGCGTAATTTCTTATTTAGATAGTTTATTAAATTGGTAAAAAGTGTAATTTCTTATTTAGATAGAGTTTGTTAAATTGCTAAAAAGCGTAATTTCTTATTTAGATAGAGATTGTTAAATTGCTAAAAAGCGTAATTTCTTATTTAGATAGAGTTTGATTAAATTGCTAAAAACGTAATTTCTTATTTAGATATAGTTTATCAAATTGCTAAAATGTGTAATTTCTTATTTAGATAGAGTTTGTTAAATTGCTAAAAAGCGTAATTTCTTATTTAGATATAGTTTATCAAATTGCTAAAAAGCGTAATTTCTTATTTAGATAGAGTTTATTAAATTGCTAAAAAGCGTAATTTCTTATTTAGATAGAGTTTGTTAAGGTGTTAAAAAGCGTAATTTCTTATTTAGATAGAGATTGTTTTATTGCTAAAAAGCGTAATTTCTTATTTAGATAGAGTTTGTTAAATTGCCTAAAAGCCTAATTTCTTATTTAGATATAGTTTATCAAATTGCTAAAAAGCGTAATTTCTTATTTAGATAGTGTTTGTTAAATTGCTAAAAAGCGTAATTTCTTATTTAGATATAGTTTATCAAATTGTTAAAAAGCGTAATTTCTTATTTAGATAGAGTTTGTTAAATTGCTAAAAAGCGTAATTTCTTATTTAGATAGAGATTGTTAAATTGTTAAAAAGCGTAATTTCTTATTTAGATAGAGATTGTTAAATTGCTAAAAAGCGTAATTTCTTATTTAGATAGAGTTTGATTAAATTGCTAAAAACGTAATTTCTTATTTAGATATAGTTTATCAAATTGCTAAAATGTGTAATTTCTTATTTAGATAGAGTTTGTTAAATTGCTTAAAAGCGTAATTTCTTCTTTAGATATAGTTTATTAAATTGTAAAAAGCGTAATTTTATATTTAGATAGAGTTTGTTATATTGCTAAAAAGCGTAATTTCTTATTTAGATATAGTTTATCAAATTGCTAAAAAGCGTAATTTCTTATTTAGATAGAGTTTTTTAAATTGCTAAAAAGCGTAATTTCTTATTTAGATAGAGTTTGTTAAATTGTTAAAAAGCGTAATTTCTTATTTAGATAGAGATGGTTATATTGCAAAAAAGCGTAATTTCTTATTTAGATAGAGTTTGTTAAATTGCCTAAAAGCGTAATTTCTTATTTAGATATAGTTTATCAAATTGCTAAAAAGCGTAATTTCTTATTTAGATAGAGTTTGTTAAATTGCTAAAAAGCGTAATTTCTTATTTAGATATAGTTTATGAAATTGTTAAAAAGTGTAATTTCTTATTTAGATAGAGTTTGTTTAATTGTTAAAAAGCGTAATTTCTTATTTAGATAGAGATTGTTAAATTGTTAAAAAGCGTAATTTCTTATTTAGATAGAGTTTGTTAAATTGTTAAAAAGCGTAATTTCTTATTTAGATAGAGATTGTTAAATTGTTAAAAAGCGTAATTTCTTATTTAGATAGAGTTTGTTAAATTGCTAAAAAGCGTAATTTCTTATGTAGATAGAGATTGTTAAATCGTTAAAAAGCGTAATTTCTTATTTAGATAGAGTTTGTTAAATTGCTAAAAAGCGTAATTTCTTATTTAGATAGAGTTTGTTAAATTGTTAAAAAGCGTAATTTCTTATTTAGATAGAGTTTGTTAAATTGCTAAAAAGCGTAATTTCTTATTTAGATAGAGTTTGTTAAATTGTTAAAAAGCGTAATTTCCTATTTAGATAGAGTTTGTTAAATTTCTAAAAAGCGTAATTTCTTATTTAGATAGAGATTTTTAAATTGGTAAAAAGCGTAATTTCTTATTTAGATAGAGATTGTTAAATTGCTAAAAAGCGTAATTTCTAATTTAGATAGAGTTTGTTAAATTGTTAAAAAGCGTAATTTCTTATTTAGATAGAGATTGTTAAATTGCTAAAAAGCGTAATTTCTTATTTAGATAGAGATTGTTAAATTGTTAAAAAGCGTAATTTCTTATTTAGATAGAGTTTGTTAAATTGTTAAAAAGCGTAATTTCTTATTTAGATAGAGATTGTTAAATTGCTAAAAAGCGTAATTTCATATTTAGATAGAGATTTTTAAATTGCTAAAAAGCGTAATTTCTTTTTTAGATAGAGTTTGTTAAATTGTTAAAAAGCGTAATTTCTTATTTAGATAGAGATTGTTAAATAGCTAAAAAGCGTAATTTCTTATTTAGATAGAGATTGTTAAATTGTTAAAAAGCGTAATTTCTTATTTAGATAGAGATTGTTAAATTGCTAAAAAGCGTAATTTCTTATTTAGATAGAGATTGCTAAATTGCTAAAAAGCGTAATTTCTTATTTAGATAGAGATTGTTAAATTGCTAAAAAGCGTAATTTCTTATTTAGATAGAGTTTGATTAAATTGCTAAAAACGTAATTTCTTATTTAGATATAGTTTATCAAATTGCTAAAATGTGTAATTTCTTATTTAGATAGAGTTTGTTAAATTGCTAAAAAGCGTAATTTCTTATTTAGATATAGTTTATCAAATTTCTAAAAAGCGTAATTTCTTATTTAGATAGAGTTTGTTAAATTGCTAAAAAGCGTAATTTCTTATTTAGATAGAGTTTGTTAAGGTGTTAAAAAGCGTAATTTCTTATTTAGATAGAGATTGTTATATTGCTAAAAAGCGTAATTTCTTATTTAGATAGAGTTTGTTAAATTGCCTAAAAGCGTAATTTCTTATTTAGATATAGTTTATCAAATTGCTAAAAAGCGTAATTTCTTATTTAGATAGTGTTTGTTAAATTGCTAAAAAGCGTAATTTCTTATTTAGATATAGTTTATCAAATTGTTAAAAAGCGTAATTTCTTATTTAGATAGAGTTTGTTAAATTGCTAAAAAGCGTAAGTTCTTATTTAGATAGAGATTGTTAAATTGTTAAAAAGCGTAATTTCTTATTTAGATAGAGATTGTTAAATTGCTAAAAAGCGTAATTTCTTATTTAGATAGAGTTTGATTAAATTGCTAAAAACGTAATTTCTTATTTAGATATAGTTTATCAAATTGCTAAAATGTGTAATTTCTTATTTAGATAGAGTTTGTTAAATTGCTTAAAAGCGTAATTTCTTCTTTAGATATAGTTTATTAAATTGTAAAAAGCGTAATTTTATATTTAGATAGAGTTTGTAATATTGCTAAAAAGCGTAATTTCTTATTTAGATATAGTTTATCAAATTGCTAAAAAGCGTAATTTCTTATTTAGATAGAGTTTTTTAAATTGCTAAAAAGCGTAATTTCTTATTTAGATAGAGTTTGTTAAATTGTTAAAAAGCGTAATTTCTTATTTAGATAGAGATGGTTATATTGCAAAAAAGCGTAATTTCTTATTTAGATAGAGTTTGTTAAATTGCCTAAAAGCGTAATTTCTTATTTAGATATAGTTTATCAAATTGCTAAAAAGCGTAATTTCTTATTTAGATAGAGTTTGTTAAATTGCTAAAAAGCGTAATTTCTTATTTAGATATAGTTTATCAAATTGTTAAAAAGTGTAATTTCTTATTTAGATAGAGTTTGTTAAATTGTTAAAAAGCGTAATTTCTTATTTAGATAGAGATTGTTAAATTGTTAAAAAGCGTAATTTCTTATTTAGATAGAGTTTGTTAAATTGTTAAAAAGCGTAATTTCTTATTTAGATAGAGATTGTTAAATTGTTAAAAAGCGTAATTTCTTATTTAGATAGAGTTTGTTAAATTGCTAAAAAGCGTAATTTCTTATGTAGATAGAGATTGTTAAATCGTTAAAAAGCGTAATTTCTTATTTAGATAGAGTTTGTTAAATTGCTAAAAAGCGTAATTTCTTATTTAGATAGAGTTTGTTAAATTGTTAAAAAGCGTAATTTCTTATTTAGATAGAGTTTGTTAAATTGCTAAAAAGCGTAATTTCTTATTTAGATAGAGTTTGTTAAATTGTTAAAAAGCGTAATTTCTTATTTAGATAGAGTTTGTTAAATTTCTAAAAAGCGTAATTTCTTATTTAGATAGAGATTTTTAAATTGGTAAAAAGCGTAATTTCTTATTTAGATAGAGATTGTTAAATTGCTAAAAAGCGTAATTTCTTATTTAGATAGAGTTTGTTAAATTGTTAAAAAGCGTAATTTCTTATTTAGATAGAGATTGTTAAATTGCTAAAAAGCGTAATTTCTTATTTAGATAGAGATTGTTAAATTGTTAAAAAGCGTAATTTCTTATTTAGATAGAGTTTGTAAAATTGTTAAAAAGCGTAATTTCTTATTTAGATAGAGATTGTTAAATTGCTAAAAAGCGTAATTTCATATTTAGATAGAGATTTTTAAATTGCTAAAAAGCGTAATTTCTTTTTTAGATAGAGTTTGTTAAATTGTTAAAAAGCGTAATTTCTTATTTAGATGGAGATTGTTAAATTGCTAAAAAGCGTAATTTCTTATTTAGATAGAGATTGTTAAATTGTTAAAAAGCGCAATTTCTTATTTAGATAGAGATTGTTAAATTGCTAAAAAGCGTAATTTCTTATTTAGATAGAGATTGTTAAATTGCTAAAAAGCGTAATTTCTTATTTAGATAGAGATTGTTAAATTGCTTAAAAGCGTAATTTCTTATTTAGATAGAGATTTTTAAATTGTTAAAAAGCGTAATTTCTAATTTAGATAGAGTTTATTAAATTGTTAAAAAGCGTAATTTCTTATTTAGATAGAGATTGTTAAATTGCTTAAAAGCGTAATTTCTTATTTAGATAGAGATTGTTAAATTGCTAAAAAGCGTAATTTCTTATTTAGATAGAGTTTGTTAAATTGTTAAAAAGCGTAATTTCTTATTTAGATAGAGATTGTTAAATTGCTAAAAAGCGTAATTTCTTATTTAGATAGAGATTGTTAAATTGTTAGAAAGCGTAATTTCTTATTTAGATAGAGATTGTTAAATTGCTAAAAAGCGTAATTTCTTATTTAGATAGAGTTTGTTAAATTGCTAAAAAGCGTAATTTCTTATTTAGATAGAGATTGTTAAATTGTTAAAAAGCGTAATTTCTTATTTAGATAGAGATTGTTAAATTGCTAAAAATCGTAATTTCTTATTTAGATAGAGATTTTTAAATTGCTAAAAAGCGTAATTTCTTATTTAGATAGAGATTGTTAAATTGTTAAAAAGCGTAATTTCTTATTTAGATAGAGATTGTTAAATTGCTAAAAAGCGTAATTTCTTATTTAGATAGAGATTGTTAAATGGCTAAAAAGCGTAATTTCTTATTTAGATAGAGTTTGTTAAATTGCTAAAAATCCTAATTTCTTACATTTTTTCGAGATGCTTTTATATTCTAAACGTCAGCATTTTCAGCTAGTTCAATATCCACAAATACGTGTGTGCGTGTATTACATCAATATCATAACAACCTTTCTTTACAACGCTCTTTTTTTCACCATTATTATTACTAGCAGCAGCAGCATCACCACCATCGCCACCAAATCATCAACATCATCCTCGCCATCATCATCATCGTTGTCGTCATTCTTGTTATTTAACAGAACACACACATCATACATTCACATATATATATATATATGTGTGTGTGTGTATATATATATATATATATATATATGTGTGTATGTATATATATATATGTATATGTAAAGGGCGAGTGAACTCTATTTCTCGGTCAACGGCCAACTAGCACCGTGTATATTTGTGTGTGTATATGTGTATTGGGGTGGAGTGGGCTCCCGTAAGCCGTGGTGAAGGCAACCTTTCTAGGAGAAGCAAATCTCTGATGTAAAAAAACATAAAGCGGAAGACCAGTACCCGCATTAAGCTGGTCTGCAGTTTAATTTGCTGCTGGCTATCTTGCTCTTGCTTGTTGCTGGATCTCAACATTTTGAACCGAGAGAGAGACTTAGCTGTCGTACAAAGCTAAGACTCTGTAACATCATCTTTGTATAGATACTCCCTCAGGTATTTGGGCGCATGGATTTTAAATGTCTGAGGGAGTGGCACTCGTTTGACAAGATATATATATATATTCTAGCTAGGTGTCCGGCGTTGATACGCTTAAACATGATATTTTCATTTATGCAGATTGTGTACGTATTATTATAAAATTAATTCTCTATTGAATATTAAATATCACGAGGAAATGTTCGTCCGGTTGACTCATTTGAACAAAAAAGAATTAAATAAAAAAAATAATAATGATAATGTTGTTCATCAAATTCCGTCTGTGTTCGATTACAATATGACATTAGCTGATATTTGGTCTTGACGATGAATACCCTGGAAAAGTCACTTCTGATTAATGTTTAGTTTTAAAATATGCAAACGAAGAAATGATTTGCGCTGATTTTAAATTGTGCCTCTTCTTTTATTGTAAATTAAACTCATTAAAAATTTAAAAAAATTAAAATTAAATGGTGAGGTGCACACGGGCTTGAACAGAGGGATCATTCGATATGGAGTTGAATTTTCTACCACTCAGCTATATCTCCAGATGACAGGGCTTTTTTTTTTGTTTTTGTTTTTTTTTTTTTTTTGAAAGAAGAAATGATTTTCTGAGATTTTATTATTTTCTTTCGTCGGTGTAATGTAAAATATTCCCCATTTGTATTTGTAGAACAAGCAGAGGGGTGCAACACTTCGTCGATGGGACAGAGGCTGAAGCCTAGATGACAGTTCGGGAACTATTAGGTTGGCGACTCTCTTTTGAGCCCTGTCCAGGAGTGAGAGACAAGCAGCAGATGCACCAGCCCAAATGTGACAACAGTACTCTATACATGGGCGAATGGTGGCCTTATAGAAGTACAGAATACTTTAAGGCGTAAGTAATTTTCTAGCACGGTAGAGAGAGCCCATCTTCTTGCAGCAGCCTTGGCAATGCTCTCAATGTATCTATTCCAGTTCATGGTCCCTGTAAACGTTAGGCCGAGGAGTTTAAAAGAAGTACTTTCAGGCAATGTGTTCTTGGCCTTTGCTATTGGTGGTAGAGAAGGTTTCTTGTAGTTATTGAAGGAAACAAGTTTAGTCTTGGCAGTATTGAATGTTACCATCCATTTTTGTCCCCATTCTACTATAGATTGGAGGTCATCCTCTAATGCTTCTGCCATTTCCTTAGATATGTGTTCATTTGTTTTCCCCTCATGCCTGTTATAGAGAGTGGTGTCATCGGTAAATATACCCATCTCCTAAACAAGTTTATCAGGGAGGTCATTTATGAATATCAGAGATAATAAAGGTCCAAGGATAGACCCCTGAGGCACTCCCGCATTTATATCAAATATATTATATATAAGAGTATATATGCGTATCGGCGTGGCTCAGAGAGTAAGGTATGTGTGTGTGGCAGTGTCTATATGTGTGTGTGTGTGTGTGTGTGTGTGTGTGTGTGTGTGTGTGTGTGTGTGTGTGTGTGTGTGTGTGTGTGTGTGTGTGTTTAGCGAGTAGATCGGGGAAGTCCCAAACTATTGATATATCCATCCTTAAACGAGCAAAGTGAAAAAAAAAAATCAATCACGTCATACAAATCGTTTTTATTTCAGGTTTACACGTGCGACTGTTTGCTAACTCTAACTCGTCGGGCGCACAGGATTTGTTTACGTTGCACTTTGTATCAATTAAGCGACCCTCGGAAGCATTGTACGGTCACTGCTGACAGAGCAAACCATAAAGAGCAAACAAGACCCATCACAGGTCCTTGTCTTTGCTCGTAATGTATTATGAAATTAAAGCTGAGTTAATCAACGTTTGTTTCTTCAGGGCATTTTTTCTATATGTCTTAATCACACAAAATGCATGTTTAATTCCGTTTTGAGATATAAAGTTATGAGTGATATAAAAAAAAAACGGTGGTTCTCCAGAATCACCTCTAAATAATTATTTTTAATCCGTACCATGTACGTACTCGTGACGAAAAAGAAAACATCGTGCACCAAAAATTACGTAAATTGATAAAGTAGTTTTATTTTTTAGAAAAATGTTGTTTTAGGAGACTTTAGTTTTTTACGATGTCCACATGTTAAGAATGGCTTTCTTAAATTTCGTAAGTTTTAATTATTTGGGCGTATTTCCCTTGTTTTCGGCTTGTTTTCAAGATGATTTCGCGATATCGTCGCTGTTCATTTAGCCACAAAATTTGACTTTGTTATTTAAAAATAAAACTACTTGATCGATTTACGTGATTTTTGGTTTACGAGATTTTCTTTCTGGTCACGGGTACGTACAACATACACATTTTTCTCTCTCTATTTTTTTTTAATAAAGGGGTAATTTTGGACAAGCAACAAACGAATTAATCAAGGCTGTGACGGAAATTTTTATATTAAACTGAAGTATTAAGGACACTTTCGTTTTTCGTTGTTTCTTATATATATATATATATATATATATATATATATATTTATGGTGTCTTTTAAATTTAATAAAAACCCTTCAAAATTTGCTGACGAGGAGACCTTGCTTATTAAAAAACTATATGTAATAATTATTGTTCGTAGCTGGAAGTCTGCCACAATAAAAAGCACTGTTTTCCGAAACGACCGTACAGATAATTGATTTTGTTGTTGTTCCTTCTTATGAAACGGATTTTTAATTTAGTTATAATTTGATTTTTCAAATTTTAAATTATCAATCACATTACTTAATACATATATATATATATATATATATTAGTGTTAGGACGATTAATCGGAATCGGGAATCAGACAGAAAAAATCGGAATATTTGAGAGTATCCGAATCGGAAATATTTATGCTTATTGTCCGATGCCAAATGATTTTTTTAATTATCTTTACCTGATTTTGTGTAAAGCAGAACTTTCTATTGATCGTATTGATGAAAATAATAAATATTCTTGGATTTTAAACTGACAATAAAATTAAAATCCAGAGAACATTCCCTCCCCCACAAGTGTATTTTTATGTTTAGGAAAATATCTGCACATTTAATATGTGTTTTTTTACGGTAGTCAGTGAAAAAAAAAAAGCAGATCTATAGTTTAATATTAAGAGATTTGTAACAAATCAGAATCGGAATCGGTAATTGTATCGGAATCAGGAATTTATAAGGAAATCGGTAATTGTATCAGAATCAGTAAAAATGTTGGAATTGTCCCATCACTAGTTTTATATATTTTAGCAAAATGTTAATAAAACATGTAAAAAAAAAAAAACACTTTAAAAAAGAGTCAAAAACATATTTAATCTGAAAAGTAAACGATAAGTGGATAGTCCTTAATCCACGGTGTTCTTATCTAATATTATCAATATTATCAATATTAAAATCAATAGTTCCCAATATCGCTTTAAGAATTTCTAGACTGTCTTCTACTAAATCCATATTTACCAAAAATGAAAAATATTATAATGAGGTCCTTAAAAACTCTGGATATAATTCACAAATTAAATTCATAAATAAAAATGATAGAAACATAAACTGCATTGAAAATAAACCTATTAAGAGCGTAATAACATATAATATGGCAATGTCTTCCCGTATACGAGTTAAGAAAAATAACCAAGAGACAAAAAAAGATAAAACTAAACCACAAATATTAGATAATAATACAAATAAACAGCAAACCAAAACCCGTAAACGTAAGAATAGACACAAGGAGATCCTATAGTTCAACCCCCCATATTCCAAAAACCTAGAAACAAACATAGCCAGAGAATTTTTTTAAATATTAGATAAGAACTTTAAAGCCCCCCATAGATATAATAAAATTTTCAATAAGAACACAATTAAAGTCTCTTACTCCACTATGCCTAACCTTCATCAGAAAATAATTAGCTCTAATAATAAGAAAATTAATAAACTACAAAATACAACTATACAAAATACATCGGACTGTAACTGTAGAAGAAAAAATAAATGTCCCCTACAAGGCTCATGTAAAATTAAGAATGTTATCTATAGCTGCACAGTATCAAAAACTCCAAATCTACATGAACCTATTAACAGCCATAACTCAACTACCAGATTAAATAATAGCACCAACTTAAACCAATCTACCGATCAATTACTAATCAACCCACCATATAATAATCCAACAACAGACCTAACGGAAAATGATCACAACAAGCAAGAGGTAATATATTTTGGTTCCACATCTGGCCTAATAAAACATAGAATTTCAACGCACAAACATTCTTTTAAAAATAACTCTCTGTCAAACCAAACTACTCTATCCAACTATATTTGGCAACTAAAAGACAGCAATATTTCTTTCAACTTAAAATGGCAAATAATTGAGACTTGCA
>NC_136520.1:62027432-62052432 GCF_053919585.1 Euprymna scolopes | reverse complement strand
GGGTACCCATGCTAGTATATATATATATATATATATATATATATATATATAGTAATTTATAAAATATATATGGCGATTAAGCTACACTGAATATTCTGCGTTTCATCCACTGTAGGATTCGTCAGGCTTATGCGCATAAGCCTGACGAATCCTACAGTGGATGAAACGCAGAATATTCAGTGTAGCTTAATCGCCATATATATTTTATAAATTACTAACTAGCTCTACCTACGTATTGAGCACTTTTGAAGTAAATACTTTAAGTTTACGCATAAATCTATACTTCCGTATATTAAATTTATGTAAGTAAATGAAGTAGTTATATATATATATATATATATATATATATATATATATATATATATATATAGGAGCAAACAGTTAATAAAATATGTTAAAAAACACTTTGAAATGAGTTAAAAAAAAACATTTAATCTGAAAAGGAAACACTTGATAAGTAGATAGTCCTTAATCCGCGGAGTTTCGAAGAAATACTTTCCTTCTAATCAGAGGGTAGGAATTAGCAAAGTGCGGGATCGGATTTTGCATGCAAAAGTATTTGATGAAACAACAAGTAAGTCAAAGATCTCACTTGATAACAAAAAGTGAAGCAGAGGGAATATGGTGAAGAAAAATGTGATTACACGTGAATGGATAGTCTGGTGGAAGATAAATAATCCATAATATAACTTCAAGAAAGTTAATTGAATTTCCATTTGCACAAGTAAAATCCAAGAAAATCCCGTAATTGGGAGATGTTCCAAAATAATCACCATTTAAATTTTTTTCCTCTTCTTCTTCCCTGATCTTTCTTATTTATATTTATGTCTCGGCAGTAGAGTGAAAAGCATATCTTATTTTTCTTTTATTAATATTATTGGAATTTTCCCCCTTTTCCCTTGTACATATTTGTTTGTGAATTATTCCATGGATTTCGCCCTTTACATCAGACCGGAACTCTCTCTCTCTCTCTCTCTATATATATATATATATATATATATATATATATATATATATATATATATATATAATATAAAGCTGTGTGTGTGTGTGTGTGTGTGTGTGGTCACGAATAAGCTCCTATATGGTTGACTATTTTAAAAAACTGATTACATATAATGATAGAAGATGTATCGAGACACAGGAATGGGTATGTTTGATCTGGCAGAACGGTGGTTCATTAAAATTGTGGGGTCTGCGTTTGCGCCTGGTCCACAAAGTATGGAAAAAAAATTTAAACATTAAAAAAAAAACCTTTACAAATGTTTTTGATATAGATGTATATAATAATACTTTGATAAGTATGTTTTAACTTAAATAGGGATGGTATAATAAAATTGTGGGGTCTGCGTTCGCGCCTGGCCTCCATAGAATGGAAATAGGCACAAACTTTAATAAAGACTTTTCATATCTATCTGCATAAGTATACTTTGATAATTATGTTTCAGTTTGAAGAAATATGGTATAATAAAATTATAGGGTGTTCGTTCGCACCTGACCTCCATAAAATGGAAATATGTCACAAAGTTTAACAAGGTTTTTTAGTTTAGATCCACAGTGTATTGTGATAAGTGTTTCAGTGTGAACAGGTATGGTATAATAAATTATGGGGGTTATCTATTTTATTTTTACTTTCACAATATTTTGCTTTGGTTTTGATAACCCCAAATTCGAATCTATCTCTTTACAACACTTCCTTTTCATAACCTATCATACTTTCATAAATCAGAGTCCATTTTCTGTAGGCTGTTTTTGAACCCAATCAACTACGGGTACTTTTGCTAGTATAATATATATATATATATATATATATATATATATATATATATATATATATGATGGACTCTCCCGGAAGTCCACATAAATGATTTGTTTATGGTGGTGAAGGCTTTGTGTATAACCAACCACACTTTTGGTATTACTGCTAACCTTAGTCGGTGCAGATGACTGCCACGGGACAGAGTATACAGTAGACCGCAGATTTTTACATCAGAGTTTCCATCTCTTATATGCATCTCTTAACAAAGACTGGTTGTGCATCTGTCCCAGTGAATTAATGCGCTCCCAGATACGAGCCTGGAAATTTCTACGACTCGGCGAGGTATGTACAGCGCCTAGCCTTTCAAAATGGCCACCCATCTGGTACTGGCCAGTCTCAACGTTGCTTAACTTCGGTGATGTGGCCAGAACATGTGTGTCAACGTGATTGTGCCGTATAAATGAAATTTAAGACAGGATAATATATATATATATATATATATATATATATATATATATATATATATATATATATATATATATATATATATATATATATATATATATATATATATATATATATATATATATATATATATATATATATATATATATATATATATATATATATATATATATATATATATATATATATATATATATATATATGAATTTATATGTCAGTCCAATAAGGAAAAATATCAGTGGAAAGGGAGTTTATAAACGCTTTTTATAATACATAGTTATAAAGAGCATTTATAGTCCCACTTACTATTTGATGTTTTTCCTTATTAAACTATCAAATAAATTTGTATTTACCTATATTTATTTTATCATAAATTTCAATGGGAATGGGTTTATGCTCATATCTATGTATAACCATGTCTACATCGAACGAAAGTATTGCGCCTAGATACCCACAAATGAACTTAGATTTAAATCTATGCAGACGAATATGTCTATACCAATAACGGTCTGTATAACTGGGTGTGTATGTGTGTGTATACACGCACGCGTACATCCACGTGTGCGTCCGTGTGTACATGGGGTACCGATGTATATGTGGACGTACCTATGTATGCGTGTGTGGATATGCCCGCTGTCTTCTGTCCACATACGTGTGTGAGAGCGTGCAGCTGTGTATATATGTCGATGTATGTGTTCACGAGGATTTCTGCCTGTATATGCACATGCGCTTGCATGTATGCGTGGGGGGTGCAGGTAAGCCTGAATCAATATGCGCATATAGGCCCGTGTATACGCCTCCTTGGGGGTAGGGGCGTCGATGCGTGTATGTATCTGTGTATGAGCGCATCCATGCTTGCGCACACGTACCGAATTTTAGCACTTTAAGGAAAATTTGACGTAAGCGGGAGTGACGCGGGTGTCTATGCATGCATGCGCACGTATGTGCATATATTTGCACGCCAGAGCGGAGATGTATGTGCACATGTGAACGTTTCTTTAAGTATATATGTGTGTACGTGCGCATATGTGTGCTCGCGCCCACGGCCGCTAGCTAACCCTCTCCAAACAATTAACAACAAATAAAAACTAAATAAATAAACCGAATCATAGCCCCCCCCCCGCCTCCGAACCTAAACGAAAACCCAACAGGTCAAGACATACTTATCAAGAAATCATCTCACCAACGAGACGCCAAAAACTTTAACATTAAGACTCGAATTTTAAAGTACCCCACATATTCCCTTCCCCCTCCATGTATCCCTATGCTCTCAGCCACACCAGAAATGAACTTCCCAGATCCTCCCTCACAAGTTCCTTAAACTCCAAAACTAAAACATTACCGACATACCAAGCACCCCTCCCACTTTCCCCCTTTTGCCCGTCCTCTTTTATTCGCTGTTCTCGCACCTCCCTCCCCCGACCTCATTCACTCTTTCATCCCATAATAACGAACATTTCTGTAAAAGTCTGAGGAAGCTACGGACGGCCAAATAAACGGCCGGGTAGCTGTAACAATAATGTAACTTAACAGAAAGATACGGTAATAAAAAATAAAACGTATATATATATATATATATATATATATATATATATATATATATATATATATATATATATATATATATAGGTTGTTAAACAGCACAGCATTTTCTTGTTTGACAATTTTCCGTTTTATTTTTTCCAGTTTTCGAATAATCGAATTTTTACAGATCCTTCACGCCACAAAAACTAATAATAAAATAACTGCCTCACTAGATGTAGAAAGTTTGTTTACTAACGTGCCAGTACACGAGACAATTAATATTATTATTGATAATATATATAATAATCCAGTTCTTCCACCACTTAAAATGAACCCAATGATTTTGAAGAAGATATTAGTAATGTGTACCACTGAGGTCCCGTTCTATGATCACCTTGGGAATATATACACACAAATAGACGGCGTGGCAATGGGTTCTGTTCTGGGCCCAACCTTCAGTAATTTTTATATGGCCAACCTGGAAAATAAAATATTCAACTCTACAAAAAAGCCTTACATTTATGTTAGATACGTTGATGATGTATTTATACTTGCCGATAATATCAAAGAGATAGAGGATTTAAGATGTACATTTCAAACTATCTCCGTCCTTAACTTTACTTATGAGCTCAACATAAATAACAAGATACCATTTTTAGACGTCTATATTGATTCCAACAATGATGAATTTATTACTTCAGTGTTTAAAAAGCCCACATCTCTTAATTCATGTATCCTAAATTATAGAAGTGAATGCCCATTTCGTTATAAGGTAGCAATAATAAAAAACCTTATCCAACGGGCAAAAATTATTTCGTCTAGTAAAACAATCTTCTACAGTGAATTAAGAAACATAAAACAGGTACTGATAAATAATCATTTTCCAAACTTTCTAGTGGATAAAGAAATTAAATTGTTTATTAACAATTTAAGTCATGGTGCTGGTAGGAAAAGGGATAATAATCCGTCACCCATAAATATATTTTACTGTAACCAGTTACATAAAAACTATCACATAGACGAAAGGGTCTTAAAAGACATAATTCGACGATACGTATCTCCCAGCAGCAGTAGAGTGTTGAAGTTCATTATCTATTATAAAAAACGGAAAACGACTAATCTCGTAATTAATAACAATATTTCGCAAGCGGACAAAGTGTTGGAAAAGATCAATGTAATTTATCAATTTAATTGCCCAATAGGAGAGTGTATCTCTAACTGTTCCTCTTACATTGGTCATACTACCAACACGTTGTCCCGTAGACTAACGCTTCATCTTTCCGATACTAGCTCTATCGCGCAACATTTAAAAAAACATGGCTACCAGCATTCTCAATTTAGAAACATCATGGTAGAAAATACCAAAATTTTACAAACAGACTCTAACGTTAGGAGACTGAAGGTGTTGGAGGCATTGTATATAAAAGTGAGATAACCCAAAATAAACAATATAAATTATGAATCCAGCAAAGATATTTTAAAATGCCTCTGTTAATGTATATATAAAAAAAAACTGTCCAATAAATTTGTATATAAATAGCCCACATAAGCCATAAACGATCTTTTAGTACGATGTAATTTTAAAACACGACCTTATTATTCGACGTAATTTTAAAACGACTTTTTATATAACCAGCCAGACGATGGCGGAAACGCCGAAAGCGCTCGCAGACTACGGAACACTTTTACACCATTTTACATATAACACAAGAAGGATTATTCGAAAACTGGAAAAAATAAAACGGAAAATTGTCAAACAAGAAAATGCTGTGCTCTTCAACAACATATGCTTAAAGGAGAATATGCTGCCTAAATATACACAATATATATATATTTATTTTTTTTTTTTACAAAGGCATCACCACATTATCAAGGCCCAGAGGCCACTCAAGGATAAGAGTTAAAGAGTGTACAGTAGAAATTGGTCAATATAGTAATCATTAGTAATGAAAATTTGGTAAATTTGATAACTTATATGGAACGGCTCATCAAGAACTTATTTACTTTAGACTTGAACTCAACCACATTGTAGTCAGCCGGAAAGCAGGAAAACGGAAGACAATTCCACAGGCGTGCAGTTCTAAGAAAGAAGCTTTGTTCATGGAATCTACGTTTAGGTTTAGGCACAGATAAAGAGTGGGGGAAATTATTGATAGTGTTTACAGCTAGACGAGTGTTTCTTGTGAAAGTTTGGCGAGGAGGGACCATAGATTGAAGCTCAGTTGAACACTTTCCATGAAAATAACGATAAATCAGAGACAAACTCGCAACCTCTCTTCTGTGAGATAGAGGTTGCAAGGAGGAGAAAAGGACATCTCCTACGAGGCTACGAAGTCTATTTTGAACTCTATCAAGGCAGGACAAGTCCTTTCTAGCAGCTCCCGCCCAGATCTGGCAACAGTATTCCATCCTTGGACGTACCTGGCTCTTATATAGATAGAGAATAGCATCAGCAGTGAGATATCTACCGGATCGATAGAAAGATCCCACCATTTTTCCAGCGGCCTTGGCAACAGATTTGATATACGTGTTATATATATATAGTAGCTGGCAGCCCGGCGTTGCATGGTCGTACAATACGCTTAAAAATGATATTTTAATTTATGCACATTGCCTATGTACTATTATAGCATCAATCCTATATTCATTGTTATATGTTACGAGTTATAATTTGGTTGGTGGACTAATTAAAAAAAAAATTAATAAAAAAATAATAATGATAATGCTGTTCATCAAATTCCGTCTGTGTTTGTTTACAATATCACGTCAACTGATATTTGGGCTTGACGATGAATGCCCTGGAAAGGCACTTGTTATTAATGTTTATAATATTCAAACAAAGAAATGATCTGCGGTGATTTCAAATGGTATTCTCCTTTTATCGTAAATTGAACTCATTACTAAGAATAAAATAAAATAAATTAGTGAAGTATACCCGGGCTTGAACAGGGGATCCATCGATCTGAAGTCGAATGCTCTACCACTGAACTCTGCCTCCAGCTATTTTTTTTTACACAGTGATCACCACTTATCAAGGCCCAGAAGCCACTCAGGGATAAGGGTTATTGCAAGTACATTACGTTAGTGTGGAGATTTGCTGAAGTGTTTAATGAAGGGGGCAGTTCATTAGGAATTTGTTTACATTGGACTTGAAGACACCCAAGTTGTAGTCCGGAGGGAAGTAGGCAGACGGAACAGAGTTCCACAGGCGTGCAGTTCTAAGAAAGAAGCTTTGTTCATGGAATCCGCGTTTTGATTTAGGCACAGATATAGAGTGGGGGAAATTTTTCACAGTGGATTCAGCTAGACGGGTGTTTTTTGTGAAAGATTGGCGAGGGGGGACCAGAGATTGGAGTTCAGACGAGCACCTGCCATGGAAATAACGATAAACAAGGATAGGCTCGCAACGTCTCTTCTGTGGGAGAGAGGTTGCAGGGTAGAGAAAAGGGCATCCCCCACTAAGCCACGAAGTCTATTTTGTACTCTGTCAAGGCAGGATAGGATGTTTTTAGCAGCTCCTGCCCAGATATGGCAACAGTATTCCATCCTTGGACGTACTTGGCTTTTATATAGATAGAGAATTGCATCAGTAGTGAGATATCTTCTGGAGCGGCAGAAGGATCCCACCATCTTTCCAGCGACCTTGGCAACAGACTTGATGTACGTGTTCCATTTCAGATCAGGAGTAAAGGTCAAACCCAGAAGCTTGTCAAAACACGGGGCCTCACCCAGATGAGAGCCATCCATCACAATCGATGCCAGCTGGGGATCAGAGCTTATAATAAATTTGTTGTTTAAGAAGAGATAATTTTCTGAAATGTTATTATCTCTCTTCGCCGGTTTAACGTAAAATATTCCCTTGTAAAAAATTTTTTTTTATTTATTTATAAGAGAGAAAAGCTATTTTTTAGATCAGATTTTTTTTGATTTTCAATACTTGTCGGATGAATTTCTGTATGAAAGACACCTAAGTACACTGACGGACATAAATTAGCTTTGCGGCCGTTTCAGAACCTATAAGGAAATAAGTCACACACACATTCGCACAAAGTGACTTTTATATAATATTGGAGATAGAGATAAGTTCGCATTCGATTGATGATTAAAACTAAGCATCCCTACGAAATAATAAATCATGAACATTAACTTAACAAAACGAAATAATAAATTTTGAAGAGTAACTTAACAAAAAGCGGGCAAAAATTGGACACAATTGTCGCCATCTTCCCGCCATTACGGTTTATTAGATCCAGTCCTTGAAACATAATTTCTTTTATTTCAACTTCAGTGACGATTCGTCGTCATGGGGGCTTCGCACTTAGCTGTCCTGTTCATCGTGTAAGTCCCAACAAGCTCACCTGTGTAATACACCCGCATCCCTTGAACCACATAGAGCTACGCCCGGCAGCGCGAAGTTTATTTTATTTCCAGGGAAGCATTTTCTTGTCTCTTTTTATTATAAAAAGAAAATTAAGAAATTAAGTCCGACATCTTTGTATTTTTTATTGTCATTTTTTTTTTTTTTTGCTTGTTTTCTTTTCGCTTGTGTCTTCGAAAATAAAAATAAAAACTCCGAGGTACGATCAAAAATATGAATGAAAGGGATTATTTGAATTATTCGAACTATTGTTCTCATCTTGAGTGTTATTTTCACAACGTTTCAACCGATGTAACCGCCGACCTTCTTCAGGTGTATATTGTCGAACTCGGGAATCTGCACTGAATTTCGAACGGAACTATTTATTTAATACACGGGGGGGGGTAGAGTGCTCTTGTTTAGTCAGCCACGACCGGATATAACACTCAAGATGAGAACAGTAGTCCGCATAATACAAATAATACAAATTATCAATCCTCATCTCAAAATTTCAGAAACATAATATTTATTTCCTATTTCTGACAAAGAGGGGAGAATTGCTGTTTTCTGGATCAGAATCTATTCCATCTAACACTTATTCTTGGCACGTATTTGTCATTGAAGTAACTCTTTACATCAAGTGGCTTCATTCCTTGTATGGAGTGATTTTCATTAAAATATATATATATATATAAATTTGTTGAACGAGAAATTTCGAACGGAACCCTTTTATTCAATCCATTTAATCAAAAATTAAGAAACTGAATACAAACCAATTCAGTCACAGCTTTCACAGTCGTGACAAATAAGAGACTTCTTACATGGAAAAATAACTGCAGTAGTAATTCTTTAGGTGTATCAGAATTTTTGTAGGATTTTTTGACACCCCTAACACGAAACTGCGAATAAAATATAAAAATCTCGTAATTTCTCTGTTAAAAGTGGGTTGCTTATTTTCTTCATGGATTATACTTCCAAAATAAACTATTAAAGTTGTTTTAAAAGTAATAGAAATATTTTTTTAAACAGTAATGAATTTTCCGAACTCAATATTTTTCAATTTTTAAACTTTAAAAATCTATCAAAATTTTTCTATTGATTCTATTTTTACGATATTTTCAGGGTCAATGTAAAATTTTATGTTCTTTCCAATAAACTAAATATAATATTTTAGACAAACGTTTTTTTTTTAAATTCACCCCCCCATTTTCAAGTGTCTATTAAAAAGTAAATAATTAATTTACTCACCGAAAAGTAAATAATTTACTCACAAATTGAAGAGAAAAGGTCAATAAATAATATATTCAAATTTAAAACAAAAAAAACGTAGTGTTTTTTAGAATTTTACCTGTAAAGTTTGAAGTTTAAAACCTTCTTTTTTTTTAAACCACGTTATTTGTTTTTTTCTTTTTTTTTTTAATGGAACCTTGGTCCTTGCTCCTTTAATTGAAAAAGAATTAGGGCTTGAATTACATTTTTCGATGAGTTATAAGCTGGGAAAGACAGAGGGTCGAATAATTCACGCCTCCCATTTTGAAATGTCTATTAAAAAGTAAATAATTAATTTATGTACCAAAGTCTTATATATCACAAATTGAAGAGAAAAGGTCAATAAATAATATATTTAAATTTAAAACAATATATTCAAATATATTCAAATTTAAAACAAAAAAAGTACTGTAAAGTCCGAAGTTTAAAACTTAAAAAAAAAAAAACACATTGTTGTTGTTTTTTTGTTTTTTGTTTTTTTTTGTCCTTGCTCCTTTAATTGAAAAAAAAATTAGGGCTTGAATTACATTTTTCGAGGAGTTATAAGCTTGGGAAGATGGGGTGGAATTATTCACTATTTTCACGAAATTTCTGACACACCTAGTAATTCTTCTAACGCACTCACCTCCAAAAGACAGAAAGTCTTTACTGTTAGCTGTCAATGCACAGGGTCTGGAAGAAGAAGAAGAAGAAGAAGAAGAAGAAGAAGAAGAAGAAGAAGAAGAAGAAGCGGTAGACGGGTTGGTTTTATGGGAAAGAGGGTGAGACTAACCGCGAGAATTCCCGAGATTTGAGAGGAACAAGAGACCGAACTCGGATGGATAGGCGACGGTGCTTTTGCTCAAGCAGAGAAAATGGTGAAAGGGGAGAAAAGTCCCTCCTAAAGAAATTTCCGGGTCAAAGTGAGGAACAAAGTGAGGGTGAAGGACCCAGCAGTTTTCATAAACCTAAAGAAAATGTAGATATTTGCAAAAAATTAAAAAAAAAAAAAAAAAACCTTTATGCTCAGTTTTCTGGGATTTTCTTAAAATACTCGACTTTTGGGATTTGATTTACATAACTTTGCAATCGGTTCAGGACACCAAATCTGTACACGAATGCATTATGTACCAATATTGAGACAATTGGTCACGGGTCATTTCTTTCATTTTTTTATTTTGTTTTACTAGGGTGGGGGTTACCGTTTATCAAAGCCCTAAGACCACTCGAGGATAAGGGTTAATGAGTTTTTTGTATTATTGATTCGTGGTCAAGGGCGTAATAGAATTATTTGTTATTATAAGTAGTTAATACATGTTTGTGGTGTTGTAGGTGACCCTGTGTTTATATAACGAGGTTGTAGTTTAGTTCCGCCCTGTTATTTATTTTTGGTTTATGTTATCTTTATTAGTAGTGATTCAAATTACCTTGGTTTCTTTCTGTATTTTTGAGTGTATGTCTTTGTTAGGGTTGTGATTGTTAGACAGGTGCTTATGGAATGGGGACGGCTTGGTTGTAATGTGTCGTTTTATGCGTATGTGCAATGGCCTAACTGTGCTGCCGATGTAGAACTGCCCGCATACCGTAATAATAATAACGGTAGTAGTAAAAGAAGCAGTAGCAGTAATATTTGTAATTGTAGTAGTTGCAACAATAGCATATTCTCATCGTATGACAAAGCTGCTTCATTACAATTGTGACTCGATTCTATTGAGTATTTTTGAAGCCTATAAGATAAGGAGGAAAGTTATGATCAAGAGGATCGCTAAGGCACGAACGTTAATGCTGTGAGCTTCGTGTTTCTGTCCTAAGTGTACTCTTTCCAGCTTTGAAAGGGTACGAAACCATTTTCGAAATCTAATGGGTGCAGACGTTTTCGCCGCCTTGCTCTCTCACAGAAGAGATGTTGCAAGTCTATCTCTATCATTATTTTTATTGCAGGTGCTCGACTGAGCTTCAATCTATGTTTAAAACATAGCGCAGACGGTTATATGCAAATGCGAAATGACGTCTAGTGGATGAGGACGTTTTCGTCTCCAAACCTCTTCTTTCTCACAGAAGAAACGTTGCTAGTCTGCCCCTGCTTTGTCATTACTTTCATAGCAGCTACTCGACTGAGCTTCAATATATGGTCCCTCTCCTGTAAATGGTTCGCCACAAATACTCGTCTACAATAGTCAACAATTTCCCTCACCGAAAATTCCATGAACATAATTTATTTCCTAAAAGTCTCATAATATGGATTACAATATCGTGAGGCTTCTTCCCGGGTGATTATAGCATGATCGTTTTCAATTCTCGTGTGAATAAGTTCCTGCAAGACCATCTTCTTAAATAATTATGTTCCATCCAAGTTCCACCATTACTGATCATCTTGTCTCACCATCTACCTAACGCTTATTAACCCTTATCCTAGAGTGGCCCCCGTGCCTTGATAAGAGGTGACCCCCCCCCCTCCAATATAAAATAAAATAAAATAAAGTTATTAACAGATGGGCATACTGCTAAACAAAATACGCCCAATTATAGCACTGATTGAATAACAACATTTAATATCGACTTCGTAAGGCTTTACAATGGAAATTGATGTGCGTGCTCTCTCTCTCTCTCTCTCTCTCTCTCTCTCTCTCTCTCTCTCTCTCTCTCTCACTCTCACTCTCTCTCACTCACTCGCAGGCGTGTGTGTTTTGTTTCTTTTAGATTATATCTCTGACCTACCGGCTGGTGTAAACGCGGTCACTTCAGCTAATTAAAACTAAATCGGTTGAATAAAGGGCGGCTGGGTCCCCGAAAAGTGACTGCGTGAGGTGAAGTGAGGAATGAAGAAGGCTGGTACATTCCACCAAGGCAGATCGTAACCCGGGCTTCTTGACAGTTTTATTTTTTGTTTGTTTGTTGGCTTTTTTTGTTGTTGTTTTTTTTTTTCGGGGGGGGGGGCTTCTTTTTTTTCTTTTTTTTTTAGATTGATTCGAATAGCTATGTTCGATTCTTTCTCATTGTCGTTTTCTTCTTCCAATCGAAAAGTTAATGCAGAGTTTATTTTGGGGCGTACGAAGAATCGTGCCCCGAATCACACAACGGACAATCCACCCTCACTATTACGCTTATAACATCTTCTTTCTTTTTCTTTTCTTTTTCTTTTCCTTTTTTTTTTTTTTTTTTTTGTTTTAAACACTGGCGAATATTTAAAAGATACGCCCATTCATTTTACGCGTTTATCAATATAAATATTACAAAAGAAGCAAAACAGAATAAAGACGGTATTACGAATATGCATGCGTAACGTAATAGCTATTGGTTAATATTTTTATTTTTAGCCTTGCAGCAAACATGTTTTCATAGCTCAGACATGAACGTCAAAGAAAAAATTAAATCATAAGCTAAACGTTTTGGTTTTGATTCTCAGTGGTGGCGCAGTGGCGCACGAGTGATTTATTTTATTTTATTTTTTAAATAATTACTATAAATTGGGTTCAATATAATATAATAATAAATACGAAATTTACATTAATCAAAATATCATATTTAAGCGTATTTTACGACCGGGCAATGCCTGGCGGCCTCCTAATAGTATATATATATATATATATATATATATATATATATATATATATATATATATATATATATATATATATATATATATATGAATAACAGAGATGTAAAGTAGAAATTTACAAAAAGTTTTTATTATTCGGCAGAATACTCCAAAGCTGGTAGCTAGGTACTCCTTAATCCGCCGAGTTTCAAAGAATGCAGAATTTATATATATATATATATATATATATATATATATATATATATATATATATATATATATATATATATATATATATATACTAGATAAGAAAAAGAAAAAAATACGCTTATTGTTTACTATATAAAAAATTTAACATCTAAAATCTTGCAGTAAACTATTTGCTCATCCCAACTAATAAAACATTAGAAAGAACCAATGCTATCTATAAATTTAACTGCACTTTGAAAAATGTAACTCCAAGATGAAGAAGAATAAGAAGAAGAAGAAAAGGAAGAAGAAGATGAAGAAGAAGAAGAAGAAGAAGAAGAAGATGAAGAAAGTTATTACGTATCACGAAGATTTTCGATTCTCTTTCGAATCATCAAGAGAAAATGAAAATGTGGAAAAATGATGGGGAAAGAAAGAGAATTTCAAATAGCAGCTCTGAACCGGACGCATGAAGTCTTAAATGGCAGGAGAACACTGTTCCAGGGAAGACGTTCAAAATTAAAATTCCCCAACGCCAAAGTTTATATATATATATATATATATATATATATATATATATATATATATATATATATATATATAAAGTCACTTTGTGTGTGTGTGTCAGTTCCCTTTTTCACCACTTATCAAGGCCCAGAGGCCACTCGAGGATAAGGGTTAATGAGTGTACGTTAGTCAATGGGACAATATCATAGTAGTCGTTAGAAGTGTAAATTTGGTAAATTTTATTACTTAAGGCGAACGGCTCATCAAGAATTTGTTTACGTTGGACTTGAAGGCGACCATATTGTAGTCAGTTGGAAAGCAGGAAAAGGGAAGAGAGTTCCACAGGTGTGCAGTTCTAAGAAAGAAGCTTTTTACATCAACCTTAGCGCGAGATGCAATATTCCAATTTCTTGTCGTGAATACTCTTTGACTGATTACTGTTTGTGTTCGCCGACTTATCATTTATTTCTACTTAATTTCCATCGTCCTGTGTAATTGCAAGCAGCCTTAACTTTTTCTAGTAGGTTAAATTGTGATTAAGCTCGATTCTCCCGTGAGGCAGTAACTGCCATTTACTACACTGATGATTGCGTAAGCACATACGGCATAATCACGTTTGGCACACCGGTTCCCGTCAGATTACCGAAGTTAAGCAACGATGAGCCTGGCCAGTACCAGATGGGTAACCATTTGGGACTTGCAGGTTTTATATGTGTTCTCCGCTTATCTCGGCATTGTTTCCAGTTGTCATGGACTTCTCCTTGTCACTAGACTCAAGCATCCGACTCTGGAAGTTGTGGTTGGAGATTGCGTAACCCTTGCCACACAATTACATGCGCATCTGGCCCTACAAGGGGTATCCTTTGTCTTTCGATACTGAACGGAGGCATCGATTGCGTAGGCAAGAAACACTAGTTAGCTGAGGAAAAATTCAAAATAATTGTAATTATTTTATTTATTTTAAATAAATTAATTTACCATATCTCGGTACAATAAAATTATTGTTTTTTTTTTTGTTTTTGTTTTTTTTTTTCACAGTGATCACCACTTATCAAGACCCGGAAGCCACTCAAGGATAAGGGTTATTGCAAGTACATTACGTTAGTGTGGAGATTTGATTAAGTGTTTAATTAGGGGGGCGGTTCATAAAGAATTTGTTAACATTGGACTTGAAGACATCCAAGTTGTAGTCCGGAGGGAAGCAGGCAGACGGAACAGAACGGAACAGATTTCAGTCTAAAAAGATTTCATCAGGCAATAGAAGCCTTTGTCCTTCATGGCGGCTCGTCTTCTAATGAATTTCTTATTTGCATTAGAAGACTGGCCTTCATGAAGAAATCTTTTTAGATGGAAACAGTAATTTTATTGTAGCGACATACGAGATTTTTTCCTTTTTACCAAAACCGAATAAAATAATATTCTGTTCTTTTTATTGAGCACTATCCAAAACCTAGTTTAATTCAATGGGTTTTTTTTTCATTTGAATATCGTTACTTGGAATATATATATATATATATATATATATATATATATATATATATATATATTCCAAGTAAACATACATACATACATATATATGTATGTATGTATATCTATATATATAAGTAAAGATATATATATTTATATTATATATATATATGTATATATACATATGTATATCTATATATATATTCCAAGTAAAGATATATATATATATATACATGTGTGTGTGTGTGTGTGTGTGTGTGTGTGTGTGTGTGTGTGCGTGTGTGTGTGTGTGTGTGTGTGTGTGTGTGTGTGTGTGTGTGTGTGTGTGTGTGTGTGTGTGTGATGGACTCTCGAGTCGATTTTTACGTATGAGCTCTGCCACAACAAATTAAATGTTCAAAAGTCCTCACTGATGTTTTGTTTACATTGGTGAAGGCTTTGTGCAACACCAACTACACTTTTTGGTACAACTGCTAATTTCAGTCAATACAGTGGCTGTCACAGAACAAAGCACTTGAGATCTACCCAGCATATCTTAACAAAGACTGAGGGTGTATCTTCTCGCAGTGGATTAAACCGTGACCATCGTCATAGATGGCCTGTCAGCTGAAAAATGACGTCATCGCCATAGGTCCTAGCAAGCAAGATAAGTGGAACACAGACTGTTGATAATGAGCAGACATTTTTTACAGAAAGCTTTAGAAAACTTCAAAATTTGATTTAAAAAGATAAACATGATACTTTGTACTGAAACTCATCCAATATTAATAATAAAAATATTAATAATAAAAAACGAATTGAAAGGGAGAAAAGTTGTTAAAAAGTTTAAAAAGAAAAGGAATACGATTTGATTTGTATGAAACTGACGTTTATTCAATAGAAATAAAGATTAACAATAAATATTGTTTAAATCAACAAAACAATATTTTAAAAATCAAAACTGAAAAACAAACGATAAATTAGTTTAACTGAAATACGAACAATAAATTAGTTTAACTGAAATATGAACAATAAATTAGTTTAAATGAATAACGAACAATTAGTTTAACTGAATAACAAACAATAAGTTAAAAATTAAATTTAAAAAAATGTTAGTATAAACAAATTTACTAAGGCAGAAATATTTCAAACATTGAATATTAAAACTTTTCAAAAATCTGTTGTAGAATTTAATTAAAAGTTTGAATTTTTCTTTTTCTGATATTTTTTACAAATATTGCCATTCTCTTTGCAACAAAAGTTGTTTATAAGGGAATTCGATGAACTAATATCAGCATTTTTTCAATTTGCTGAATAGGGTGACCATCATCACAAGAGTCAACATGAAATAATCGATTTTGATCAGCCAAAATATTTAAAGTTATGTACATGGCTAATTTTCTCTGATGAATCGAATGTAAAAAAGAATCGCATTTTTTAAGTTTGCTTATAACTTTATAATTATATAAGACAAAATTATTTGTTATATCATTTGGGTATAGCAGAGAACCTCTTTTAATACCCTGAAAGTAGCTGTTTAATTCAGCTATTTCTTCAACAGTCTCTCTCTCAGATATTAAATTTTTGCAGCTATTGCATTTCAGTTTGTTTTTTTTTGTTTTGTTTTTTTTTAAACTACATGACAGCAATAACCTGCTAAGTATAATATAGCAGGAAGTACTTCCTTGCATTGATTAACATCATCTTCTGTTACATCTATGTTAAATTTATAAACATGTAACTCTTGCTCCCTTGTCATTTCATCCCAGTTAGTTTCTTTTAAATTTTTGAATTCAATAGTTTTTTTTAAAACTGACAACATTCTGAGTTTTTTTCACGTTCATACACCTGACGTATCGATATATTATACTGATCTCCACTAAGTTGTCGATACTGGCCAAACCTTGCCTCAAGGTTATCTGTCTGAAACTTTCCTGGTAATATATACACCATGTTCTGTACATCTATACAATATTTAGTCAATTCTAAAATTGCGTAAGTATTATGGTGCAAAGCAGTATAGGTTTCCTTTGTTAACTTATCAGTTCTTCCAGAAATGCTATCCCAAGTTTCTAACCAATCACAGAACACATTTAGGAAACTATAATTATCTCTATTTAATATAAGTGGATTAGCATATTTATTATGAAGTCGACAATCTTTATATGGTGTTTTCACATTCAGTATTGTCCACCAAATATAAAATATTTGAATGTATTCTGCGATTTCTGCATAATTTGGCAAGCATTCCTGTTTTCCTAAGGTTAGCATAACCTTGAATAGTATATTCGTTGAAAATTTGCAAAACCAAATTAATATTTTGCCTTTCAAAAGTAGTCGGAGAAAGAGCTTTTGAAGTCAACTTATAGCAATATTTCACAAGTGATTGAGATTCTAGGGCATAAAGTTTATGTAAACTAGAAAATGGAGCACTTTGGATGTAATCTAATTCATGATTTCCATTATAACAAAACTTTGGGGACATCATCCATTTACGTTCATCTTTTTGGTCAAGCCAATTATTTCTAATGCATTTTAATATATGCACTGAGTACTTACTTGTACTTGAAACGACATTCACCCTGGATGAGTTGAGTCGGCTTCATGAAGATGCACATCTCGTATCGCTGCGGTCCAAGCCCGGCGATCGGAGGCAAGATCCCGAGTGAGCAACAGCCAGTCACGTCTCCAACGAGACAGGCCATAGATGAGCGGGCCCGAAATAAGCTCAGCGTCGGCTTTGATAGTCCCGAGCCACGTTCTTAGCTGGCCACCGACACGTTTTTTCCAGCCGGGTAGAGGACGTGGGGAGATAGCCTCGTGGATAAATGCACAGAGTCGAATAAGAAGAAAAGAGGGCTAGACGTTCTAACTGGATGGGGATATACAATTGAAAGCTTTGATGAGCTACAAAAGAAAGACATAGCTTTTTTTTATTTATTGCATTATTATCTGTTATAACAGATAATACCTTAAGCCCTATATCTTCTAAGCCAATTATTACACGTTTAATTATGTCAAATAAGTTCTCAGCTAGAAGACGTTTAGTTGGCATAACATGCACAACATCCCTATATTGTGAGAATACACTGCTAAGCATAAAAGCAAATGCACTTGTGGCAGGTTCATTGCTGTTGTTATCTAAGCCAACAATATTACTACCTTTATAATCAAGATAAGGTTTGAGATGTATTTCATCAACAAGTAAAGATACTGTGATGTCATTCTGCATTAGTAACTTGAACTTACTTTTAATATACATGAGAAAATTGTTATCGTATTGTTCAATGACAGGATTCATAGAAGTTGATAAGGTTAATCTTCGTTTAAAGTGGGTTATTTTCTTTATGGAATATACTTTAAAAAAAAGAACACTTAAAATTGTTTAAAAAATAATAGAAATATTATTTTTTTTATTGCCGGCATTTTGTAAACACTTTTTTTTAAATAAAAAATAATATTTCTATTATTTTTTTAAACAATTTTTTATAGTTTATTTTGGAAGTATATTCTCCAAAATTCTAACACCTACAGGGCCACGACATTTACCACAAATAATTATTATTATTGGGATGACAAAAATGGTCATAAACTTTTTAAAAAGTTTAATCTATTTCACGCTGATATAAATATTGCACAGTAAAATAGTTGAACTAAAAATATTTTTCTTATTTAGAATTATTTAAACAAGGAATTCCGTTTTTACGATATCGCTTTTATTAAATTGTTAGGTGAAAGTACATAATATTTTCACCATGCTCCCCATTTTAAATAAGTTCCTAAATGATAATTTATTATCACTAACTTAAATTACATGTAAAATTCCTTTTTTATATACATACTTTCATTTTTATTTTAAAATGCGTTCTAAAAAGATAAATAAATAAAAATAAAAAAGGCGCGTTTTGTTTTTTGTTTTGTTTTTTAAATATCTCAAACATTTTAACACTTACTCCTTTCTTTTTATTGCATTAATCCACTGGTAAATTATTTCCATCTGGGGGTGGGGAATGAAAACACGGTAACTTTGGGTCTATTTTCGTAGTTACCTCGGCATTTTGGAACTATACATCTCGACGGCATGTTTAAATTTATTTAACCCTCCAAACCAACTTCCGGTTGAGTCATGAGACACGTGACCAAATTTCAACAGACCGATGTTCATGACGTCACCAGACTAAATTATAGTCGTCTATATATATATATAAGTATATATATATATATATATATATATATATATATATATATATATATATATAGTAAGTTATAAAATATATATGGCGATTAAGCTACACTGAATATTCCACTCTAGGATTCTTCAGGCTTATGTTATGGATGAAACGCAAAATATTCAGTGTAGCTTAATCGCCATATATATATATATATATATATATATATATATATATATATATATAGTAAGTTATAAAATATATATGGCGATTAAGTAGTAAGTTATAAAAATATACATGGCAATGAAGCTACACAGAATGTTCCGCATTTCATTCACGCTAGGATTCGTCAGGCTTATGCATATATATATATATGTGCGTGTGTGTGTGTGTGTGTGTTGATGGCTACACCCTTTTAAATATATATATATATATATATATATATATATATATATATATATATATAGTAGCAAATAGTTAATAAAACATGTTACAAAACACTTTGAAAAAGAATTAAAAACATATTTAATCTGAAAAGGAAACACTTAATAAGAGGAGTTTCGAAGAAATACTTTCCTTCTCATCAGAGGGTAGGCATTAGCAAAATGCGGGATCTGATTTTGCATACAAAAGTATTTGATGAAACTGCAAGTAAGTCAAAGATCTTACTTGATAACAAAAAGCGAAGCAGAGAGAGTATGGTGTAGAAAAAGGTGATTTCACGTGAAGGATATTCTGGTGAAAGGTGAATTATCCAATGACGGTAAAATCCAAAAATGTAAATCCAAATTTTTATTTTTATTTATATATATATATATATATATATATATATATATATATATATATATATTTGTGTGTATGCGTATATATATGTGTGTATATATGTGTGTATATGTGTATGTGTGTATATATATGTGCGCGTGTGTATATATGTGTGTGTGTGTGTGTGTGTGTGTGTGTGTGTGTGTGTGTGTGTGTGTGTGTGTGTGTGTGTGTGTGTGTGTGTGTGTGCATCGATTGCAGGGTGATTAAATGATTTACTAACTAAATAGTATTCACATGAATGATAAACAAAATATAAGAATTAAATAAGTATTTTTATATAGTTTTGAAGGTTTCAAAATTTATACATATACATACATACATACATACATATATACATATATACGGTTTATTTTTTATTACCGTATTTTTCGGTAATAAAAAATAAAACGCATATTTGCTCTACAACAGTATTGAGCACTTTCTTAAGGTTTTTATTAATTACCATTTCTACTACATACATATATATACATATATATATATACATACATATATATATGTATGTATGTATGTTTGTATGTATGTATGTATGTATGTATGTATATATGAAGGAAGGACGGAAAGTAAACTATTAACATCGGTGCAAGGACAATTGACCACTTGAATCATATTCGATCGTGTTTACAAAAGGAGCAGGAGATGGAGGGAGAAGAGGAAGAGTATGCGGCGTCGACTTGCCACCAGGCTTCGGTCGACCACTACAATAGTAGACAAAACATCCCTAAATCCTTGAAGAGAAAAGGAAAGGTAAACCAGGAAAGGGTGCACTATTAAGTCGAGGCCCCTATCCACGGATTAAGACTTCATTAAACACGTGTCCCCACGTGGAAATACGCTATTTTTCAACCTCTCGTACCACCACACGTATTGAGGCGATGTATTGTGTAGTGTCTTTGTTTGAGGGCTCGGTTGTCTGGCGGGGATAACGCTTTACAATCTGCGGGATTGTTCGTTAAATTATCAATTACTGTTAAACGCGTAAGTACAGTACATCGATCTTACAGTTTCGAGTAAGTTTTACATGCGTACAAATAGGCGAGGCGCTCTCAAGATCTGTGATACAGCGAAACACTCCGACTGTATATTACAATATAAGCATCCCTCCTTTCTCGGGTTCAACACAGCTGTCTACGATATCGCCATCTAAAGAAACAAATGGAGACCTGTCTAGTAGGTGACAATGATTGTATAAAATGTATGAGATAGCACTTGCCAACAAGGTTTGCCCTTAGTCAAGGAGTTAGAATCGATTATTATATATGACAATTACTAGATATTTGTAGGTTCGATCCCGGCTTGGGCTGGTGTTAATATATATATATATATATATATATATATATATATATATATATATATATATATATATATATATATATATATATATATATATATATATATATATATATATTAACACTAGCCCAAGCCGGGATCGAACCTACAAATAACACCAGTCCAGGCCGAGATCGAGCCTACAAATATCTAGTAATTGTCATATATATATATATATATATATATATATATATATATATATATATATATATATATATATATATGTATGTATGTATATGTATATATATATATATATATATATATATATATATATATATATATATATATATATATATGGGCCTTTTCATAACTGTATGTGCATATCTATATATATTAAAAAGTTTCACTCGTGTCCAGGTAACCTACATCTAAAATCTCAAGTGTCTAGACCCAAAATTGGCGGAGCTGTTTGGTAGAGTCTGCAATGGTCAACTCTTTCAATTTTGACATCTTAGCAGATAAATTTTCGCCGAAAAATTAACTAAAAAGCTTGCTGCCTGTCTTAATACCCGTTATGTAAAATTTCAGATGTTTAAACCCAAAATTGGCTGAATAGTTTGCTAGAGACCGCAAATGTAAAATCTTTTGAACTATGACACCTTGGCAGTCAAATTTTCGGCCAAAAAAAAACACTAAAAAGCTTGCCCAATGTCTGAATACACCTTATGTAAAATGTCAAACGTTTAGACTAAAAACTCGCTGAGGAATTTAGTAGAGACTGCAAATATCAAATTTTTTTTAAAACTTTGACCCCAATTTTGATCCCTTAACATTTATTGTTTTGGGCTCAAATCAAATTAAAAACGTTTGATTCATGTCCAAGGAACCTACATCTAAAATTTCAAGTGCTCAGACCCAAAATTGGCGGAGTTTCTGGCCAAAAATCAATTTAAAAGATTTTCTCAAATCTCAATACTCCTTATGTCACCTCTCGAGTCTGTAGACTGAAAATTGAAAGAATACTTTGGTAGGGAAATATACACACACACACACACACAGACAATTTCACTTTATATATATATGTATAACATGCTATGTGTCTATCGGTCTGTCTCCATATTTTCAAACTCTATCTCCTCCGAAACTAAAAGTCGCAGAGCGGCGCTCGGGGCCGCAAATGATTGGATGTTTTACGGGCCTTTCTTTTATGGGTGTTACACCGGTTAAAATTGTTTTTTAAGGGGTCAAAAATGGATGAAAATTGAAAAAATAGTTAAACATTTTGAACATTCATCTTAGTTTATTTTTAATTTTCAATCGGTTTATATGCGTGTCACGTGGACACAGTGGTAACGTCGCCAGCTTTGAATGTTTCGGTTTCGATTCTAGCTGATGCACCTCATTTTTTTTTTTTTTTTCACTTTTGAAATCACGACTCTATGATAATATATACGAAATCTGGACAAATTAAAATATCATATTTAAGCGTATTTACCCCCCCCCCCCCGCTAGTATATATATATTACTAATCAAATGTTGGTGTTACACCCTCACAAATACTGCAATTTTACAAGTATCCTTAATATATGTGTCCTAGTAGTAGTAGTAGTAGTAGTAGTAGTAGTAGTAGTAGTAGTAGTAGTGACCCTGGATATGACCTAGCCCCAGCTTGTGGGCTTTGGCGAGTATGGATCCACCCCTTAACTGACGTTGCTCCCAGGTCCGCTCTGACCCGGAGTGGTAGTACCTGTTAGGGTCCCAACTATGGGTGAATAGAAACCGGCTTGGAAAAAAATATATTCTATTAAAAAAAAAATCTTCCAAATCACTGGATTCGGCATTAAATAACCTGAAAAGGGTTGATATGCCGTAAAACAAAAACAACCAACGAACGTTCATATATGTGGTTTCATCGATAGCAATAGAATAATACTCCAGATTGTTTAAAGGGTCTCCCAAGTCACTTCTGACATTTGCTGCCAGCTCTTCAATAAGCCTTGTTACTGTTCTTGGCGACAAGCTGATAGCAGAAAAGAATTCCCTTTTTTTCTGGACAAACATCTGCTATCTTGAACAATAATTCTTTGAAGAACTTCTCATCAGTAAAAGGTTTCATCCTCTAGCTAGCGCCAGTGTTTCGGTTACTTTTTTCAATTTTTCTGGTAAAAAAAAGAACGATTGCTTTGTTAAATTATTTCTCGACCTTGTTCTCGTGCTTTTCCGGTAAAACGGTTGTAATAATTATGACAAGTTTCATAATGTTGTTTAATATTTAAAAATTTCTTCACGGAAATGGTTTCTTGACTAATCAAGCAAACACATTTTGCGAAATGTTCAATGAAAAAAAATAGTTATTTGCCCAGGCATCGTTAAAAGTTCAGCACTTTAAATCATTTTTTTTTTTTCTTTTAGCTTTCATGGGCTGGTTTTCCTTCAGACAAAAAAGATTTATAGAAGTGAAAAAGTACAAGAGTATGATAACCTCCAGGTAAAAAGGATTTTTTTTTTTTTTTTTTTTTTTGCGACGTGATATATTTAGCTCCTCATCTGTCACTTTGTTTTGGTTTGGTTTGGCTATATTTGGATCGTGTCTAGGGTAAGATAGTGGGCCGGAAAAAAATCACTCACGGGCCGGATGTGGACTTCGGGCTGGATGTGGCCTGTGGGCCGGGGGTTGCTAACCCCTAATTTTGATTGATTTTTTTTTCTCATCTAAAAACAAGACTTTCGGGTTTGTATTACTGTACACATAGATTCGAAAAAGTTGTCAAAAAACAAATATATAACAAATAAATGTTATCAAAGGCAAGATAAGTTACTTTTCTACCAAACTGAATATATTTTTTGTGTTTTTATTCAATGTAACATGTTTATTCAGCTCGAAAAACATGCAGTGTTTACCGATGTATTGGACAATTCAAAATGGCGCCAGACTCTCTCTTTAACACGATAAGTTTGGGAAAAGATGTTATAAATAATAAACTAGACAAAATACTATTAAAAAACACCGAATATATGTCACCCTATGTCACGGTAACATATAGTAAGCGAATTTCTAACAGTATTTTATCTAGTTCATTATTTATAACACCTTTTCCTGAACTTACTGTGTTTAAGAGAGAGTCGGGCGCCATTTTGAATTTTCCAATACATCGGTAAACACTGTATGCTTTTCGAGCTGAATAAGCATGTTACATTGAATAAAAACACGAAAATATATCCAGTTAGATAGAAAAGTAACTTATCTTGCCTTTGATAACATTTATTTGTTATATATTTGTTTTTTGACAACTTTTTCGAATCTGTGTGTACAGTAATACAAACCCGAAAGTCTTGTTTTTAGATGAGAAAAAAAAATCAATCAAAATTAGAGGTTAGCAACCCCCGGCCCACAGGCCACATCCAGCCCGAAGTCCACATCCGGCCCGCGAGTGATTTTTTCCGGCCCACTATCTTACCCTATGTGTACAGTAATACAAACCCAGACTTTCTTCCACTTTTCAACATCCCGTGTTTTGTATCTACGACCAAATCTTGAGCGGTCCACCTTGTGACGTGAAAGCAGGCGAGGAATTTGTTTCCGCTTTTTATTTACTATGCTTTTTTTGTCGTAAGTGTCGCTTGACGGTTACTGGACTACAATCAGCATCTGTGACTGCCTTAATTTGACTAAAAGAAAATCCCATGTCTTTCACAACAACCCGTTT
>NC_136520.1:62014932-62019932 GCF_053919585.1 Euprymna scolopes | reverse complement strand
GGTGATATTATTACCTTATTATGAGGCAATAAGGCGGTAGATATAAACTATGTGAAGAAGAAGAAGAAGAAGAAGAAGAAGAAGAAGAAGAAGAAGAAGAAGAAGAAGAAAGAAAGAAAAAGAAGAAGGTGACGAAGAAAAGAAGGTGATGAAGAAAACGATGAGGAAGATGATAAAGAAGGTGAAGAAAAAGAGGAAGAAGATAATGTTGGTGATGATGAAGATGAAGAATAGCGAGAAAATGCAACAATGAAAAAGAAGAAATGAAGATGAAAATGAAGTAAAAGAAAATGAGAAGTAGAAAAAGGAAAGGAAAAAGAAGCAAAAATAAAGAAGAAAAGTAGAAACAGGAAAAAAGAAGAAAGCACAAACGAAAAATAACGAAGAAGAAGAAGAAGAAGAAGAAGAAGAAGAAGAAGAAGAAGAAGAAGAAGAAGAAGAAGAAGAAGAAGAAGAAGAAGAAGAAGACATACCGATCATCTAATAGGGGTGTAAAATATCTCAGCTGGGGTCGGTCCCACAATTCAGCACATGTAAATAACATAAGTATCGTAAGTACCTTTTGTTTAAAAAAAATTGTGATACGCCAGCAATATATATATATATATATATATATATATATATATATATATATAGGTATTTATGTATGTAAATATATCGCAATTCCCTTTGTTTTGCCGATTCGTACCCACCAAACCCGTCCTCAATTCACTAAAATCTGAAGTGCCTGAGAAAGTGGCATTAGGCCTCAGTGCCCTACCCTCTCTTCTACCCGAACAGATAAGGTCATCTCTTGACTGTCCCGCCAACAAATTAAGCGCGCGTTTAATATTACCTACCTGCAATGTGTGTGTGTGTGTGTGTGTGTGTGTGTGTGTGTGTGTGTGTGTGTGTGTGTGTGTGTGTGTGTGAATAATAAAAGGATAAAAGTTCGACGATATGATTTAAGAAAAATAGGCGAAAAACTTAAATGCTCGATATTTCACGCGTCTTTCGCGGGCTTTTTCAAAAGTGAAACGTACTGAAACGCTGAACCAATTCAATCACAACAGCCGACCTTATTAAAGAGGCTATCATTGACTTATAATAAATAAAAAAATTAAACCTTTTCCTTGATTTGAACAAAACAAATCATTAAAAAAAATCAAATTTAAAAATCAAAAAAGCTTTCTCATTTGCTATCAGTAGTTTTTTTTATTCAAAAAAACGAATTTTTTTATTTAAAAAAATTCATGAAACTTACCTTAGAATGGGTGAGGGTTTTTTTGGGGGGGGTTTCTTATTTAAATTTAAATTTTCTTAAAGTTTCGTAAAATTTGTTCAATAATTACCAGCTGTTTTTTTTTTATAATAACGAATAACATTATTTTGTAAATCAATTTTTCATTGAATTATGTACGTAATAACAAAAAATTTATTTTTCATTTTAAAAAATTGCCAGCGTTTGCGCGGAAATAATCGGTTTTTTGCGTAAACTGCTCAAAAATGCCTTCTGAATAAGTACCCAATATGTTGCATCATGCTATCGCTCCATAAAGTACCAGATATCTTAATATAATCCTCTATCTAAGAATCAGATAAATGAAATACTACTAGGGGCATTCAGAACAAGTTCTTTCCCTTGACAGTGTTCAATCTCGACTGCGAAATCCAGTGGGTAATGACTTCTCTTCCTAACAACGCTTTTCTCAGAAAAAAAATGTTGCTCTCTCTCTCTCTCTCTCTCTCTCTCTCTCTCTCTCTCTCTCTCTCTCTCTCTCTCTCTCTCTCTCTCTCACACACACACACACACACACACACACACACAAACACACACACACATACACACACACACACACACACACACACACACACGCACACACACACATAGCGGGGACGACTTTATGCAAATGCCGGGACGTGAATAAAATAACGCCACGGTAAGGAAAAAGAAGACTATAAAAAGGAGAAAGAGCACTTTCGAGAAGACGATCATGTTGGAGACGTGGGAGACATCACAGCCGTAACGAGAAACCATGCGTGGCGAGAGAATAGCGAAAAACATATCGTTGTTACAATGGGAAAAAGCGAGTTGGAGTCCTTTCCTTTTCTATATCTGCTTTGCGACTGAGAATACAACGTGTTAGGGGTTTTTTTTCAATTTTCACCCCAAACAAGACACAGTGCCACGGTGAAGTAGGGGAGGGGCTACTATCGGGGACATAACTGGCAGGGGTATTATGAAGGGAGATGAGTAGCAAGATGTCGGTTCACATTACACATGTCAGTACAGTTGGGAAAGCCGAATCCCGGGAGGGGGCTCTAAAATCTAGGAGTTCTGGGGAAGAAACTATTAGAGTAGAAGGCTTTCTTACACCTTTGGATCTCTACTGTGAAGGGGTGGGATTTAGCTGTTTGCCGGTTTGTCGGGGGTATTTACGTCGAGGAGGTACAAGTGTCTGCAGTTCGTCACAGCATTCACCATTAAAGTACTTGTAGAACGGGCAAAGGGATGCAACATTTCGTCGATGGGACAGAGGCTGAAACTTAGATGACAGTTCAGGACCTATCAGATTGGAGACTCTCTTTTGAACCCTGTCCAAACTTTACATATCTCTCCCTCTCTCTCTCTCTCTCTCTCTCTCTCTCTCTCTCTCTCTCTACTCTACTGTTCTCTTCTTTCCTTATTTCCATAGAGGATGATTGACTGAGCTCCAATCTCTTGTTTATTCCAGTAAAAAATTCGCAGTAAGAACTTTTGTTACCACAACGGAAAACGACTTTCCCTTCGAATCGAATATCAACTCGCGCTGAACCGTCCTATAAGTAATGAAATTAGTTCCTCCTATTAAACATGTTCCTCAGTGGTTTTGAAGTGAACTCCCCCCCCAATAAAAAAGGTATATACATAGAGAGAGATGCTTAATAATTAAATAATAATTATCGTTTATACACTACTGTTTTATGCTTACGCAATCATCAGTGTAGAGGGTGACAATTCCAGCCGGTCACGAGATTCGAACCCAGCCACGAGGCCACCTTTTTCTATATTTGCTAAGCCTTTATCGCAGGGCCACCAAACAATTGCCACGCGAGCAAGAAGAATTAAGAACTATTAAACGCCGAATTCGGGCGAATACGTAAGATTAGACAATCTAGAGTGTTCAAAGTCGTGAACATTGCATAAACGCTAGTTGACTGTTTTAGTTATTATTCCGCGAACAGTATATATATATATATGTGTGTGTGTGTGTGTGTGTGTGTGTGTGTGTGTGTGTGTGTGTGTATATATATATATATATATATATATATATATATATATATAGTTGGGTTTCGTTGTATCACAACTCATCAGTGCGGTTAGACTAGCATCTTTCCCCAGCCAGAGATTGAACCTACAACCATCGCATTGATAGTCGACACTAACCATTGGCCTATTATGTCAGTGCTTGCAAATGAACTCTTCAAATTTCCATTAAATAAAACTTCGACCACCACTTTTACAGTGCTCGAGCTGTTTGTTAATTTACAAACAAAACAAAAGCAGACTTCGCTTTATAGCTTATTAAGTAGCGGGCGAGATGCATTTTACGACAGTGCTCTATACAAAGAGGAGGGAGGCTTAAATATATAGTCAGCCATCATATTCATATACATATATATATGTGTGTGTGTGTGTGTGTGTGTGTGTGTGTGTGTGTGTGTGTGTGTGTTGTTTTGAAAAAAAGAAAAACCGAATGTATTTATGAAACGATCAACGTTTCGTCCTTATAGCAGAGGACATCTTCAGGATATTAAAAGAAGAAAATGCAAAAAAGGAAAACGATCATAGACCATACGAAAATGAAAAGGAAACAGTGTTTCTTTTTTGCATTTTTCCTTTTAATATCCTGAAGATGTCCTCTGCAATGAGGACGAAACGTTGATCATTTCATAAATTCATTCGGTTTTTCTTTTTTCAAAACAACATAACGTCAACCATCGCTGGTATTTTTATTTTTTTTATTCATACACACACACACACACACACACACACACACACACACACACACATATATATATATATATATATATATATATATATATATATATATATATGTGTGTGTGTGTGTGTGTGTGTGTGTGATTATTTTAGTTTATATAATACATTTATACGAGGGGTGTATGAAAAGTTTTAAGCGTCGTGTAGAAGAAGCGTTGATGCATGTGAACAACCATGATGCTTTGTATGTACCGACCTTTGTATTCTTGTCATTTTTTTAAATTCTATCATGTTTCTTGTTATTTTTTTCAGATTTTTGAATAAGCGGGAGTCAAATATTTAGTAGCAAATTTAGAAAACAGAAAATCGTGCAGTCATCAAGTACCTGCATTTGAAAGGCAAGACTGCTTCAGAAATTCATGAAGACATGGTGAGAACATTAGCAGAGTATGTGCGACAGTGACACGTTGGATCAGAGAATTCAAGCATGGCAGAGACAGCATTGAAGATGACCCAAGGTCTGGAAGACCCCCAACTGCAACAACCAAGGATAACCATGACCTTGGTTTGCAGATGGTCATGGAAGATCGTAGAATATCATGCCGCCAGATAGCAAAGAGACTTGGGATATCCATTGAGCGAGCAGACAAAATTTTGACCCAAGAACTGGGATTCTCTAAGGTTTCTGCAAGGTGGGTCCCTCGTCTTTTGACAGCTGAACAGAAATGCACCAGGTGCACTGTGTCCAATAGCAATCTTGAACTGTTTGAAGTTCCTTGCTCGATTCATCACTATGGATGAAAGATGGGTTCATCACTACCAACCCGAAACCAAAGAACAATCAAAGCAGTGGAAGCACACGTCACCTCCGACCTCCAAAAATGCCAATGTCGTTCTTTCAGCTGGCAAGGTCATGGCCTCGGTTTTCTGGGATTCCCAGGGTGTCATATTGATCGAATACCATGAGAAGGGCCACACAGTGACCGGACATCATTATTCTGGATAACTAAAGCGCCTACGGGAAGCAATCAAAGAAAAA
>NC_136520.1:61984932-62009932 GCF_053919585.1 Euprymna scolopes | reverse complement strand
TGACTGAGTAGAAGGTCTATATACTTCTCAATTGTAGTTTTGAGTGCTGCCCGCACTGAGGATTGGACCTTAAACCTCCAGAAGGTCCGCAGAGACCCGTGGCGTAAAATTCAGTTGTAAGTTAGTCTTCTGGGGGTCGAAAGTTCAATTCTCAGTGCGGGCGACCCTCAAAATACAATTATGAATTACATAGGACTTCTACCCAGTCATGGTGGACAGGACGAGACCATGCTACCCCCATGGAGTAAATAAAAATTTCTGTTCGGAACTCCGTGCAGATTCCCGCATTCGACAAAAGCATTCCCGAGTTCGACAAGAAACACTTGAAGAAGGTCGGAAGTTACATCGGTTAAAACGTTGCGAAAATAACGCTCAAGATGAGAACAGTAGTTTGAATAGTCCAATTTTCAAATATTGAACTTGTATTTTCATTTTTTTTTCAAAGCAATCTCGCCGGAAAATTCTTGAAATAAAGACGAAACGTTGATGAATATATAAATAATTTTGGTTTTTCATTTTTTCATTATCAATATTATTCTAAAATATGCAACGCATGCTAAAATAACAGTGAAATATCTCGTTTGGTTTGTACTTATTCTTGCGTTTAATTGTTTTTCCTTTCTGTCTTCCATACATTTTGTCTCCACATTTGATTTTACAATCTATATATCTATAAAAGTGAATGTGTCTGTCTGTCTGTGTACATTTCCCTACGCAATAACTCTGTCAATTTTTAGTCTATAGACTCGAAATTTGAAATACCGGGTACTGAGATTTGGGAAAATCGATGTGACGGGTGTCAGCCAGAAATTTGGCTGTTAAGGGGTCAAATTTCAACGATTTGACCTTTAAGAACTCTACCAAACTCCTCCGACAATTTTGGGTCTAGACACTTGAAATTTTAGATATAGGTTCCTTGAACCTGGATCTAATTTAATAAAGTGATTTGAGCCCGAAACTATAAATTTTAAGGGGTCATAATAGGGGTCAAATTAAAAAAAAATTTACTCTTTTTTTTTTTTGCTCAGCATACACCTCCAAACACCCGGGCAACGTCGGGCTGAAATGCTAGTAGATCTATATTTTAGCTTCATACAGGTCTACAGGGAGATCAAAAAGTAACTCCTTTATTGTTAAATACTCGCAATTTATTATTGAAATATCGATTACACCTTACTCTAGACCATTCTTGTAATGACCTTTTCCTTGCTGATTTCGGTAGGGTGCTCGTCCTGTGCAGTTCTAGGAGGAGCACCTTCCCATGCTTTGTATTCTCTCTTTGAGAATGTGTTAGTTTATAGTTACTCGCCTGAGGCGCCTCTACTGAAGAATGCTGACAAGGCTGAACAAGCATTTTTTTGTTGTTGTTGTTTGTTTGTTTTCAGGCCTTCGTGTCACATTTGTCACCGTCAGAAAGATATCAACATTATAATTATTACAAGAAATAAATACAATAAAAAAAAAACTGTATAAGCTGAGGTTTTGTTTAGAATTCAATACAAGTGCCAGCATTCGAAACTAGCTTTTCAAGACGCCTGGAAACCGCATCAAGTGATTTCACGAGGAACTTTTTTTCTTTATTTATTCATTTGCGGACTATTATTCCCAACTTCTAGTTGTTGCTTCACAACGTTTCGGACAACTATTCCTCTGGCCTTCGTCAGGTGGTAAGGTGGATGTCAAGTTTCTTAACTGTATACTCATGTCTCACCACGTTTTTAGCCAATTAATCCTCTGGCCTGCTATTCTTTTCATCAAAGGACAGAAAGAAATCAGCAAATTTGTAGCAATGCTAGAATTTGCTGGTTATGTCATAAAATGAAACCGCAATTTATTGTAGTCATAAATTGTAAAGATGTACATGTCCTTTAAAAACAACGAGTGAAAAAATGTAGGAGATATAGAAAAATAATACAAATACACCAGGCATAAAATTGCAGCTTGCATGAAGACTCTTTCAAAGGTAATTCAAAAGGCGAAAATAATTCTTTAGAAATATTCAAATCCAAATGTAAATCCAGTTGGGTACAATTTCCTAGGTTAGAAAATTTTCAACGCAGCTGAAATTCATAGAAATTGTTTTTGCGGTTAGTGCAATAGTCCAAAGATAGGTTGATCTCCAATTGAGTAGATTCGAGAAATTAGATGGACAGAAGAACCAACATGTCACCTCCCATCGCTGGCTTAAATAGAATAATAATTAGAATATATATATATATATATATATATATATATATATATATATATATATATATATATATATATATATATATTGTCCGTGGCTTAATGTCTACCACAATAAAAAAACATTGTTCTCCGAAACGATCGTACAAATTATTGACTTTGCTGTTGTTCCTTCTTGTGAAACGGATTTTTAATTTAATTCTAATTTGAATTTTAAATTATCAATCACATTACTGAATATATATATGTGTGTGTGCGTGTGTGCGTGTGTGTGTGTGTGTGTGTGTGTGTGTGTGTGTGTGTGTGTGTGTGTGTGTGTGTGTGTGTGTGTGAGAGAGAGATGTGATTAGAGAATATTGAAATGTTCTTTAAATGGAGAATTATCAAGGTCTAAGATGCTCAACATGTGAGGTGGAGCATAAGCATATAAAGGAAATTGTAGACACAATGAAGTAAATATATGTATATATGGATTTATTTGTCAGTTCAATGACGAAGAATACATCATTGAGAGGAGGCACTATAAATACCTACTTGGACCAGCTGGCAAATGACTATCCAGCTCCCATTTCCCACCTCTCGGGAGCTGGTCCCCTTTTCCCTTCTCCCTCCCCTTCACTCCTCACTTTAAAAATCGGCCTTGTGCCTAATTTGCTCGGTGGAGGAGCAAATAAATACAACCAGTCATTGGCCTTCGGGACAAGATCAAAGTGTAGTATCTGTTCTTCAGATGTTGCACTTCAGTTTCTTGTTCTCTGTCAGTGGAGGAGAAATTCTTCACGACTGAGACAATTTTTATTTTTGTACCTTTTCTCCACGTTAAAAAACGACCCTGGTGTCTAACTTTGTCCCGTGGGGAGGCATTGTAAATAGGAACCAGATATATTAACCAGATTACTTAGATAAAAAATTTACAGTTTTTACAACATGGCTATAATAATATTCTTTTGGCCAAGATCAAAGTGTAGTATCTGTTCTTCAGATGCTGCACTTCCATTTCTCGTTCTCTTTCAGTGGAGGAGAAATCCTTCACGATTGAGACAATTTTTATTTTTGTACCTTTTCTCCACATTAAAAAACGACCCTGGTGTCTAACTCTGTCCCGTGGGGAGGCATTGTAAATAGGTATAATAATATTGCGAGGTCTCCGTTCAGGCTGCATGTCCACAGATTGCCAACTAGTAATATATCACATATGAAAGATACCGCTGTGGAATTTCCAGAGGTTTCATTAATATATAGTAATTATTATAGATGTTATTTTATGATGTATAAATAAGTTAACCTGTGTCTAATATTATTAAGTTCTGTTTATTTAAAGTAAGTGAACAGTGTAGAATTGCATGTTATATCCATCTGTAGTCCTCGTGTTGCCTATATATGTATATTTGAAAAAGTCATACAAAAACATATACTAATGGAGAGATGAAAAAAAAATTATATACTCATCAACGTTTCGTCTTTACGTTAAGACTTCCTGGGGATGAGGTCCTGGATATGACCTTAAACTATATCCAGTGGTGAGGCCCCAGCTTGTGGGCTTTGGGGAGTGTGGAGCCACCCTTTAATTACCATTGCTCCCAGGTCCACTCTGACCCGGAGTGGTAGTACCTGTTAGGGTCCCAACTATGGGTTAAATAGAAACCAACGTGAAAACAACAAATATATTCTATTAAAAAAATTTTTCTTCAAAATCTTTGGATTCGGCATTAAATAACCCGGAAAGGGTTGATATGCCGTAAAACAAAAACAACCAACCAACCAACCTGGGGATGATTAATTTGATGACAATAAAATACCAGTACAATATTTGAAAATATACTCGTTGTGTTTGTAAAGTGAAAAGAATGCATTTCTTCTATTTCAACCCCAAAACAAAGTGTATATAGCGTTATGGAGTGGAGAGTGAATTGCTTTAATGTCGTGTAGCCGTTAGACATTTAAAATATATTATGTACTTTCTGTGTGTTTTTTTATTGGGGAGGGAATGAATATATATCCGTTATAATTCAAATGTTGGGTGCTCAATTTAAATGAACTTAGTGTTTTTTAGTTTTTATTATTTTTTCAGTGATTATATATATTAATAAGTATTATTTTTATTATTTTTATTATTTATAAGTATTATTTTTTTGTTGGGTAAATAAGTCGTCTGTGTCTAAGATTAAATTCCGTTCTTTTAATATATTTTTAATTGCATGTTGTATTCCTGTGTATTTCTTGTGTTGCACATGTATATATATATATATATATATATATATATATGTATATGTATATATATATGTATGTATATATATGTATATATGTATGTATATATATACACATATATGTATGTATATATATGTATATATGTATGTATATATATACACATATATATATGTATATATGTATATATGTATATATATATGTATATATATGTATGTACACACACACACCGTGTATATTTGTGTGTGTGTGTGTGTGTGTGTGTGTGTGTGTGTGTGTGTGTGTGTGTGTGTGTGTGTGTGTGTGTGTGTGTGTATTGGGGTGGAGAGGGCTCACGTAAGCCGTGGCGAAGGCAACCTTTCTAGGAGAAGCAAATCTCTGATTTAAAAAACCATAAAGCGGAAGACGATTACCCGCATTAAGCTGGTCTGCAGTTTAATTTGTTGCTGGCTATCTTGCTCTTGCTTGTTGCTGGATCTCAACATTTTGAACCGAGAGAGAGAGAGACTTAGCTGTCGTACAAAGCTAAGACTCTGTAACATCATATTTTTATAGATACTCCCTCAGGCATTTGGGCTCATAGATTTTAAATGTCTGAAGGGGTGGCACTCGTCTGACAAGACGTTGCAATCATCATATGTATGTGTATGTGTGTGTATATATATGCGTGTGTGTATATGTGTGTATATATATATGCGTGTATATATATGTATGTATATATATATATATGTATATATATGTATGTATATATATGTATGTATATATATGTATGTATATATATATGTATGTATATAGATATGTATGTATATATATATGTATGTGTATATATATGTATATATATATGTATGTATATATGTATATATATGTATGTATATATATGCATGTATATATTATGTATATATTATGTATATATATATGTATCTATATATTATGTATATATATGTATGTATGTATGTGTATGTACACTTGTGCCCGATATTATTCATACCCCCCTTGAAAATTGAGTTTATTAGGTGTAACTTTGTAAGAATTTATTGTTTACGTCCATATTGATACATATTCTTAATAAACCTCTTCTGATCATTTTCGTTATTTTAAAATCTCGGGATACTTGTAATAAAAGAAATATACAGCTATTTATAAAATCTGCAATGTTCAAAAATAATCATACCCCCTTATTTTTTCAGTATTAATCGAGTTTCTGACTGTTTGTTTCCTGTTTGATTCTTATTTTGAATGCTTTTATACAACCTTTGATTAATTTCATTTCGTTTTTTGCATTTTTCAGAAATTAAAATGATATCAACTGAAAACCAATAAAAGAATAAAAATTATTAGAATGGGGAAGAAAAAAGAGCTTAGTAATGATCTTGGGACTAAAATTGTGAATTCACATAAGGATGGTTTAGGTTACAAGTCAATTTCCAAGAAATTTGAGGTCCCTACAGCAACAGTACAGAACATCATCAAAAAATTCCAGAGCCACCACACAACAAACAACTTGATTGGTAGAGGAAGGAAAAGGAAACTGTCTGCTAGAGCCACCAGGAATATTGTAAGAAGTGTTAATGCAAATCCAACTACCACTACTAAGGACATTTTAGAAAATCTGGAGTCTTCTGGCATAAAAATATAAAGGCAAACATTGCAAAGGACTCTGCATGAAAATGGTCTGAAAGGAATAAGACCGCGAAGGACTCCATTACACACCGGAAAACACCTTGCAGAACGTCTAAAGTTTGCTAGGACCCATGTGAATTCTCCAGAGTCCGTTTTCTCAAGTAATTTGTGGACTGACGAAACAAAAATTGAATTGTTTGGCCATATGGATGCTTCTTACGTTTGGAGGAAGAAAGGAGAAGCTTACAACCCAAAGAACACCATACCCACGGTGAAACATGGTGGTGGTAGCCTAATGTTTTGGGGCTCCTTTTCGGCTAGTGATCCAGGTAGTTTGGTCAAGATAGATGGAACCATGAAGAAGGAGCAATATTTGGAGATACTCCAGAAAAACTTTAGACAGGATGCGGAGAAGCTCCATTTAGGACCAAACTGGGTCTTTCAACAGGATAATGATCCAACACATACTGCCAAAATAGTCAAGAAATGGTTTGAGGATAATCAAATTAATGTTTTGGAATGGCCTAGCCAGAGTCCCGACCTGAACCCTATCGAAAACCTCTGGCACATATTGAAAACTGAGGTTAAAAAGCGGAAACCTAGAAATTTGAGGGATTTGGAGAACTACTGCATTGAAGAATGGTCAAAAATCAGTGTTGATGCTTGTAAAAACCTTGTTGATAAATATCCAAAACGGTTACAGGCAGTTATTAAGAATAAAGGGCATGCTATTGACTATTAGTAAGAGAGGTATGAATAATTTTGAACTAGTGCCATTATCGTTTTTCTTTGTATAATGTTTCAAACTTGCATAATTTATTTATTTGTTGAGTTTAAATTAAATGCTTATGCTTGATTTATTGTTTGAAATCCCTTTAATATTGTCTACCTTCTGGTTTGAGCAATATTCTTATAGAAATCTCAAAGATCCGAGGGGTATGAATAATATCGGGCACAAGTGTATATATATATGTATATATATGTGTATATGTGTATGTATATATATGTATATATGTGTATGTATATATATGTATATATGTATGTATATATATATGTATATATATGTATGTATATATTATGCCTATATATGTATGTATATATTATGTATATATATGTATGTATATATATGTATATATGTGTATGTATATATATGTATATATGTGTATGTATATATAAATGTATATATATGTATGTATATATGTATGTATATATATGTACGTATGTATATGTATGTATATGTATCTATATATGTATATATGTATGTATATATATATATATGTATCTAGTCAGGTCATTTCATATGCTACTGGTACCATGTAACCCAGTACTACCTGCCTCATGGTCGGGTCACTGGCGACTAAACTGGTTCCCCCACCAGACGTGTTTGGTGAGGAGGGTGACTAGTCTCCCTGAAGGATTAAAAACAAGACCTTCCAAAGGGCGAATGAACCCTTTTGGGGGGTCAAGGGCCAACTAGTGTGTGCTAGGGTGGAGAGGTCTTCCGTAAGCCGTGGTGAAGCCCACCTTTCTAGGAGAAGCAAATCTCTGATTTAATAAACCATAAAGCAGGAGACCAGTACCCGCATTAAGCTGGTCTGCAGTTTAACTTTTTGCTGGCTATCTTGCTCTTGCTTGTTGCTGAATCTCAACATTTTGAACCGAGAGAGAGACTTGGCTGTCGTACAAAGCTAAGACTCTGTAACATCATCTGTGTATAGATATTTCCTCAGGCATTTGTCTATAAAAATGGTCCTGTGGCGATGGAAGTCATTTTGGGGCTCATGGACTTTAAGTGTCTGAGGGAGTGGCACTCGTCTGACAAGACGTTGCACTCATCATATGTATATGTATGTGTATATATATATGTATATATATGTATGTATATATGCATACATACATATACATATATATATATATATATATATATATATATATATATATATATACACACACATTAGTTTTGGGATGAATCGAAAATCAGTATTGTTGTGGGTATCGGAATCGGTATCAGAATCGAAAAATTTTGTACCTATTTTCCGATGCCAAAAACGATTTTTTCATTATCTTTTTTTTTTTTTTTCTTCCACTGCTGGTAGTAATAATAAAATAATAAATATTATTTGATTTAAACTTCCAGTAAAAATAAAAGCAGATGGATCACTCCCCTCCCACAAGTGTGTTTTTACGTTTGAGATGATGTGTGTGTGTCTTTTTTACGGTAACCGGGACTAAATTACCAATTCATAGTTAAATATTTAGAGAATTTTAAAGAATCGAAATCGGTAATCGTATCGGAATCAGGAATTTAGTACGGACTCGTGTATATATATATATATATATATATATATATATATATATATATATATATATATATATATATATAGTAATTTATAAAATATATATGGCGATTAAGCTACACTGAATATTCTGCGTTTCATCCAACTATAGGATTCGTCCTGACGAATCCTATAGTTGGATGAAACGCAGAATATTCAGTGTAGCTTAATCGCCATATATATTTTATAAATTACTAACTAGCTCTACCTACGTATTGAGCACTTTTGAAGTAAATACTTAAAGTTTACGCATAAATCTATACTCTCGTATAGTAAATTTATGTGAATAAATGAAATAGTTATATATATATATATATGCATATATATATATGCATATATATATACATATATATATATGTATATATATATATATATATATATATATATAGAGAGAGAGAGAGAGAGAGATTAGTGATGGGACGATTCCAATATTTTCCCAATTCCAATACAATTACTGATTCCGATTATATATATATATATATATATATATATATATATATATATATATATATATATATATATATATTTACAAAAACCAAGACTTCAAAGAATGGGTTGATATATATATATATATATATATATATATATATATATATATATATATATATATATACGTTTTATTTGTTTTACATAAGCATTAATATATCGCTATCGCTACACATTCATTAGCATGTTTCGATCAGCCAGTTACAAGTAACTAGAAACCTCTTCATGCGATGTTGCTTATGCAAAAAGCTTAGTCCGTAATGAAAACTATTTAGGTATTCAGAAATCACAACAACAAAAAAATATCAGGAGATCACATTACATATCATTAGAAATAAAAATAATATACGTGAAGAAGGCGAAAGCGAAGAGGTGGGGATTAAAGTTTGTGTCGAATTAGAAAAAGAAAAAAGAAACAGAGGAAAAAAGCAAAGAGGGAACAAAGGAAGGAAAAGGTGGGAAGATAAAGAAAAAAAAAGGAAAAGAAAGAAAGAAAAAGGGAAATAGAAAAAGAAAAAAAATAGTGTAGGTAAAAAATAACATGAATTAAAAAATATGTACATAGTATGTATATATATATATATATGTATATATTATGCCTATATATGTATGTATATATTATGTATATATATGTATGTATATATGTATATATGTGTATGTATATATATGTATATATGTGTATGTATATATATGTATATATATGTATGTATATATGTATATATATGTATATATATGTATATATATGTATGTATATATGTATATATATATATATGTACGTATGTATATGTATGTATATGTATCTATATATGTATATATGTATGTATATATATATATATATATGCATATAGTCAGGTCATTTCATATGCTACTGGTACCATATATATATATATATATATGTATATATATATAGGTAAAAAAGTAACATGAATTAAAAAAAAGTTTAATTCGTGTTATTTTTTTCCAACACTATTTTTTCTTTTTTTATTCCCCTTTATTCTTTCTCCCTTTCCCTTTTTTTCTTTATCTTCCCATCTTTATATATATATATATATATATATATATATATATATATATATATATATAAACAACTTGTAGTAAAAAGAATATATATGTTTGAAAAATCATAGGAAATATATATAAATGTTCTTTATTTCACATTAGTTGACTTGCAAGCCAATCGTCCCTTGTTTCCAAAAGTTTTGAGGACTATTTGATGAACGGCTTATTGTAAAAACAATATTAACATATGCAAAACTACCTGCCATTTTACAACAACCAACATCTTGCTGACAATGATAATTACCGGTGAAACATGTGAACTTTGGACTGTCCTCTTAAAGTTAGCAGAGGGAATGAACCAAAAAAATCTTGGCAAACCCCACCAACACTTTGTAAACAGCACCATTCTCGAGGACCTCAAAGAGAAACATAGAAACCTGGATGGACTACAAAATTACATTAAACCCGTTTGATTAGCAAATACATATCTATTGTCTGTGTTACCGCAATCTACAAGCATTATTATTATTATTATTATTATTATTATTATTATTATTATTATTACTACTACTACTACTACTAATAGACTACCCGTGACCCGTTGGGTCAGTATGTTATATTCGCTATGGAATTCATGTATGAGCATGGCATTTGTGACGTAAAGAAAATAGGTTTTTTTTTACATAAGCGAAACATTTCTATGAAAGTATATTAAAATGAAAAAAGAATATAGATAGATTTCTATGAGTCGCTCTGTTTATTATAATTGATTATTTTTGAAAAAAATATTTACAGTTACTGAATCATAAGTGGTTGGCTATACTTATAGGTAAATGTGCACTGAGCAGATACCATAATACTTATTATAGTTAAATTCAAATTTTGATATATCTGCTTTTTTTTACATCGTTCATTTCTGTATTACGTTTAAGTTATTTTAACTCTCACTCTTCCCATGTTAAATAATAATTTCGAAATAATAACGTTAATATTTCAGCGTCCCAATTGTTCTTTTTTTTTTTTCGCGTTTAAATTATCCAAATAAACAATTGTTAATAATGTCTTCTTTTTTTTACATCGTTCATTTCTGTATTACGTTTAAGTTATTTTAAACCCCACTCTTCCCATGTTAAATAACAATTTCGAAATAATAACGTTAACATTTCAATGCGCAGGTTATGCGCGCATGCGCAGCCGGATGTCGTAAACCGGAAAGTGGGTTACATACATCGTTACAAGATCATTTGAGTTTTATAATTATATAGATTGTTGTTGTTGTGTGGTGGTTCTTGTTGTTGGTTTTGTTATTGTTATTATTATAATTGTTATTATTATTTTATCATTATTGTAATTATTATTATTATTTATCATTATTATTGTCGTCGTTGTTGTTATTATTATTTATTATTGTTGTTATTATTATCATTGTTGTTATTATTATTCTCGTTATTATTGTTGCTGTTGTTATTATTATTGTTATTGTTATTATTATTGTTATTATTATTTTTTTTATTATTGTTGTTATGATTGTTGTTATTGTTATTATTGTTATTATTATTGTTATTATTATTGTTGTTGTTATTATTATTTTATTATTATTGTTATTGTTGATAATGATGATGATTAATTAATCATCATTCCTGCAAACAATCTCTAATTTAACGTGTGTGTGTGTGCGTGTGTGCGTGTGTGTGTGTATGCGTGTGTGTGTGTGAGTGTTAGGGTTTAACCATTGCCCTCAATAAAAGCAACTTTACGTAAGAGAAAGGGAGTGGCAGTGTAAGTTAAGGTGGACTAAACAGTTCGCGAATGTGCAAAAGACGTCTAATCACAATAGTCTGATTATCTTAACTTTATGTGCGTGTCTACATCTGACCATTAATTCGTCCCTGTTATTCAATATGTTATTAAATTCACATTTAAATATCCTAATTTTCTTCTCAACATAAATTACATCTTGGATGTTGGAATTGTATAAAATTGACCATAAAGTTCTAATGTAGCCATTCATTTTTTTTTTTTTAGCCGGCATAAAAGGGTGTAGAGCTGTATTTAGCAAATTTCTGTCAGTGTAGACTTTAATTTTATTACTAAACGGACGGATTAATTTTTTTATATTGCATTTTAACTCCATACAAGGCATTGTACCACTTTGATGCAGGGAGCTACTATTTGGGACATAATTACAGGGATACACTTTAAGGAGTTTTGCAGCAAGATGTCTGTTTACATTACACTTGAACTTCTGCATGTCAATATAGGCAGAGAAGCAGGAACCCGGAAGGGAATTCCAAAGTTTAGCAGTTCTGGAGAAGAAACTATTAGAGTAGAATGTTTTCTGGCATCTGTGGATGTCTACTGTATAGGGGTGCGATTTTGCTGCTTGTCAAGTTTGTCGGGAATGTTTACGTCGAGGGGTACAAGGGCTTGTAGCTCGTCGGGGCATCTACCATTAAAATACATTTGTATATGACGGACTTTAGCTTACAGTTGCTTTTTAGTGGACATTCATTTTTACTTAACAGTGACATTTCTTATGTTATATCTGTATTTTTTACATGTATGTATAGTAGTTTTCGATTATGTGTGTTAATTATATTCTCTATGTTCGTGATGCATAAATAGCTAATTTTACCTTTTTTTTTAATTGAATATCTTGCGCAGAGTTTTTAATATTGAAATTTTAGATAAACATTTGTAATTGTAAGTTAGAGTGCGTTATGGACAAAGCAACGATTCATTCAGAGATCAGTGGTAACACTAAAGTCTACATTGGCATATCCACGTGAATATTAATTATTATATATAGTTAATACTAGATAACTTTTAAATCAAAAAATAAACAACACATAATTTATATAAAACGCATTAGAATAAAATCCTTCATTGAACCCGCATTGCTTAAGTTTTTGCATTTTGTTTCCTATACAAGTTCTCGAATGTTAATTATTATTTTATTATTTTACTAACATTTCAGCCCGGCATTGCCCGGGTGTTTGGAGGTGCGTGTTGAGCAAAAAATAAAGTGGTAGTAGGAAGGCAGGCTCGAACCCGTACTGCAAAGGAGGAAAAGATCGGGGAAAAACGTGACGTCATTGCTGTTACGACCACCGCCAAACCGGAAGTGACGTAGGCTTTAATTAAGGCTAGACAATTGAAAGGAGCGGATGATTTTCGAAAATATCGACGAAAAAAAGCGACATACTCCCCCTGTAGAAAAGTGCCCATTTGAAGGTGAAGATATTAATGTTTTAGCCAATTTTTCGATATTTGTCGTATGAAAGGTCGAACTTCAAAACGATACTGATCTAGTGAAAATCCGTCGATTCTGTCGAAAGTTTTAGGCAGACATGTAAATACATACATACATACATACATACATTTATATATTGGTAGCTCAAATTTTCGACCGAAACCGATTAAAAAGATTGCCCTATCTCTGAATACCCTTTATGTAAAATTTCAAATGTTTAGACCAGAAATTGTCTCAGTAATTTTGTAGAGATCGAAGCGGTCAAATTCTTTTTAAATTTGACCCCTATTATAACCTCTTAACATTTATTGTTTTTGACTTAAATCAAGTTATTAAGTAAGATCCATGTCTATGGAACCTATATCTAAAAGTTCACGTGTTTAGACTCAAAATTGTCGGAGGAGTTTGGTAGAGTTCTCAAAGGTCAAATCGTTGAACTTTGACCCCTTAACAGCCTAATTCCTGGCCGAAAACCGATTACAAAGATTTTCCCAAATCTCAGTACTCTGTATATCAAATTTCGAGTCTGTAGACTGAAAATTGACAGAGTTATTGTGTAGGGAAATGTACACAGATACACACACACACACACACACTTTTATAGATATACTAGCAATGGGTTCCCGGGGTTGCCCGGGTGTTTGGAGGTGTATGCTAAGCAAAAAAAAAAAACAAAAAAAACGGTAATTTTTTTAGCTTTGACCCCTACTATGAGCCCTTAATATTTATTGGTTTGGGCTCTAATCAAGTTAAGTTAGATCCGTGTCCAAGGAACCTATATCTAAAATTTTAAGTGTTTAGACCCAAAATTGTCGGAGGAGTTTGGTAGAGTTCTCAAAGGTCAAATCATTGAACTTTGACCCCTTAACAGCGAAATTTCTGGCCGAAACCCAATCACATAGATTTTCCCAAATCTCAGTACCCTGTATATCAAATTTCGAGTCTGTAGACTAAAAATTGACAGAGTTATTGCGTAGAGAAATGTACACAGACATACAGACACACACACATACAGACACACAAGTTCACTTTTATAGATAAATAGATAGAGAGATGGATTTTTTTTTTTTTTTTTGCCTTTTGCTTTTTGAGTTCGCGGTCGTTCAATATTCTTTACCTTTAGCATTTTCAAATTATTGTATCAAATCGTTTACACGCATTAGAATTATACGAGTTCGGTAGAGAATTTCATTCGAGTGCGTTTTATATAAATTATGTGTTTTTTATTGTTTTACGAGTTTTTACAAGTGTTGATCATTTTGCACTTTTAACAATTCAAAACCTCTGGTAAATCGTTTCTACACATGAAAATTATGCAAGTTGTGTAAAGAATTTCATTATAGTGCGTTTTATATGAATTATACTTTGTTTTCTTATTTTTTCTTTGTTTGCTCTTTGTTTTTTGTTTTTTTTTTTTTGTTTTTTTTGTTGTCGTCGTCGTCGTCGTCGTCGTCGTCGTTGTTGTTGTTGTTGTTGTTGTTGTTGTTGGGAGTTCTTAACTGTTAACTATTCTTAACATTTACAAAACTCTTACAGACTGTTGCCACATTTTAAAACAATGTGGGTTCGATCCAGAATTTCATTCGAGTGCGTTTTATATAAATTGTGTTTTGTTTACGAGTTTTCGGATGTTAACTATTCTGTACTTTTACCTATTTATTTATTCTATTTTATTTTGCAGGGTTTTGTCTTTCTATTTTTGATTATTTATTGTGGCACTCCTGATTTACTGAAAGCTGAAACAAAAACCACGCCATGTTGATGATGGAGAATTATCTGACGGGTCTGGAAGACGACCTGCTAGACTTTTGCTACGAGGGCATCGACACGTACGATCCCCCTGGCTTCGACGAGGACTTTTCACACTCGCCTTTCGGTTCGAACGGAGATATTGATGGCGAGAGTTCCGATTTCGAGAACAGTTTTCTTAATTACAGCGAAACGTTACAGAGCGAGCAAAAAGGGGGCCGTCACTCGAGAGCTGTCGGTGAAGGAGTAGCCGGGAGTCCGAAACCTGTGAAGAAGGCCCAGCAGCGCCGGGCGGCGAACATGAGAGAGAGACGGCGCATGAAATCGATCAACGACGCGTTCGATAAATTGAGGACGTGTTTCCCTTCAACGGTGACGACGGAACGCCGACTGTCCAAGGTGGACACCCTGAGGCTGGCTATCCAGTACATCGACCATCTCGGCAACCTTGTGAGGAGCTGCAATGACTATGGTGCGGATAAGCAGCTTCGAAAAACTCCCCAGCACCAAGAGAAAGTCCTGATGTGGTGTCACCTGACCTCAGAGACAGACGGTAAGTATCTATATAATTATAAAACTCAGATCAGCTTGCCTGCTTGTGCGTTTAAACCGTCCATCCGGTTTGTGACTTCCGGTTTTAAAAAATTTGTCTGCTTACCTATTTTCTGGTCGCCCTGTCTTAAGTTCGATATAAAAAGCCACTGATGCTATTCAAAACATATGAAAGGTTAACAATATTTTTTTGTTTTAACTTATTTTAACGTGTTTTCCTCACGAATAAATGTTGAGTAACAAAAAATCATTGAAGTATGAATATACAATCTATAACTATAATCATATTTATAACTATATTTACTGCTTTTAGTAGCGCTCCTGCGGATTCGATTTATTTTTTAAGGCCTTTCTTAAAAAAAATTATCTTCAAGGAGGGGGAGATTTAGAAACTTAGTTTTAATAGGGCCTCCTTAATTTGCAGCTTCCTGAGTTTTATTTTTTTTTTTTTTTTCACGCATCACTTTAAAAAATGTTTTCTCAAGACAATAAAAGGCAATATAATCTCAAAATCACTTTTTATTTTGAACATTTTTCATCTTACCCTTTAAGGGTCAACGGGTAGGCTAGTATATATATATGTATATATATATGTATATATATATGTATATATTTCCACAGTCAATAAACATTCTATAGGTACATTCCATGGTCGTATTTCGCCGTGGTTTACTTAATCTGTGTTAGTTAATAGACTTTTGTGGTTAGACCAAGAATTGGCTGAAAAGTTTGGTAGAGTCTGCAAAAGTCAATTCTGTTTACTTTGACCTCTTGGCAGCCAAATTTTAGTCCCAAAACTGATTAAAAATCTTGCTGCATGTCTGAATACCCGTTATGTAAAATTTCAAATGTTTAGACCAAAAATTTGGCTGGGTAATTTGATAGAGACCGCAGAGGTCAAATTTTTTGGACTTTGACCCCCAACTATGACCTCTTAACATTAATTGTTTTGGACTCAAATCCAGTTAAAAAGTTTGATCCATGTCCAAGTAACCTACATGTGTTTAGATCCAAAATTGGCAGAGGAGTTTGGTAGAGTTTTCAAAGGTCAAATCGTTGAACTTTGACCCCTTAACAGCAAAATTTCTGGCCGAAAACCGATTAAAAAGATTTTTCCAAATCTCAATACTCAAATCTCGAGTCTGTAGACCCTTAATTGACAGAATAGTTTGGTAGGTAAATGTACACACACAGGCACACACATACACACACACACACACACACCCAATTTCACTTATATATATATACTAGCATTTCAGCCCGGCGTTGCCTGGGTGTTTGGATGTGTGTGTTGAACAAAACAAAAATAAAGTGGTAGTAGGAAGGCAAGCTCGACCCGTACCGTGAAGGAGGAAAAGAACGAGGGGGAAAAGAACCTGACGTCTTTGCGGTTGCGACCACCGCCAAACCTGAAGTGAGTTATGTTTAAATTAAGGCTAGACAATCTGAAGGAGAGGATAACTTTAAAAAATATCGGCGAAAAAAGCAACCTCCCCACCCCCGTAGAAAAGTGCCTAGTTGAAGGTGCAAATATTAATATTTTGAGCCAATTTTTCGATATTTGTCATATGAAAAGTCGAACTTTAAAACGATACTAATCTTTGTAAAATCCGTCGCGTCTGTCGAAAGTTAGGCAGACATGCAAACGTACATACATACATGCATACATACATACATTTATATATTGGTAACTAAAAATGTTCGATCCAACCCGATGAAAAAGCTTGACCTATCTCTGTATACCCTTTATGTAAAATTTCAAAGGTTTAGAAATTGTCTGAGTAATTAGGTAGAGACCGCAGAGGTCAATTTTTTTTTAGCTTTGACCCCTATTATGACCCCTTAAAATTTATTGTTTTTGGCTCAAATCAAGTTATTAAGTTAGATCCATGTCCAAGGAACCTATATCGAAAATTTCGAAGGTTTAGACCCCAAATTGTCGGAGGAGTTTGGTAGAGTTCTCAAAGGTCAAATCGTTGAACTTTGACCCCTTAACAGCCTAATTCCTGACCGAAAACTGATCACATCGATTTTCCCAAATCTCAGTACCCTGTATATCAAATTTCGAGTTTGTAGACTTAACATTGACAGAGTTATTGCGTAGAGAAATGTACACACACAGACAGACACACAGATACACAGACAGACAGATACACAGACACGTTAACTTATATATATATATATATATATATATATATATATATATATATATATATATATATATATATATATACTAGCAGTGCCGCCCTGCCTTGCTCGTGCCCTTTGGACTGTTAATAACTTTATATGCATATAATAAAAGGTTTGTACTCATGTCTAGGTGACCTTCATCTAAATTTTCAAGTGTTTAGACTCAAAATTGGCGGAGGAGTTTTGTAGAGTTTTTAAAGCTCAAATCGCTTAACTTTTACCACTTGAGCGCCAAATCTCTGGCCGAAAACCGATTACAAAAGATTTTCCCAATTCTCAATACACCGTATGTCAAATCTCGAGTCTGTAGACTAAAAATTGACAGAGTAGTTTGCTAGGGAAATGTACACACATACAGATAATTTCACTTTTAGAGATATAATAGATAGATTAATTCACTATCAATCTCAACCCCAAAATTATTTGCTATTAATTTACTATTGTTCACAACTCCATACTTATTTACTATTAATTCACTATTAATCTCAAACCCCAAACTATTTGTTATTAATTTACTATTGTTCACAACTCCATACTTATTTGCTATTAATTCACTAATAATCTGAAACCCAAAATTATTTGCTATTAATTTACTATTGTTCACAACTCCATACTTATTTACTATTAATTCACTATTAATCTCAACCCCCAAACTATTTGTTATTAATTTACTATTACTCTCAACACCAACCTTATTTACTACTTGCATTTCTGCCGGCTTCGCTCGGGCCCTTTTTTACTGTTCATAACTTGCCTGTGTCTACCAAATTATTCAGACAATTTCTGGTATAAACATATGAAATTTTACATAGAGAGTATTCAGAGAAAGGGCAAGCTTTTTATCGGTTTGGGTCGAAAATTTGAGCTGCCAAGAGGTCAAAATTCAAAAGAATTCACGAATTTATGTAAAATCTCTAATGTTTAGGCCCAAAATTGTGTTAATAGTTTGCTAGAGACCGCAAAAATTAATTCTTTTGAATTTTGACCGCTTGGCAGCTCAAATTTTCGACCCAAACCGATAAAAAGCTTGCCCTTTCTCTGAATACTTATTTTGTAAAATTTCAAATGTTTAGACCAGAAATTAGCTGAGTAATTTGGTAGACACAGCAGAGGTCAGATTTTTTTTTTTTTAAACTTTGACCACAATTTTGTCTCCTGAACATTTATTTGGGGATTCAAATCAAATTAAAATGTTTGATTCATGTCCAAGTAACCTACATTTAAAATTTCAAGTATTTAGACCTAAAATTGGTGGGGAAGTTTGGTAGAATTTCAGGGGTCAAATCGTTGAACTTTGATCCCTTCACAGACAAATTTCTGGCCGAAAATCGATTAAAAAGAGTTTCCGAAATCTCAATACTCCTTATGTCAAATCTCGAGTCTCTAGACCGACAATTGACAGAGTAATTTGGTAGGGAAATGTACACAAACAGACACACACACAGACATTTTCGATTTTGTATATATATATATATATATATATATATATATATATATATATATATATATATATATATATATATATATATATGTGTATGAGAGAGAGGTGGAGGGAGGGAGAGATAGATTAGATAAGACATTAATGCAGTGTAGTAAATCACTTTTAACTCAAAACCTAATACAATATGTAAAAACACAACAAAAAGAAACGTTTCGTAAACGCAGGAAAATTTGCTTTTCTATCGACTTGTATAATTTTAAAGTCTGGAAACTGGTGCTAAGGTTTATAATCTTTTAATATGCAATTTTCACGTTGATGTAAATAGAAAGTGGCAGTCGATTTCATTTAAAGATGGTTATTAATTTCAGTGATAAAAATAATAAAATGGGGTTACCATACCTGAATGCCTATCGGACTATAGTTAGTTGTAAGGTAAATTATTTTTAACGATCCTTTAAAGAATTCAACACTATCACACTTGCATTGGTCGAAAATATTGCATAGTTAGTGCATTCATAAAACAGTTATCGACAACATCTTATATTGAATTAAAACACACACACACACTTTAGAACAGTTTCGGAACTTAAAAATTATTCAGGTCGGTATTTTTTTTTTTTTTTTGCGCTTGGTAAAAGTTATTAATATATTCTATTTGTTTTCGATTTCTCGGCTGTAACCTTTACTGTATGAAGGCTTTTTTATATTCTTATTGTATAATAATTTATATTTCATTATAAAGTTTTTGCATTTTATAATATATCTATTATTATATAAAAGGAATTTGGTGTGTGTGTGTGTGTGTGTGTGTGTGTGTGTGTGTGTGTGTGTGTGTGTGTGCGTTCGTTTTATATGGACTCGAAAAAGGCTAGGTCGATTTTTATGAAATCTCACATGTAGGTACTTTATTTGCTTGGCAGTGTTCTTAGGTTTTGTATCGAAATGTCTTCGATAAGTATTGATAATCGAAATAATCTGATGAAAAAAGGAACAGGCGATTTTGATCAACGCTAACACCTTACACAGCCTTACATCATGAGTGCGTTTGGGAAGCTTTATTATAACACAAGCCGAAAGACCCGACGTATAAACTCAACAATAAGTTCTTTGATATGACAGGAGCGCGTTCGAAATTAATGTTTCTGTTTAAAGCACAAGTGCACCATGATACTTTTTTCTTTTTTTTTTCCATTTTAAACTTGAATGCAAGCCATTATCACCGCACAAGCAGTAAGACCAGGCATATAAAATCAACAGTTTATGATATGGAAAGGGCGTTCCTGTTAAGAGAGCAATTGAATGCTTAACTTTTGCATTTTGAGCTTTAATGCAAGGCATTATATAATATATAAAAAACATTATAAAATCAATAGTAGGTTCTCTACAGTGCAATTTAAACTATAATGTTAAAGGCATGTGAAGTTTTCTCTACGATGGGTCCCCAACAATCAATCAATTTGATTGAAAAATAGACGATTTCATCGATTTCGATGACAATAAAATATGGAAGTGTGAAACATTCGTCGATCCTCATTGAATCCCGGGTAACATCGGGTCTTCCTGTTAGTTTCATTATAAAGTATTTTCATTTTATAATATTTTTATTACATCTGACTCAAATTACCAATGCATTTAAAATCTTTACTGTCTTTTTCAGAACTATTCGAGGATAGCTGGCCTGAGCCCGTCTTAGTTTGTCATTCACTGTCTTGGTCTATTGACAACGCGCCGATAATAAGTCCAGGCAATCGATACACAGCCCCAACGTGGCATCCAGAAGTACCGACCCATTCCGATATGGTCAACCTTACAAGCTTCGGCAACTGGGAACATCGCAGCTGACACTAAACACGCTCGCTACATCATCAAATAATGACTCGGATACTCGTTATCAATGCTTGAAACGCTTTTCTTCCGGTGATTCATTCATTTTTTTTTTTTTTTCACTTGAACGGTTTTCCACGTCGAAGAACTTTGAATTTTAACCCGACAGTGACGTGCAGAGAAGTTTTTCAGGGCAGGTGCTCAGGTGAAACAAAAACCGGCAAACGTATAGCAACGGTGGAGCACAGGCATATAATACATTCGTCTGAAAAGAGCACTTTTAAAATAGTAGTAAAAGTGACATGTGCTTGGCACCCGTGGCACTACCACTCCCTCTCCACGTCCTTGTAACTTGTAACCCGATATCTTCCATCCAAAAAAAAAAAAAAAAAAAAAAAAAAAATGTCAACGTAGTCGATCACAGAAGAAAATCGCTTCAACAGCTTAATTTTCCAAGACAGGTGGAAGGGTACACTACTTAACCTGGCATAAACATAATTTGTACCCCAAGAATTAAACAGGTACATATTTATTAAGGGATAAAACGAGGGTTATGAACTGATTAGAGATCGAACCCAGGTCTCAGTGATTAAAATCTTTCATTCGACTGCGGGTCTTCTATCAGCTCATCGAAATATTTTGCTATTTATTTTTTTAATATCTTTGGATTTTTTTTTTTTTTTTCCTTTCATGCAAGACATTTTTATATCATTTTGCATTTTGAGACTGACTTTGTTATTTTTAGGTGATCGATGACGGTTTTTATGTAAGTTTAACGTAAAATCACTCCACCCACTTGGAGCATGCATATTACACAATGGAACCAATCTTGACTGCCCGTCTGGGTAACTCCAAACCATCAAACGTAAAGGAATTAAATCAGTTTACAAGATGTCTTCAATAAGTTTCCTTACTTCTTTTGTACAGACATTTAAAATTGTCGAAGACTCTTGAAAACTCACTATGTTATTCTTATATGAGATGACCGACCAATTTATATGATTTCAGGTTCAAATGAACAGCCACAGCAGGAATTGGAATACACCCTACTAAAGCCTGATTTTCACAGCTGGTGAATTTCAAAAACGCAATCTGGACGTGAGGACATTTTAGAAGAACGATATGCAATAAAATTGTTTTAAACTTGAAAAAATATAGAAACGTATGGAATGCTTCAAACTGCTTTTTGACCATCTTGTATGAATTGAGCATCAGTTTTTTTTAGTGGCATAAGAGATTCAAGGAAGGCAGGGGGGGCCTGTGAGGGAGGATTAAAGGTATGGAAGAAGTAAGGAAGTCAGAACACCAGAGTTGATTGGTCAAATAAAGAATTTCATGGATAAGGACCGTCGTATGTCTATAGAGACAATAAGTGTACAGTTTGATGTCAGTGTGGGAACTGTACGCGAGGAACTGAAGATGCGGAAACTTTGTGCTAATATACCAGTCCACAACTTCATCCTTATCACAGATGATCATCAAGACAGTTCCTTGCTTCCTGTGACTTTTGGTTGTTCCCTAAGCTCAAGGAGACCCTCGTTCGTCGTTATGAGACAATTAAGGAGATGAAAGAGGCTGTGACAAGGGTTATTGACATGCTTACACAAGAGGACTTCCATTGGGCCTTCCAAAGGTTGTTGGAAGGCACAACAAGTGCATTGCAGCCAGAGGAGATTACTTCGAATTGAGACAGAAAAGAAATAAGCGCGACAGCTGGGGGGGGGGTTCTTGGTTTATAACAGATTATTGTTTCGTTTTTTGTTTGTTTGTTTGTTTGTTTGTTTGTTTTGGTTTTTGCTTTTTTTTTTCACCATTAAATGCATTCATAAACAAACAAAACGTATACATGTATTGATACATCGACCCCCTCCCCCTCCCTCCATTTCTATACCAGTCGACCACCTGTTAAATCCTTTTTTGTCTTTGGCCTCCACCGCACATAAGTTAAATAGCATTTGCTTATGCCATTCCATCTGACATCTGAGGTTAGCAGCTGATTTATTCCCGCGCACCTCTTTTCTTGCGGACAATACCATTCTTTTATTATTATTATTATTTCATCCTGAAGCCCGACTGCTCGTGATCTGGGTTCAAAACCAGCGTCCTGCCTCACAAAGTTACATATATATTTTTTCTAAGGACTATAACATGGTCGTTTCCAAGTCCAGCGTAACCAGATTACTGATGAGCCATTCTCTAAAATAAATTAACTTATCCAATTTCCATTATCACCGACCATCACGGTACCTTTATCATTGAATGACCCCCGGGCCTTGATAAGCACTAAGTGTATGGTAAATATAAATCGCCACGCTTTAAATCCATTGTCTTGCGTCTGTTTTCAAAATGCCTTCGACCATATTTCTTTTTAAATTTCAAAAACTTGCTGTCCTACAACGTGGCAGTCTAGGAATAATGACTAAGAAATTAATTGATTAATTTACACTTCTACCCGGCTGTGGCTGGCGAAAGGAGAACAACCTACCTCTATGAATTAAATAAAGGGTTTAGTTCGAAATTCTGTTTAGGTTCCTAAGTTCGGAGAAAATCGGAGGTTTCATCGGCTGAAACGTTGTGTAGACAATAACCAAAGAGAGAATAGTCATCCGAATGATGTTAATAGTGCTACCTGATGTGTAAGTTTAACGTTTAACGTAAATGATCCGCCCTGTTCGAAATTCCAAACGGGTGTTTGTAAACGGGATTGTTTTGCGCCACTAATGCTAATGGATACCGTCCAGGACAATGGAATTGAATATACTATATTTTTCTTTATTAAAATGTTTCTTGACACGTGAAATAAACATATCACATTTTATTGATTTCAAATACAGAAAAGACAATCGAATGCATCGATTGGAAAGGATGTGGCCAAATTTTTTTATTTGTTTTTTTTTTTTGTTTGTTTTTTTGTGTGTTTGTTTGTGTGTTTGTTTGTTTTTTGTTTTTTTGTTTTTTGTTTCAATCGCTATAAGTGTAACTGAGAGCGTATGAGCGCGCGGGAAAATATCACCAGGGATAGCTGACTTGTGAAGATATTAGCAGCAGCAGCCGGAAAGGCACATATGCAAATAAGGAAATGTTCGCTAGCTTGTGTGACAAGAACATAAAAGGTCAGCAGAAGCAACGTGTGCGCCGAGAAAAATGGACGTGTAAAGTCGAAGACGACAAAAGACCGGCTATGGCCAGCGTATGGTCGGGGAAAGAAAGAAAAGCGCATCAGGTGAGATGGACGTGTGGCCCCGCAATCGCAGCGAGAAACTTTTAAGTTGGTGTCGACATGGCAGGGTTTTGTTAATCTCATAGCAGACGAAATGAACAATTAGAAAATAAAAAACGCTGGCATTGTTTGAAAAGTAATGGTAATAATGGCTTTTGCATTTAATTAAAAAAATCGCCGACCCGGATTTTTACTTATTTCCAGTTTTATTTTTATGAATTACTAAAGTAAAGTGTAACGTGATATAACGTTAGATAAAGTAATATTTCAATTTAAATGTAACTTAGTGCACACCAAAATGAATGACTTGTATTCAAATTTGTAAAAAAAAAAACATAAATAAATAGGTGGATATGTACAGTACAGACACCCCTAATACTTTTGTATTTTCGTCTTCTTTTTTTCCGGCGGATTATTATCGATTGGACACTAATCTACCAGATTATTTTTTTTAATGCAAACAAATCGATATTTAAAGATTTTTCAGAAGTCTTCAGTTTCTAATACAATGTGCTCGTAAATCGATCCCCCATATTGGAACCAATCAACAAGAATACGAAACCGGGGGGGGACAGCGATTTAGGGTGGGGTTTTGCGTTTCCAATTTTTTATTATTATTATTATTAAAATGAATAATTATTATTTTCTTATTTAAAACTTGGGTACTGCAGCAGAATAAGCGACTTTAATTCGGCAGAAACAGTGTCAGATAAAACAAAAATTTTATTTTCTTAAAAAGGATATCAATGCATATTTAATAAAAATTATACGATGCTAGTGCACTTACTGATCCGCGTTATTTTTTAGATCGCATTTCCAAGTTTAATTAAAGTTTTATGATATGTTATTTTATTCAATTGTAAGGTTAAAGTATAGAATAGGTCCAAAGCATCCTCCCCTCCCCATGTTAAGAATGGCTTTTTAAATAATAACGTTATTAT
>NC_136520.1:61972432-61982432 GCF_053919585.1 Euprymna scolopes | reverse complement strand
GTCTGTCTGTGTACATTTCCCTACGCAATACCTCTGTCAATTTTTAGTCTATAGACTCGAAATTTGAAATACCGGGTACTGAGATTTGGGAAAATCGATGTGACGGGTGTACGCCAGAAATTTGGCTGTTAAGGGGTCAAATTTCAACGATTTGACCTTTAAGAACTCTACCAAACTCCTCCGACAATTTTGGGTCTAGACACTTGAAATTTTAGATATAGGTTCCTTGAACCTGGATCTAACTTAATAAAGTGATTTGAGCCCGAAACAATAAATTTTAAGGGGTCATAATAGGGGTCAAATTAAAAAAAAATGTACTCTTTTTTTTTTTTGCTCAGCATACACCTCCAAACATCCGGGCAACGCCGGGCTGAAATGCTAGTATATATATATATATATATATATATATATATATATATATATATATATATATATCAAATATATATATATATTTATTTGATATATATATATATATATTTGATATATATATATATATGTATGTATATCATATATATATATATATATATATATATATATATATATATATATATATATATATATATATATATCAAATATATATATATCACATATATATACAGGGTGTCCACAAAGTCTGGCTATATTATGTAGTCAGACTTTGTGGAAGCATCTAGATTATGTAGCCAGACTTTGTGGGCACCCTGTATATATATGTGTGTGTGTGTGTGTGTGTGTGTGTGTGTGTGTGTGTGTGTGTGTGTGTATACAGGGTGCCCAAAAAGTCTGACTACATAATCTACAGGATGCTTCCATAAAATCTGGCTACATAATGTAGCCAGGCTTTGTGGACACCCTGAATATATATATATATATATATATATATATATATATATATATATATATATATATATATATATATATATATATATATATATATAAGGGAGTGGTCACCAACAATTTGTATTTTTTAACATTATTTTATTATTCCGTGTCTTGGTTTTTCATTGAGAATTATGTTTGGATCACTGTAATAATGTTTTTAAGTCATTGAAATCGTTTTTACGCGCGTTTCAGACGTTCTGTGAAGCGTCCTCGTCAGAAATTAGTTTCAAATGTGTTGGAGATGTAAAAATGGCAATTTTCGTAGTTCATTTGAAGTGTTTCCAAGGGGTGGAGGCTTGTAAGTGTTTATTATTCATTGGCATGTTCAATTTTTATTACTCTTTTATTGGGCTTGTCAAGGCCGCTGACCTGGTTGTAGTCACTCTCTCTTTCTGCTTGTGTTTTTTTTCTTTTTCTTCTTTAGGGTGGGGTGGGGTGTGTGTGTGTGTGTGTGTGTGTGTGTGTGTGTGTGTGTGTGTGTGTGTGTGTGTGTGCACACGCGTGTGTGTGCGTGTGTGTGTGTGTGTGTGTTTGCTTTTATTGGTTTGAGAATGTTTATACTGTTTTATAGTATTATGAGGTTATTTTCTTCTTAGGAAGGTGACTGTGATCCGAGGTCGTTACTAATGTGTATGTGTGAGGAGGGGGGGACTAGCTCTTCTGAAACAAGGGTAGGGGTGCTTTCATTCTATTTTGATATTTATTTTTTGGATTCTTGGATTTTAGCATTGTGATTTTTCGTTTTAGTCTTTTCGGGTATTCCTTATATTATGTTTGTTTAGAAAGAGGGGCGTATTTAAAATATGTATAGGAGATTTTTTAATGTTTCTATTTATTTGTCTCCCCATGTGGGTATGGCCAGACCCAGGATCGGTTCCTAGTGTGGAGGAGATTTTGTTCCCCAGAGGGGGGGGGCAATTGGAGGGGTATAGGTATGGGAGGGGGATGATAGAAGGGATGATAGTTGTTTCAGTCATGAGGGGGTTCTCCTCCACTGACTGAGGAGGGAGCGAGGTGTTGGAACAGATATTATACTATGGTTCTAGGTGTTTCCTAGTGTTGTTGGTTTCGAGGTTAAGTAGGGTTGGTATTGTTCAGTGTGTTGTATTAGAGATAGGGGTGTTATGTCTGTGTGTGGTTGTATGCGCGCACGTGTGTGTGTTTTAATGTGTCGGTTCTGATTTATGTGTGGGTGTGTATATATGTATGTGTATGGATGTGCATGCGAGTGTACCTTGCATTTCATGTTTTTATGTGATGATATTAGGCTCTGTTCAGTTCAGAAGTGAATCTGGCGATGAAGTTTTTTTCCTGTGTAAGTAAATAAAAATAATTGTCTGTTTGGAAGATTGGCATTATTTTGAAGCTGTTTCCACTGCATGTGTGTACGTGTTTTGAAACATAGAGGTGTCTGTTATCTGCAATTTTGATGTTGCTCTTATGTAAGGCCACTCTATTGCTGAAATTTTTGGTGGCGCCTATGTAGGATTTGTTGCATGTTGTGCATCTTAGTGCATATACTACATTTCTGGGTTGTTGTTGCTGTGTGTAGAGACTATGCTAAAATTTGTTTTTGGTTGTGTTCTTTTGGGGTTCTTAGTTGGTCTATTGGAATTTTTTCAGCCAGTTCAATACCTTTCTGCAGTGTTATTTGTAGTTCATTCAGTCTAGTTGAACGGAGGTGTCTGTCTGTTACTATAGTGCAGACTCTACGTGCTAGGGAGTAGGGTATTGATTTTAGACAGTTTTTAGGATGGTGGCTTTTGAAGTGGAGGTATTGTTGAGTGTCTGTGGGTTTGTGGTAGATGTCTGTGATTATGTTGTTGTTTTTTATTGTTACTAGGATGTCTAGGAAAGGTAGTTCTGTGGGGCTTTGTTCTAGTGTGAAGTTTATTTTTGGGTCTAGATTTTGTAGCAAAGTATGGAGTTCTTTGATATCCCCCCATGAGGTTCTCCAGAGGATAAAGCAGTCGTCTAGGTATCTTTTCCAAGATTTTATGAAGAGAGTTTTTATATTGTGCCCGTACTTTTGCTCTATCCTTTCATAAAGGGTATCTTCTAGGAAGGCGAGTGTAAGGGTGGCATGTGTCGGTGCCATTTTGGTACCCATTGCTGTGCCTAGTATTTGGATGTAGTTGTCTTTATTGAATTGGAACGAGTTGTTATTGAGGATTATGTCGATGCTATCAATCACGAATTGTTTATTGAATCTGGGGTGTAAAGTCTGTGTATGTTTGTCAATCCAATATGCGATAGCTTCTTTTCCTAGATTGTGTGGGATATTGCTATATAGGCTGCTAACATCGAATGTGGCTAGTATAGTCCCATCGTCTACTGTTTGTGGTAGGGAGCTAAGGAAGTGTGTGTTATCTCTTACAAAACTTCTGACTAGATTGGTGAAGGGCTGTAATAGTATATCTATTAGGTTGCTAAGTCTGCTTGTTGGGCATGATGGTCCTGCTACTATGGGTCTGAATGTGAGGTCGTTGGGGTTTGGGGTGCTTATGTATTCCGACTTTTGTATGTTGATGGCATGTCTTACCTGGTTAGATTTGTGTATTTTGGGTAACCCATAGAAGATGTTTGTTTTTGTTGTGAAGTTTGTAAGGAAGTCTTTTTCTTTTTTAGTTAATGTACTATTGTATGTTGTGCAGAGTTTTGTTATTTTAGATATGGTTGTGCCGTCTATGTTAGAACTAATTGGTTTGTAATAATTTTCGTTCCCTAGTGATTCTGAAGTTTTTGTTTTATAGAAGTTCTTATTCATTATAACTACTGCACTACCTTTGCCTGCTTCCTTTATAACTAAGTTGTTATTGTGTTGGATTTTTTTAAGTGCTTGATTTTGTTTTCGTGTTAGATTACTGGTGGGGTTTTCTTTTTGTTGGGGGTTGAGGTTTCAGAGCCTTTCAAAGAAGGTATTTAGTTCTTTTGTGTTGTTATGTTTGTTGGGGAAGTATGTTGATTTGTTTTTTTACTAGAGAGTCGTCTGTTGTGTTATCACTGTCGTTAAGTATATCTATGAGTCTATAATATATATATATATATATTATAAGGTTAAATTAAAAGCCAAGAACAATGCGAGATTTTTTTATATAGAGTAAAATTAAATGAAAACAAAAGAAATAAATTTCTTTTTTTGTTGTTTGTTTTTTCTTTTCACACAAATTTTAACTCTAAACAACAGTAATTTTTTTCTGTTGTATTCAATGGTGTTATAAATCTCAATATATTTCAGACCTATTATTCCTTTTTCAAGCAAACTACAATCTACTTATATATATATATATATATATATATATATATATATATATATATATATATATATATATTTAAAGGAGATTAGAATAATAGTCTAAAGAGCTAAGTGTATTTTAATGTAATATGATAATATGAAGATATAAAAAGCACAACCAAACTAATAAATTCAAGACATGAGCTTCTATCATGTAATCATAAACGTTGGTTTAAATTTAATAAATATAAACCACCTTAAATCATTAAAAATTACTCATTAGTAAAAATAGATTTTTTTTTTTTAATAAATTAAGTTAGACCAATTACCGCCCTTAGACTCGTAAATCAAATAATAAATAAAGCCAATAACACATGACAATTATCTCCCCTTAAAAACTTGCAAAATAAATATTCTCTCTATAGATATTAACTGTAGCGTCTTTAAATCAAAATACGCTAACGGAAACAATTTACTGCACGAGCGTCGCCCTTTTAAAATTCATCATTCAATAAAATAAAAAGCTATAGCAAACATCTAAATGACTACTTTAAATACAGTTCCTGATTTCAAAAAAAGAAAAACTAAAAGGTAACTATATCTATATATTTTTAAATCAAATTTATTATGTAAATTCAAAAAAATATATATTTTTTCTACTCATTTCTATCTCTAACCTATACTAATTTTCTTATAAATTTTAAATCCAAACCTTTTACTTCAATTTTTCAGATTCATCTGCCTTACTTTTAATGCTAGGTTTATTTTTGGTGTCTTTTCAATTCAATAGAAATCCTCCTAAATTTGCTGATGAGGAGACCGTGCTTACCAAAAAAACTATGTATAATTGTTCTACGTGACTTCATGTATACCACAAATAAAAAGCACGGATTTCCGAAACGATCGTACAGATAATTGACTTTGTTGTTGTTCCTTCTTATGAAACTGATTTTTAATTTAACTAAAATTTGATTTTTAAATTTAAAAATTTTTTTTTAATTTTTAAATTATAAATCACATTACTTAATATATATATATATATATATATATATATATATATATATATATATATATATTCCTCGGATAAACAATGGCATTTTTTCACAAGAGAATATCTGAAGAAAGCAAAAATGCTCGAAACGCGTTATAAACATATAAACATCAATTATTTATGAATAATTTCACCAAAAGTTTTTCATAAGTTTTGGTTTTGGTTTCGATTATAGCTTATGGCACTCAAGTAATTTATTTTTCATAAATAATTCTATCAAGAATTTTTTAGAAGTTTTGGTTTCGGTTTCGATTATAGTTGAAGGAACTCAAGTTATATATATACATATATTTTTTCATAAGTTTTAGCTTCGGTTTTGATTCCAATTGATGCACCCAAGTCATATAGATATATATTTTTATTTTTGTAATCGCAACTTAAACGTAATTAAAGATTTAAAATTCCACAATCAGCATATAAGTTTTAAAAAACTATACAAAATCGTTAGAAACATAAACAGCTTTAATAGAATCTTCATAAAAACGGACAAAAACCATAATTTTTTATAAAATAGATAAACAAGAATATAACAAACTAATCACAGAAAACATTACAAAAAGAACTGGATACAAATAATACGACTACATAATAATGAAAGTAGACAAATCGCCGGAAAACTAAAAATCAGCGATGAAATTATTAAATTAAAACCTAGAGAAGCATACATCTTACTCAAAGACCAAAAATATGACTTTAATAATAATCCTAGCACTCATTTAACAAAACCAACTAAATAAGAAATAGGTAGAATTTGTAAAACAATACTTTTTAAAATTATTAAACAAATAAAACAAGATCTAGAATTAAACAAGTGGCCAAATACTGACGAAGCAATCACTTGGTATAAAAATATAGAAAACAAAATAAATGTACGTTTCTACAGTTCCACAGTTTGCCGATGCATATACCGATATATCCCACTGGAGAAATCCATATTATTAAAAAATGTAGAAAATCAGTTTTAATAAATAAGAATCACCAATGGATAAAAAAAAATGTCAAACTCGTTTGACCTTGCAATGGGCTCTTTAGACTGCAGAGGCATCAGATTTTGTGGGATTATTTTGAATACCCTCACAAGCATAATTGATACTACAGATACTGGCCTATATAAATATGATGGATTAGCCATAATAAAAGATTCTAACAAAGTCAAGGAAGAAAACTTTAAGAAAGTCATGCACAAGGAAATGAAAAACTAGATATACTAGTTAACAGAAAAAAACAAATTTCCTGGATGTCACGTTAAATTTAAATAAAAATACGTATGAACCCTACTTAAAAGATGGCGCTAATCCAATATGCATAAACCCTAAGTACAATCACCCCCATCAATTATAAAACAGATTCCTAACTCTATCGTAAGTAGACTCAGCAATAACTCAAAGGATGAAAATATATTTAACAGGTCAATCAACATTTACGACACAGCTTTAAAAAAATAGTAGGTACAAACATATGGATATTAAATATAAGCAACAAAACACAAATAACTATAATAAAATTAAAAATAAAAGAAAAAGAAATATAATCTGGTATACGCCGCCATACAATCAAATGTTAAAAACCAAACTTGGCAAGAAATTTCTAAACCTCATTGAAAAGCACTCCCGTGATGAATCCCTTACACAAAATATTCAATAAAAATGGCCTAAAGTTCTCCTACAGCTGTTGCGAAAATTAGAGGTGATAATTAAAGTACATAATATTAAATAAGAGCAATAAAATGAATAAAACAAATAAAGAAAGTGAACAATATGACAAAAAAAATAACAAAAAGGGCAAAAATGTAACTATTAGAATCAATAACTATTAGAACCAATAATAATAATAATAATAATAATAATAATAATAATAATAATAATAAACCCAAACAACAACCCCAATAGAAATAAAAATAAAAATATTAATAATGAATAAGATAAATGCAACTGTAGATACCGCACACTTTGCCCACTTCAAAATAAGTGTCTAACCAAAAGCATAGTTTACCAGGCCACAATATTTGCCAAGGAAAACCCGAATAACAAGAAATATTACGTAGGTATGATCTCTTTAAATTTCAAAACCAGACATTATAACCATAAAAGCACGTTAAATAACAAAAAAACACCGAATGAAAACAGCACTAGCAAACCAATACTGTGAACTGTAAGAAAATGGACGTTTGCCTATAGTTGAATGGAAAATAGTAAGGCAAGCAAGTACATGTAGGGACCTAGACAATTCCTTTAGATTATGCCTTGATGAGAAAGTCGCTATACTAAAGTTTAAAGAACCCTAACATCTAGTAAAATAAAAAGAAATAGCGAACAACTGTGTGTACAGGATCAACTTTACTTCAGGATAGCGATACATAAATAATTTTTAATTAATAATAACAATAGAAAATAAATAAATAAATAAAATAAAAATAAACATTTATAATCATATAATAAATAACTTTATAAATAACATAATATCCAAAATATAAACCAAAACGCAAAATAGCGTATCTAACTACACCTAGTTAAATGTAGGACAGCGTTCTATGCACAGCAGGATATAACTAGCACTTTCCCATAAAAACACACAAAGGGTAAGGGTGAACCTGAGGTCAATTGTACTTTTGTTCTTTAAGTGCTCGACCATTGGCTGATTAGGTTGGACGCGGTTCGGCTAAGAAGCTGATTGGGTAACTAGAAAGTTCAGTACCGTGTGTTTATATAAAAATGTACTGGGAGAATACCTTTTCCATAAGAGCCGGAGGGAACTCGGCGAATACTTGGTGGATGGCGGCGATCAGGCTGGCTTTGGTGCGGTAGGGGGTCATGTTGGTAATTTTGTCGACGTATGACCAAACGAAGTCGTGCAGCGGGTTCAGGTCGAGAGGGTCAGTAAGAAATGCCAAGCCTGGGTCTCTTTGGACTTGTGGACCGGCACCGAGTCCTGCTTCCCCATCCAAGGTCTGCCAGCAGCCTCTGATTGAACCAGGGAATCACCATACTCTTCAGCAGATCCATCTTTGGTGTTGACTTTCAGACCGACTTCGAAGATGTGAGGTAGCATAATGTGGCCCTCACTTGAAACCACACTAAAGACCATAACCGTGGGCCGCCTGATTCATTGAGCTGTGTCATCAAGCGTTGAACCGTCTGGATTTGCATCTTAGGGGCGCTTGTAATGTTTTTGTTTTTTTTTTTTACATGCAGGTCACCACTTATCAAGGCCTGGAAGCACCTCGGGGATAAGGGTTATTGCGTGTACAGTAATAAATGGGATAGTATCGTATTAATCGTTAGTATTGGAGATTTGATAAAGTATCTTACTTAAGGGGGGCGGTTCATCAGGAATTTGTTTATGTTGGACTTGGAGACATCCAAGTTGTAGTCAGGTGGGAAGCAGGAAAAGGGAAGAGAGTTCCACAGGCGTGCACTTCTAAGAAGGAAGCTTTGTTCATGGAATCTACGTTTTGATTTTGGCACAGATAAAGAATGGGGAAAATTAATGACAGTGGTTTCAGCTAGACGGGTGTTTATCGTGAAAGATTGGCGAGAAGGGCAGAGATTGAAGTTCAGACGAGAACTTGCCCTGGAAATAACGATAAAACCCAGACAGGCTTGCAACGTCTCTTCTGTGGGAGAGAGGTTGCAGGGAAGAGAAAAGGGCATCCCCCACGAAGCCACGAAGTCTATTTTGTACTCTGTCAAGGCAGGATAGGCTGTTTTTAGCAACTCCTGCCCGGATGTGGCAGCAGTACTCCATCCTTGGACGTACTTGGCTTTTATATGGATAGAGAATTGCATCAGCAGTGAGATATCTTCTGGAGCAGTAGAAGGATCCTACTATTTTTCCAGCGACCTTGGCAACAGACTTGATGCTCTATTGCAGTTCAAGAGTAAAAGTCAATACCAAAAGCTTGTCAAAACATGGAGCCTCCCCAAGACGAGAGCCATCCATTTCAATTGATACCAGATGAGGATCAGAGCGTTGATGATGTAAAGATAGAAGCTTGGTTTTAGATGCATTAAAAGTAACCAGCCATCTCTTCCCTCACTATACCACGCGCTCAAGATCAGAGGAGAGAGAATCAGAGAGAATTTTGTCATTTACGGCCTTTGATGTGTTGCCATAGATGGTCGTTTCATCACCATAGATATCAACGAATGATTTAAGTATGTATTTTGGGAGATCATTGATGTAGATCAGGAAGAGAGTTGGGCCCAGGATGGACCCCTGAGGGACTCCAGCAGTAATACTGTGGGCCTCTGATTTCTGCCCATCAACCACTATTCTTATGAGCCTATCAGAGAGAAATGATTTAATAATTGAGAAAACATTTCCAGTTATACTGTAACTGGAAATCTTGTGAAGTAGGCCTTTATGCCATACCTTATCGAAGGCCTTTGATATGTCAAGAGCAATTGCCCTAGAAAAGAAGCCTTGGTCGAGTAATTCACTAATCCTATGACATATAAATGTTAGCACAGCTGCTGTAGATCTAACAGAACGGAAACCATATTGCATGTCACTAAGAAGGTTATTTCTGCTGAGGTGGTTGACTACTTCTTTATTTAATATAAAGAATGGGGAAATTATTGACAGTGGTTTCAGCTAGACGTGAAAGATTGGCGAGAAGGGCAGAGATTGGAGCTCAGATGAGCACTTGCCATGGAAATAACAATAAAACAAAGAAAGGCTCGCAACGTATCTTCTGTGGGAGAGAGGTTGCAGGGAAGAGAAAATGGCATCCCCCCCACAACGCCACGAAGTCTATTTTGTACTCTGTCAAGGTAGGATAGGCTATTTTTAACAACTCCTGCCCGGATGTGGCAACAATACTTCATCCTTGGACGTACTTGGTTTTACATTAA
>NC_136520.1:61964932-61967432 GCF_053919585.1 Euprymna scolopes | reverse complement strand
ATATGTTCATTTGTTTTCCTGTCGTGCCTGCTATAGAGTGTGGTGTCATCAGCATATATACCCATCTTAGAGGCAATTTTGTCGGGGAGGTCATTTATGAATATCAGGAACAGCAGAGGTCCAAGCATAGATCCCTGGGGCACTCCCGCATTTATATCATATTGTTTAGATGTACGACCGTCGAGGACAACCTGGATTTTTCTCTTATCTAAGAAGGATTTAATTATGTTAAGTATTCTACCAGTGATACCGTAAGATCTAATTTTCCTGAGGAGACCCTCATGCCATACCCTGTCAAAAGCCTTAGATATATCTAGAGCTACCGCTCTGCCCTCTCCCGCTTTGTCCAGTGAATGGTATATGCATTCAGAGATTACAGTGAAGATGTCTGCCGTGGAACGGGCTTGTCTAAATCCATATTGATGGTCGGTTAGAAGTTTAGCATCTGTAAGGTGCTGGACTAGAGCATGGTTAATTAAGGTCTCAAATATTTTGGCAAAAAGTGGGAGGAGGCTAATAGGGCGATAATTTAATGGGTCAGTTCTTTCGCCAGAATTCTTGAATACTGGTACTACAGAAGCAGTTTTCCAACAGCTCGGAAAGCAAGATTCATTAAGGCATTTGTTGTAGAGTTTGGAGAGAACTGGAGCTACTTCGGCTGAGCACTTTTTTAATAGCACAGCTGGGATGAGGTCGGGTCCACATGCTTTGGAAGTGTCAAGGTTTTTTATGATAGCATGCACCTGAGCAGGGGTGATTTTCAAATCGTCTAGCGTGGCGTCTGTCCGCATAGGAAATTGAGGTAGGGGGTGGTTTAGAGGGTCCAGTGTGGAGTTTGAGGCAAATCGACTGGCAAGCATGTTAGCCTTCTCGGTTGCTGAGCAAAGAACCTCGTGATTGTTAGTTAGTGGGGGAATTGTTGATTGCCCATTATTTACTACACTGTTGTAGATTTTCCAGAAGTCATGAGTTCCTAGTTCTTGTGCTTCGATGCGTTTTTAGTGGTTTCCGTAAATTCCCTCTTAGCTGTCGCTATTTCTTTCTTAACGTTACTTCTAGCTTCTATGTACTTCTGTCTTGAACTGGACTGTTTTGAACTGGACTTATGTCGGTTAAACCTGCGGAATGCATGCTGCCTTTGAGCAATGGCAGTTGCGCAAGTCGAAGTAAACCATTGGGGAGAGTGGGGCTTGCTATAGAATTTCCGCATGGGAACATGCGCTTCGATTGCAGTTTTGAACCATTCAGTGGTCTCGGTTGCACACTGTTCAGCAGGAAGAGAAAAAATATTTCCCCATGGGGAGTCTCTGATAAGATCTCTGATAGCTTCCCAGTCAGCCTTTTTATAATATCTCGTTGTTTTGAGCACTGGCTCTTCAGTTTTGGGTCTAGAGTTTAGGGCGATTTCAACCATTATCACCGCATGATCAGCGTTCCCAAGTGGGCTATTGGATTTTTTTTTACCCTTCACCAGACCATCCATTCACGTGAAATCACCTTTTTCTTCACCATATTCCCCCTGCTTCACTATTTGTTACCAAGTAAGATCTATGACTTGTAGTTTCATCAAATACATTTGCAATCAGAATCCGATCCCGCATTTTGTTAAATCCTACCCTCTGATGAGAAGGAAAGTATTTCTTCGAAACTCCGCGTATTAAGGACTATCCACTTATTTTGTGCTTCCTTTTTAAAATTAAATATGTTTTTTACTCTTTTTCAAAATGTTTTTTAACATGTTTTATTAACTACTTGTTCATTTATGAAAGTATGATAGGTTATGAAAAGGAAGGGTTGTAAAGAGATAGCTCCGAATTTGGGGGTATCAAAACCAAAGCAAAATATGATGAAAGCAAAAATAAAATAGATAAACACCATAATTTATTATACCATACCTGTTCACACTGAAACACTTATCACAACATTCTGTGGATCTATATTAAGAAAACCTTGGTAAACTTTGTGACATATTTCCATTCTATGGAGATCAGGTGCGAACGAATACCCCATAATTTTATTATACCATATGTCTTCAAACTAAAACATAATTATCAAAGTATACTTACGCAGATAGATATGAAAAGTCTTTATTAAAGTTTGTGCCATTTCCATTCCATGGAGGCCAGGCGCGAACGCAGACCCCTCGAGGCTTTAATAATAAATGAATTCAATGACAACATAATTAACCTCATCGAAATGTAGGTTGACTTATTGCCGTCTCTAGTCAGGGATCCATCTCTGTGCACCAGGAGAAAGCTTCACGTGTCTCCCCATAGTGATTTAGTCCACAAATACATTGTAGTCTACATTGCACCGTATAGAAACTATAAATTATTCTATATTATTGATTCAATTAAAGTTTAAAATGCAAAACTCAGATTCAGTTGTGCTCTAATCAGAAACATTCATGTCGAACGCGCCGCTGTCTTATCAAAGAACCTACTGCTATTTATTTTTATGCGTTGTGCCCTTTTGGTTGTAAAAAAAAAAAATCGGCCCA